>NW_026889835.1:3492500-3892500 GCF_033153115.1 Saccostrea echinata
ACTGACCTGTACAACAAAAATTGTAAGTTTCTTTTGTATCTTACTTTCCTGCATTAGACGACGTATTACAGTTATATTTGTCGCTACTGAGTGCTGTATAGCATATGTCTGTCCAAACCGGTGTCGACTGATTATACTGAACAGTGTCCAAGTCAGGCCCTTTATATAGGGGTCCTCAGATATAGCGAGAATCCAAACAAAAATGGCGGACACATTGCTTTTACGAATCATGTTCAGCTTTAATACCCAGGAGCAGAGATTTTAAAAGAATAATGTATTTTCACTATATATCCAATAGAGGCCCACCCTAACACCAGAACCAGGGCCACAAATTTCACAATTTAGGTAGGCCTGGTAGGGTCATTCTTGCTTCTCATAACCAAGCACTTAGTTTGTATTCTAAATAAGCAGGAGAAGTGAAGATTTTCATAGAATTAATGCACTTTCACTACAAGACCAACAGAGCCCCAACCTAACACCAGTTCGGACTGTTGGAAATGGCAGTAAAAGAAATATTCTGTAAATTTTCAGACTGATGGATTACAAACACCAATCAATGCTCAAGTTCTTCTGCCTTTTACATGCTGTACAACTTTTGTGTTACCATAAACTCCTTGCTGTTTTTGAAGGAATAAAAAACTTTTATCTGTATCTGTACCGTAAACATTTTACAGGGAGAAAAATCAATGAGCTCTGAACTCGCTCTATATTTTAAAAACCCTGAGGGACAATGACCCATTGTTACAGAGCAATTTTGGTGGTTGGGGGGGGGGGGGGGGTTTCCACTCTTATACACTAATTTTCTAGTGAAAAGTATTAGCACTATTCTATCGGACTGGTATGTTTGACATAATTACAAAAGAGGACTTAGTATATGTTGTAATTCACATTTTATTTGTGAATTTATAACACATATTCAGGAAACTCAAATGCAACGTCTTTTCCTGTAAGTTTCTTGTACACAGCTGTGAAAGTATCCACCTGAAAGCAAATATGAAACTCTCAGTCATACATGTACATCCAACATTTTCCTCAAGTTTATCCAAGTCAGTTTCAAAAAAAAAAAAAGTAATAATCATGAACCTATTTAACACTGTGCGGTATTTTCTTTCTCAAAATTTTAATTTCAACTGACAAAATGCAACCATTTATCTCTCAAAAACAGTGCATAACTAAAAATAAATCTACTACAAACGTACAACATTATATAAATAAGTGCATGTTTTTTCAGGGTAACAGTTGAAAATGACACCCCAAGAGAAAACCAATGTCAGCAGAGGTTGACAAAATTTTTTGATGGGTCTCAATTTCAACTGTTATCCCCAAAACATGCACCATTTTATTTATCATACTGAATGTCTCATCGAAATATGAACATAAAAATTTGGAGATTGTCGTTAACTTCATGGTTGAACAGCTTTCAAACTTTGCACTTCCATTTTTCTCAGTAAAAAGGCTTAAAAAAAGACTAGTTTCTTTATTGTTGGTGACCTGAGCTGGTAAAATATAGTATGGGAGGGGATAACCTGTACCTGTACTTCTCTTCACCTTGCCAGACAGGGTTTTTTTTTTTACCCACTAAGATTTTATCCATTTCAGATCATTCAAAAGCACTAATAGTACTGTCTTCAGAATATCTAGTATTTACTTTAGAGTACAAAAGATTTCTATACTAAATATGACCTATGTACATTATGGCAAACACTGACCTTGTGTTCAATATTTGTCTGTTGGTTCTTGTCCAAGTGCACCTTAATCAGTCGGGATCCATCTAACTTAATTCTAATTCTCTTGCCAACAATTTCTGCTGGGAAAGCTAGATCCTCAAGGATGGCATCATGGACTGAAGTTAGTGTACGACTGAAAACAAAAGTTTATCTCATCAATTTAATGTTGATTTGGTTAAACAATACCTGTAGCAGCAAAATAGTTATCAAACTCATACTCTTTAATACTAAGTACATGTACATTGAGATATCATGCATAATACAAGCACTCTGGTCAACCAAAACTTCATGATTATTTACTAGCATAAGACATCAATGATCATATGCAACCCCCTTCCAAGAAATCAGTGAAACTTGTCGAATTACATAACTTTTCTTCATTGACACTTGTTTTTAAGTTTTACTGATACCTACAGCTGTCACAGTTTCCCGAAATAACAGAAACTGTGGTCCAAGTTCTTGGTTTGGTTTTGTGTTCCATTTTTCCAGATTTCGGTTCGGTTCAGGTTTACATAATAGAATCTGATTTATACAAGAAATGGCACTGAAATCAAAGAATGACGATACCAGTGATGAATAAACATGACAACTGAAATCTATTTCATCCATTACAAAACACTTGTCACAAAAGGATGGGATCATTATCAAAACCAGCAAGTGTGGTCATGTTGTAGCTTACAGTCAGCCTAGTGGTCCTAAACACCGATGTCAAGACATTTATATGGTTAGGATTCTTTTTCAAGGTGCATTTAATGTAACAAGTGAAAAATTTACAAGTTCATTTCATGAACTTAAGGTTTAAATAGATGAGAAAACCGAAAACTTACAGAACCGACCTGACCTGAAAAATTTTGGAACTGTGACAGCCTGCAGTATGCAGAAATTTTTTCTTATATAGTAAAATCAAATTTGGGAGATCATAAAAAATCACTGCTAAATATACAAATTTCAGAGATACTTCTTGAGACTTAATTTTACTGGTTCATGGTAGACCAGAATAACATGCATTACAAAACTCTACAACATGCAAAGGCTCCTTTCAAATTCATCTAAATAAGCATACACTTAACCACCCACCCAAAGACCTACTTCAAAACAATTCTGCTTAATTTCAAACCTTTGATGTCATGATCTACTACCATGTTTATCAAACCTAAGGGTACAAAGTTTTGGTTCAATAGCCAACTTCTTATTCAATAGACTAATTTCATCCAAAACACCATCCACTTTTTCCCAACAATATAAAATAGCATTTTCTTTCAGTATATAATTCCTGTGGATTGAGATACGTACGATCTAGGTCTCTTCTGCTTGTTCTTCCTCCTTGTCTTTCTGGTAGGTTTCGGGAGGATTCTCCTCTACAAAACACAGTATTCACTTAATACTAAAATGTACACAGTCAGACAAAAACTTATTGAAACTTAACTTTCAAACTATAATACTTTCTTTGAAAGAATAGGGGTGAAACGATATGCCTCCTTCACGATACGATATGTATCGTATAATTTTGTCATGGTACGGTTATTTTTGATACAATACATTTTGATAGAAGAAAACAAATTCAATGTTGTTTTATGTTTTGTTTCAATAAATCCTGTCACTAAATCTACATTCAAATTGACTAGAAGAAATTAATTAGAATGATTTAACGCTTCAAGATTATTTTACAAACTACCAGTCCTCAAAAATTTACGTATTTAAAACTAAATTATGCTGAGTAGCGTGTTTTTACTTATACCAAACCTGACTGAATAACAATCCGAACAAAAAATGAACCGACCCGAAAATGGAGATTTTGTACCGTGTATCAAACCGAGAAAAATTACTGCGGTGAATCGATACTGCAGTGAACTGTTTCACCCCTATGCAAGAATCTGTTTTATACAAAAAAAAAACAAAACAAAAAAAAAAGATTCTTTCAAGATCCACTTTCTAGAAAGGCAAAAATATACTTCCTTTCTGGCAGAAATTCTTTACAATTTTTTATATTGATGTCAATGGGCTTGTGAGCATTCCTCTTGAAAATCCAAGTCACAATTAGTATTTCTGCAGAAAGTTAATTAACTGGATTAATTATTCCTACGATCTATCTGCTTTGTATACCTGATCACACCTCTGGAATTTCCAGGGATCTGTGTTTTATGTCCTGTTCACAGATTTGTATTGTTAGTAGGTATTTAGAGATTGATCACTGTTCGATATCTTCACCTTTTCAAATTTCACCAGACACAGCTTATGCAGCAGCATCAGGTGCACAACTCAAGGTATGCAAGTGTATTTGTAGGCCTTTCAACTGCCGCTAGGGTTCGATATAAAGAACCGATAACTCATTACCGGAACTTGTTTAAAGCAGGTGCGAGGTATCTAGTTATTTTTTAAACAGGTCAATTTTCAGCATTTCCCAATTTTTCCTTTGCTGTCAGTGGAATCCAGTGGTTTTAAAATTTAGCACACATGTTAAAATTATTTATAATGTAGTTTTCGACACTGGGAAATAATATATAAGTGAAATTTTTAATAAAAATATAAAGTGAAATCTACCCCCCTTCTTAATTTTAACCTGATTAAATTTTTATACTTGGTCGTTCTTCTTCGTGCTTGGTAAAACGAATAAGATAATTAATTGTTGCATTTACTTGTAGAAATGTATATCTTTAAATAAGAAGAACAACAATGAACACACAAAAAAACATGACATTATATTTTCTTCCTCGTAACAACTGTCAGAGAGAGTTAAAAATCTTGAATTTAGTCGGTTCCCCATTCATTTGATCCCGTTATTTCAGATAGAGTGAGGATATTCTCCTTGTTTTGGTCAACCCTTTTGTGTACAAAACAATGTAAGGAACCCTTTTGTGTACATAACAATACCAACTGAAGCAGCCTATATGTCATTCCTATAAACGATAACTCATAAATTGGCACTTTGTTGGTCGTTTTTCCAACTTTAGTTACCTGTCCTTAAAACACATCGTACAAATCAATTATTAATAATTAAATTTTTTAAAGATTTAATTAAAGGTATATATATATTATAATCTTTTTTGAGAATTCCACATAGCTGTAAATTAATCTATCAAATGTTTTTTACCATACACACAACCTGAAAAATTAGTTGAAAGGCCTAGTATTTGTTTTATGTAAGGCTTGTATCTGACAACCCAGCTCAAGATTCATGTCAAATAAAATTACATATGATTTCTTTCTTTCTTTTGATGCTTTCAAACAAAAACTGGACTTGATACTCTAGGTAGACCTTTTTTCTAGTTTGGATCTATAAATTTGTCTATTTTTACCTAATACGTAAAATTACAACCAACCTGTGCAATAAATACTACATGTTTCCCACTGAACTTCTTTTCAAGCTCTCTGACCAGTCTTGTCTGGATTTTCTGGTAAGCTCGGAGTTGAGGAACTGGTACAAAGATCATGATAGCCTTCTTGCCCTGAACATCAATTTCCTGACACAGAAAAAAGAGGATAGTTTTAATGACAATATACAATCACTAAATCAATTACCATTGATCAGTAACAATACAATGTTTTAATCAAAATATTTGGGCTGTTTTAAATTACTGAGCAAATTTGATGAAATGTTTGAGAATAGAAAACTAAGTTTTAAAAAAATTAAAAAAGCACGGAGATAAATTAAGGTACCTTGGCTCCTGTTATGTACAGCTCTCTCAGCTGTGCCTTAAGGTCACTGTTCATCTCAAGCTCCAGAAGAGCCTGAAAATTAAATAAACAACAGTCAATTTCTTGTTATCATGAAAATAATCATATTCAATCCATGGTGTCAGCAGCACTGACATTTCACTGTTTTGGGGGTCAAGAAATATTACTCCAAAAGACTTTTTCTCTGGTCTAAACAAGATAAACTAGCAATTCTGAGTACTCTGTAACATTTTGCACAGAAGTACACAATTATTAAGTATCCATTTCATTACAAGCACTTCATCACTTGGTTCAGGTTGTATACTTTAAGTACCAATTAATGCAGAACACTCATAATTTTTGAAATTACATTTCTGCTTTCAAATTTTCTTACCTGAGAAATTGATGACTCAAACTCATCTGGCTTTTCGCCTTGCGGCTTCACAATTTTAGCGCTCGCCGAGTACATCTAAAATAAAAATTATTCTAATATTTACTTCTAATGAGGAAATAATTTACATCAAATGCTGAACCTCATTCTCTAGTCACCAAGTCAGGACTTATCAGAGTTGTCGAAAACTGTTGGTCCTTTTGGCAAGGCCGGTAAAAATTTGTCTGGACCAAAAACTTGCAACCAAACATCAGTCCAAATGACCATTTGAAAATTTGTTTAAAAGATCAGGATTGGGGTGTGCAGGTGAAGCTCAAACTCAGAAACAGCAAAGAGGCAGCTTGGTAACAATTGTCGATCAAATTTGTTAAAGCAGACATAAATCATGTTATTTAAATCTCTGATAAAAGACTATCCCAAGAAATGAAATTTGAGAGATCAAAGGCTGCTGAGAATAATAAAGGGCAGTTTGGTGCACTGATTTATTTTCCTTTCTCATTGTACAAAATATGGTACAAGTATCTGGTCTGATTAAATTTTTCCCTGACCGACGGAACTTTCGACTTTGTCAGACCAAATTTCTGACAGTGATTTAAAAATTTCAACAACTTTGCTTCTGTATTTTTTCCCTAGGGTAGTGGTTGGCTAAAATTTTCAAACCTAATAACGAACATTGGTAAACTCTGTTAATTTTGTGCTTGGAAGCAGAATAAATTTTCATTTTAAAATGACATTCAAAAGCTTGTACAGTCCCAAATATCTTTTGTTTCGAACTTCCCAAATAACAACCCACTATCCAACTCTCCACAAAGAAGAAAGTGACATGAAATCTTTTTCTTCAAATCACGTTCAGAAGTAAACAAGTTACAACACCAGGAACATATACAAGCTAATAACTAATGTCACAATGTCCCTCCAAAGTTCTCTTTTCATTTGGAGAATAAGAAAACACTCTTCTATTCTTAATTTACACATAGCCATTTCCTCTAACATGTCCAACACTGTCAACACATTCTAACACAATGTATATCATCAGAGTAAATTCGTGACAAGATCCCCCATCCATCAAAATCTCCCTCAAATCGGGACTAAAACCCATCATCATGAGTTATTTTGCCCTTGACTGATAGGGTTACACTAAGCATTATATAATTCTAAAGTTTAATGAGCATTCTCTCAGTATTACTTGGACTGTTTACAATTTTATTGACAAATACCGTCGTAGTCGCACCTTGTCAATGGCGGCGACGGAAGAAAGGATCTTTCCGGAGAAAATCGCTGGTTTTCTCTGTTTCGTTACTACTTTGTTTTCCTGTAATAGATAAGTCTTACAAAGAATTTTTCTCATGTAAGATAATCTGAGATATGCTCATTTCCCTTTTAAAAGTATTATTCTCGTAATAAGTTAAATATATATATATATATATATATATATATATATATATATATATATATATATATATATATATATATATATATATATATATATATATATATATATTTTATGCATTCTCAAAAACGAGCCTGTCCGGCTAACGTTGTTTTCCAGAAAAGATAATAAAAATAAAATAAAATAATCCATAAGAAGATTTCATTCATTTTTTTTCTTTTGTGATATTTTGGCTTTGTTAAAGAAAAAGGGACTCAAAAAACGATAAAAGTGGTGTGATATATGGCTTTCATATTTCAAATGTGTATTCCTTGTGACAAGACCTTTCTTTGGGTACCATCATACTGGACCTTTTGGCCTTGACCTTGAAGTTGACCCACTTTTGCAAAATTTTATCAGACTTTAACTTGACTACAACATTTGAACAGTTGGTGTAAGGGCTTAAATCACACTTCACACATGCATTTCTTGTGACAAGTCATTCCTTTGGATACCAACAACTTTGACCATTTGACCTTGGAGTTTGACCTACTTTTGAAAAAAACTTTAACCTTGGCCATAACTTTTGAACAGTTGGTGCTAGGGCATTCATACTTCCCGAGTGTATTCCTTGTGACAAGGCCTTCCTTTGAATACCAACCCCATTGACCTTGACCGTAGAGTTTGACCTACTTTTAAAAAATGTTAACCTTGGTCATAACATTTGAACATTTGGTTCTATGGCTTGCATATTTCACGTACATGTGTATCACTTGTGACTTCCCTTGGGCTCCATTTTACCTTGACCTTTATGTTTTACTTTAAGATTACATCTCAAAGTTCAAAGTCATCATATCAGATAGATGACAACTTTCAAGTATATACACTGTAAGCAGTCCTGTGAGAGATGACTGCATATGCACACATGCAGAAATATGTATCTGACATTACTTAATAACAATTCAGATTTCATTTTGTATATTCAAATAATTTAATTTTGGTTGTAACGTGGTATTTGATGGGATAAAAAAATTTACACTGTATTGTATAAACTGTGTTTCCAACAACAAAATGACTTACATCAAAAAAGTATCGATTCGCCTGACGTTACATTCAAATTTTGTACAATTTGAAGTCATTTTTAAGGGCAATCATCTTTTTCTTACAATAAATGAATGAAAATTAAATTATATGGAATGAATTTTGAATTTAAAAGCTACCCATTTTTAGCTCACCTGAGCCAAAGGCTCAAGTGAGCTTTTCTGATCAAAATTTGTCCGTTGTCTGTCGTTGTTGTCCTTGGCATCGTTGTTGTTGTAAACTTTCCACATTTTCATCTTCTTCTCCAGAACTACTGGGCAAATTTTAACCAAACTTGGCACAGAGTATCCTTGGGTGAAGGGGACTCAAGTTTGTTCAAATGAAGGGCCACGCCTTCTTCCAAGGGGAGATAATTGCGAATTCATGAAAAATTTATGGCATGTTTCAAAAATCTTCTTCTCAAGAACCACTGTGTTAGAAAATATGAAACTTATGTTGTAGCATCCTCAGGTAGCATAGACTCAAGTTTCAAATCATGACCCCCAGGGGTAGGGTGGGGTCATAGTGGGCAATCAAAGTTTTACATAGGAATACATAGGGAAAATCTTCTTCTCAAGAACAGCAAAGTCTTGATTGGTCATATTTATATGGAAGCATTCTCAGGTGGTGTAGATTCAAATTTCTTCAAATCATGACCCCCGGGACTAGGGTGGGGCCACAATGGGCGATCAAAGTTTTACATAGGAATACATAGGGAAAATCTTTAAAAATCTTCTTCTCAAGAACAGCAAAAGCCTTGATTGGTCATATTTATATGGAAGCATCCTCAGGTAGTGTAGATTCAAGTTTGTTCAAATCATGACCCCTGGGGGTAGGGTGGGGTCAATGAACAATCAAAGTTTTACAAAGGAATATATAGGAGAAATCTTAAAAAATCTTCTTCTCTAGAACAGCACAGCCATGATTGGTTATATCCTCAGATAGTGTAGATTCAAGTTTGATCAAATCATGACCCTCAGGGGTAGGTAAGGGCCACAGTGAAAGTTTAAACTTGTAGGAAAAAAGTCACAGTTAGTCAAAAAAAAAATATGTAAGCATCCTTAGTTAGTGTAGATTCAATTTTGTTCAAATCATACCCCCCCCCCCCTCCCTCTTAGGGGTAGGTCGGGACCACTTATGCATTTAAGCATTGCAATACTAAACTGATTTTTGCTTTTTTCCTAGCCACAGTGCTCCGGTGAGCGATGTGGCCCCTGGGCCTCTTGTATATGATATAAACTGGGTTGGACAGTTTATGCTTTATAAACTGCGAAGAGGTTTATAAAAAAGTGTAAACTATTCCAACTCAGTTTATACCATATAAACTTGGTAGCTGTTAAATTCATTCCTTTTGGTGACCTACATTCCTGTACATCTCTAAGCTTTTAATTTGGTGACTAACATTCCTGTACATCTCTAAACTTCTAATTTGGTGACTAACATTCATGCACATCTCTAAACTTCTAATTTGGTGACCTACATTCATGCACATCTCTAAACTTCAACATAATATTACATAACAGTATGTTACCTGGAACTGGAAACAGATTTTATATTTCATACATATAGCAGTACCGATTTGTCTCTCTATCAATTATCAACAAAATTACTGTTACACTTAAATTCAGTATAATTAAGTATTATTCAGTATAACTACTCAATTTTTATTTGTGAAAAATTTATTTTCACGTATTTAGGCAAACCTGCTTGCTTGCTAACATTTCAGTCTTCACGTATATTTGTATCATTAAGATTTATTTACAACAAGAACCAAACTTTGTGATTTTTTTCTTGCCTATAAATATTGTATCAAACTACTATCTCATAAAAGTAATACAGTGAAACCTGTCTTACCCGACATGCACTAGGAGACTAATCTTGTGTCGAAATAGACAGGGTGTCAGATTACACTGTGTTTTAAAAGAACATGGAAAATAGTAAAATGGCAAAAAAAATAAATTTAAAGCAGAATTCTACAGTGAAACAGATTGCACAGGTGTCGGATTAGACAGTTTTCACTGTAATTGTTTCAAAAATTTAGTGATCTGCAGTACTGATTATGATGTACAGCATACAACTGATGACAAATTGATTCGGACCATTATCAAAATATTGCTCAGCATCAAGTTTGTTACCTATAATCTGAAAAAGTTTCTCTTCGAAAAAATGTGTAAATTATTTTAACACACCTGTTGATAATCGTAAAATTACACAAAGGTATATTGTAGTACAGACAACCACTCTGCAAAATGCTTAAGCACAAAAGATTTTAAGATTATACTTGTAGAAGTAAAATAAATATAGCAACATGAGAATATTTCAAGAAAGACAACTCTCTCTGTCTCCTTTTACAATATCCAACAATTAAGAAAATGGCACAAATTTACAAAATACACTTAATACATATGCACATAATTTAACTTGAATGAAAAAATCTGCCTTTAACAAAATAAATTCAATTTCTGATTGCAATATGTTTTCAAATAGAAAACATTATGGTATATATATTGCACTCTCTCACTTCAGGCCATGAATTATATCAAAATTTTTGTGACATGACATGGTTGTAAAAAAAATCATGAAAAATATAAATACAGTATAATTTGTCCAAACTGGATACCACTGGTTCCGTAAACATTGGCTGCATTAGACAGAATCTGGAGTGCAGGAAAATATCTGAAATTTTATTTCTGTTGTTTTATTTACAAGTACAATTCATATGTTGGCAACATATGATTAAGAGATTTAATCATTGGATATTTTGGGAGTCCAGAAATTATTCAAGAGTATATGCATGACTTACTGTCAAATTTTCTTTTTCGTTCACACAGAAAGAGAGTCTCCAAACTCAGTGTGAAATGTAAATGGAGTCAAAATCTACAGATATGTACATGTACATATCAAGCACAGGTTTGATTCATAAATATTGTCTTTTATTTTATGTTATACCGTGTGATATGGCATTACAAGCAAGTTAAATGGGCAAGCATTTTTAAAAAAATTAATTTACTTGTAACTAAACCTTATATTTATTCAAGTGGAATGTGTCACTGATGGGTTTCAGTTCGTATCATGACACTTATGTAAACATACGTTAGCACATCTACCACGAAAGGTGTTAACTGCTTTGAAGTGACTCAGTTAATATTGTGTGGCCGGATTACAGGAAGTAATTACTGTTAATAGTGAGCAGTTGGGACCAATATGGCTGTTCAGAATACAGAATAGACAGTATCCAGACTACACAGAATTTTTTTTATAATATGTACATTTCTTAAAAAAGTGCATGGGATTAAAATATAAAGCCAAAATGGACAAAATTCCAGAGTACTCAGAATCTGAATTAGACAAATTATACTGTACATATTATAAAAACAACTTTAAATGTTCACAATATCACAAGTGCTGTATCTTCATGACAATCTTTAATATTTAGAATTATGAAATTTTCCTACTCCTTCAAACAATTTTCATTTTATGTTTTACATCTGCATAAAACGTACTTGAAAACTGCATGAAGTAAAAATATCATTTTTAATTCAATATTTGTTCTTTATTCATATTGTAAGTTAAAAGGTATATATTTAAACATCATTTCAAATGCATGAATGCACACTATTTTGAATGCTTTAATATGTAAGTTTAAGGGTGTATTCTTTTTGTAGTGTAAAAACAAATGATATACATGTTCAAATACCAGGATATCTATCTTCAAAAGGAAAAAAGAAGCAAAGATAATAACTCAAGTTCTTATATGAAACATTACTGGTAGTTAATTTTGAATGCTCACAATACTGTAAATGTATTTTATTTGGCGTGTACGATATTTGGCAGAAATTGATTTTTCAGCAAGTTGGCATACATTTGATTTAGCACCTTCTGAAAGTTACTTATATAAATATGCATACATAAGACATTTAGCAATGTACTTGATTTAGCGGAAGCTGCTTTCCGCGAAAGGCGCTAATTAGAATGCACAGCCAAATGTAATACGTTTACAGTATGCATTTCTTATTAATATCATACAAGAAATATACTTTCAAATAATACAGGAAAGAGGAACATTTTGGGCAGTATAAATTTGGTGACTGATTGTCTCATCAATTATCACATCTAATATCCAATGTAAATGTTTCTATAAAAATAATTAAGTAGGTTGTCTACAGACACATTCATCAAATAATGTTTTGATATAAAGCACTAGCTAAAATATTTCATAAATATAACAAATAATAACTAAAGACTTTAAATTAAGTAATATAATAAGAACTGGAATGACATTTCAGTTACAAAAATACCAAAAAAAATATTGCACAGCAGAACTTGATCCATAAAAACACACTTATCTATCGATAACAATGTACAGATTATTACCCAAAAAACATGTAACCATCATTTTCCATGACATCATGCATATGATTATCCATTGCAACATGTTTACTATCACCCATAACCGCATGTCTTAGGTGTATTACTGTAAACAAACTTTTATTCGCGAGTGAGAAAATTCGCGACCTTCTTTCATTAGTGAATATTTCTAGTTGCGAACCAATTATTCACCTATGTATTTATGTAGAATGTTGCCTCAGTTGCGAAAATCAGTAGTCGCAGATGAATTCCAAACTGAAGAATCGCAAATAAAAGATGTCGTGAATAATAGTTGGTTTAACAGTATTTGTATAAAGGCAAGAATTGGTAAAACATTCATAAATATGATTTTTATATAAACAAGTAAACTTAAATTTTGTAGGCTTTTATGAAAACTAAAAAAATATATATATAAAATTTCTTTTGACTAGATTGATTATGTTAAAAATTACCCTTTTGTTGTACAACCAACAACTCTTATTCTCAATCAGATTAACCATTTGTGTCGCACTGTTTATAAAGTAATACAATTGTACATACAAAAAATTCTAATTCTGGACATCTTTCTGTCTATATACGCTTTGTAATATCTTTAGTGGAAGACTTTATTGAGATATGCAAAAGAAGGAAAAAAACCTTATGATATATATTGTTGATATAATAGTTCATTTTTTCTGATATTCTGTAGATTGAAAATCCCTAATCATCGATATCATCTTCACTGGCATAATCCCTGGCATCAGTGTTTGAATGCTTAGAAGACAATTCCTGTCTGATTTTATCCAACTCTGTAAGTTCTCCCTGCAAGAGATGCATTTTATAATCTTAATTACAATAAAGCTTGACTGCTGGTGCTTATATCCATTTTTCAATCATTATTTGTGGGAGCTAGGATGAAACGAAATTGTAGCTGTGATTGAACTTGGCAAATCCAAACTACCTGTACACATACAGTCAAACCTGGTAATGTCAAACTCAATGGGACCAAGAAAAAACTTTTCTGAGGATTTGAGATATCCAGAGTAAAATATCTAAGAATAAGGGTTGGGACTTCCAAATCACTTCGACATATCCATGGTATTTGAGATATTAGTGCTTGAGATACCAAAGTTTAACTGTACTTGTACGCTAACTGCCAAAAAGATTACGCTCAGTGCATTCCATGTGGTAATTAAACCACTAAAAGCAAAATGCAATCATACATGTTGTGTTTTACGGTACATCATTATCAATTTTTATTTATTTGAAATCATCATTCATTCTGTTATATAATTTTATCTTTTCATCCATTATATTTTCACTCTGAGAAAAAAAAGGCTTTACTCAAGTCATCATGTTGCCATGTCAATTTGATATTTACATACAACTGGTAAAAGTACATGTAGTAATAGGAGGATACATCACTTTAAGCCTGTGGTTAATCTGTCCCTAACATGATCTCATGCTAGCGTACTTACCCTAACTTGTGTCAGGTAGAACTGTCTTTTACTTGCAATGCCTCTCATTGGAAAAGGATTCACTGTATGGAATGCAATCTGAAACCAACAAAATATGACTTAAAAGTTTCATATGTTTTCCTTAAATTAATGCACTTGTTCAACTTCCTAGGAGGAAACTGAAATTGCTAATGAAATGAGCTAATATAAGAGGTACATGTATATCCATGATACAGAAAAAGTTTATTAAATTCATCTTCTTACACATACCTACCCATAACATGTTATAACCACCGCACATGATGTCATATTAATATGACATCGTTGTTCTTTATTACTCGAGGTTACAAAAGAAAATCACTTTAATAATTTGCTTGTTTCACTTAAAATTCATAGCACTTGGAGTTGTCTTTGTTATCATGGTAAAAAAAGATTAAAGCAAATCTTAAGTATGGCATTCATTGCTTTGCTATATAAACCAGAATTCATTACAAGTACATGTAGTTTAATATGAATAACTTTAAATTACTTGATGGTAAAACATATTATTCATCCTTAGTACTTTCAAAATAATCAATTATAAATCTGTTCACTTTCATTATTATTGACTGCAGAAAACAATTCAAAACCTGCTACAGTAAAAGTTAGGTTGTGGCAATCCTTACTTATATTATCATTGGATTCAATTCAATTTTTGGAATAATTTATGTGCATATATATATCCTCAAATACCTGATAGGGAATTGCCTTTGGCATCTAAACATTTTACCACATGTTTTAATCAACTCGTCAACCCACAGCCCCCTATAACAAGTACTGTGAGTGATTTCTTAAAAAAAAACTATTTCATGTTTTCATAGATTTTATACCTAACCTTGATGTTGATAAACAACGGCTTTGCTTTATATAAAATTGTTTGCTATACGAGGTAATCACCTGTGCTACTTTCTGGACATCTGTGATTTTTTCTCCCATTATCCTCATGAAGTGGTTCAGTTCCAGCGTACTCGTCTTCTTCAATATATCCTCTTCCACATACTTGAAAAATGCCACGGCAAATCGGAACAGCACCTACAAGGAATATAGTTTGTGTTGACTTATTTGAATGTAAACAATATGGTATTCAAAATGATAAAGATGACTGAAACTCAGAGCTAATAAATATGACAATTTTAACATTTCAATGCATACAGATTATACATGTACTGATACATGTACTGATACACTGATATGTCAAACACCAAGGATATGTCAAAGTGAGACTATAGTCCCTACTCAAGTTTGAGACTGATTTTTTTTATCTATAAATACTAATACTTGGATATTTTTAAATAGTTTTTGTCAGTCCCATTGAGTTTGATATACATCCATTAAACTAAATTTTATAAAAATCTAAAAAAAATTCTGAAGAATGAGAAAAACTTACTGAAAACTTGTATCTATAAATAGCAAAGACTGTGTTACTATAAGCCATCTTACTTTACTCCCTTCATACAGGAATGCATCCCAGATTCTGAGGAATGTGTTAATAGGAATGTTGTCAATAAACACAGTCAGGAACCAGTTAAAGGTGAAGAGTGAAAGGTCAACTGAGTGCTGCTCCAGGTGTGAGGCCACACGAGGGAGCTTTTCCTGAATCAGGTCCTTCAACACTCGCTGTATCAGAAACATATCAAATATTATAAATAAAATAATGATAAATAATAATCATAAATAATAATAGAAATAAAATAATGCAATACATTACATGTACACAATTTTTCTTCTTCAATTGTACACAAACTTCTGTAGTTTTACCACCCCCCCCCCCTTTCCCCATTTCTTCCTCAAAATAAACATTGTTTTCACAGTATGATGCAATAATCTTACACAATATTTGGTAATGTTTTTGTAACAGCTAAGTTATTTCCCTGCATTTACCACCAACATATTGAATTTATAAACCTACAAGACACTGTGCCTCTTATGCATCTTAGTCAAATGTGCAACTTATATTAATGAATGAAAAAAATCTGATTAAAATCAGATCCTTTGATTCGCTCGCATAAATCACTACACAAGGATCTGAAGAAACACCATTCAGGGTCATCTCCTGGTGACCTTTCAATTATCCAATCAAATGTCTGCTTGCAAGAATTTAGAAGTATCTAGGAATTCAGTTACAGAAGTGAAAGCCCTGATGATACACGAACGGAAAATTGTGACCTGGTTTCTGTAGCCTGTCAAGAGAATGACCACAGTCTTTTCTGTACAGAAATATATTTAGTACTTGCTTTTGCCTTGTTTTTTAGCTCTCTGTTTTGTACAAAGCGATAAGATCTTCTCCATAGCTACTTCACTTTTACATTCATTTTCCCGAATGCCGCTTAAGAACGATCTCTCTGATTGGTCAAAATTTAAATGAATATTTTTACTAGAAAGGTCACCAGGAGATGACCCCAAACGAGGTTTCCTTCAGATCCTTGTGTAGCGATCCATGTGAGCGGATCAAAGGATCTGATTTTAATCAGATTGTGAATGAGAATTGACCTGATCTGCCTGAGCTGCCAACATTGTCTTGCTGTAGTAATCCTGTGGCATGATAAAATCAATGATGGCCACCAAACACCAAAATGCCTCCTCTTCACTTAGAAACAGCAGGATAATGGCTGCCAGTCTGTTCATACCCTGTAAATAAATTAAACATCATGGTCTTAACAAAGAAGAGCATAGCAGTACTACACATACATATATTTATCTATTGCAGATATTAACTTTTTTCTATGTGAACCAATAAATAACTGCTAGTATTGACTTGTCTACATTGCTGCTAATTAGATACACAAAGTAAATGTATTTTTGATTATTGATGCTTAGTCTAATAGTCATAATAGCATATAAAATTGAAAATCTGCATTTATCTTAATTATTGCTAGTCACACCAAAAGAGTCAAGACTTGGGCCATTCCAGACATCAATAATCTCCATGCTTCACCTTCGGAAAAAAAAATTGTGGGAAACAATATTTGAATTTAAAATATCTATCAATTTTAAAAGGTATGTTTAATTAATCTGTAAACATTCTGATTCTGGACAAAATGCTTGGGAACACAAGTGTCCAGATTAAGAAGGCTTGACAGCATACACTACTGTATATGTACAGCTACCTTTTTACTAGAGGTGTAACGATATACCGGTATACCAAATTGAATATAAATTGTACCCTATTGCAGTACAAAAACCATATACACTGTACCTCTGTATAACAATTTGCAGCATTTTTAATTAAGCAATTTATATTATTTCTTTTATATTTAACTTAGTAATAAAAGTGATTTTCTTTATTTACTTAAACTGTTTTATTGTGTTCAGAGCTTAAATTACTAGTATTAAATGCTGCATAATGTACTGAACTTGAAGGAATAATCTACAACTTCCAAATCTCAATAGAGTTTCTCATTTTGATTAGAATAGAGACATACAAATAATATCAAAAATATGAAAGGTAAAATCATGATACAGTCCTAGTGTATCATGATATACATGTATCATGATAAGCCCTACTCAAATCGTAACACCCCTACTCTAATTACTGTTGCTAGTGCACATGCACTTCTATACACCACCACAAATGTATACACCTGTCTAGTCACTTTTGTTAGTCACAGCAATATATACCACTGCAAATGTACACTTACCTTTATATTTTTGCTAAAACCTACTAGTAAATAAGCACTACTATAAATGTAAACCTGTCTACACCTGGTCACACCAAAATATACTCCTGACTAATTACAGTAACGGTTGCTACATGTAGTGGACATGAATATGCACTACTGCAAATGTATAGCTGTGTAACTATTGCTAGTCTACACTAATTAGCATTTCTCATTAGTGTTTGTGTGCCTTCTATACACTGCAACTGTGTTTGTAGTAACATATGCTTAATTAACTACACTATTACTATTGTACAATATAATATAAACTAGATTTGTCCAAATTTTACTTTCACTTCATGCAGCCTAAACCATTCCCATGAGTGTAGTTAGTTCAATATCATGACAACTCCTCTGCTTTTAGCAACTTTTGTGTCAATTTTAAGCTTCTGCAATGTCTATGTAGCATCAGCTTAGCTATGGACTAGGCAAGAAAACTCTTACATATCCTACTGGCTAAATGTGAAAATGGTTTTGTCTAAGCCAGTAAGGGTCAAGACATACTCAGTATGAGGTTTGATTAATCCAGCATTACAAAGTCATGGATTGTAAAGAATTTAACACTTCTATTTCCTATGATCATATCCCAAATGACTTGGTTGATGACTTATGCTGACACTGGCAATATGCATCCTTTGAGGTAGGTTTAAGTATTTCTATTACAGCTCTTCTTGGACCGATATTTTACATTTCTGAATCCTGAGAGTTTGGTTTTGTCCAAATGTATTTCATTCTGGGTCTGGTCAATATCAATCATTATAAGCTTATTATTTATGAATGTTTCTCCATTAAAAAGTTAATATGTGGTATGAGTGAACAGACACAGACATAAAACCCTCCAAAAAATTGTGATTACATGCATATTGGAGAAAACGTGTACATATTACATGAGTTGATTCTTAACTTGCATAGAGAAAGGCCTATGTGTACAACAACCTGCAGTGCAGGCAAAACTAAAAGTCTATAGGAGAAGTAGCAATTGAAATCATCATGCTGATAATTTTATTTTTGTTCACAGAGATATGAGTGTCAGACTAAATATACAACTAAACTGGTTCACACGTCAAATACTATAATAGATTAATTGATTTTCTCACCCCAAATGAAAAAAAAAGTTTCCTACAATATCCTGAAATAAGAGATAAATACATTTGACTACTTATAAATGTTTTTATTGCTTCTATTGCAAGAAAGTTCTTCAAGAGCAGCTTTTAACAGATCGCAAACCATGGCTCAGCTTTCTGTATTACAATGATGCACATTGAAGTGGTAAATTTTTTGGTTTGAATGAGACGTTTTGGGTCTTTCTTATCGATTGTTACAGCCATAACTTTACAACTGAGGAAGCAATATTCTTCACATTGTTTTAAGATATCCTACTCTCTGACACTAGCCATGCAAGTAAAGGGGATATCATGAAGTTGGGAGAGAGAGTGAGAGACTCTCAGTTTCTGTAAAACTCACATTGCTGTGAATATGTACATAATTACACGTATATGTATTTGTCATATCTGTTTAAGTTATCACAGCACATGTAATGATTGAACACGTGTTTACCCAGTGTTTAAGTAGACTGCCAATTTGATTGGCTATTGTATTTAGAGAAAACCTGTTCTACAGGTATTCCAATGAAGAATGTGAGAAAATTAAAGACATCAAGGGTTCTCTCTCAGTGCAGACTGGTATTTCCCCGCCCACTAGCTCCTACAATAAACCGCCTTCTCATTTCTGAAGAAATGGGCATGTCATTACGTAACAACCATTTTTCAAAAAAAGCTCAAAACCTTCATTCAACCAGAAAATTTTATCACTTTAATGAAAATGCAAATGATGATAATGCATGTTACATAAGAATATATGTACCTACCTGACAATATCCTATTAATGTGTTATGCCAACTGTATGCCAAGAGAACATTCCTTAGCTTGCTTATCCCAGGGGATTCTATGTTCTCATAAAATCTGTTGTTGGGCAAAGTTCTCAACAAATCTAGCTCTATCTGAGGAAAAAAAATTCAAGATAAAGATTTAATTAAAGATTTTTTTTCATGGTACAAGTACACTGTAGACTTTTTTGAGAAAAAAAATCTGCCTATTGCAAGGATGCATATTCACAAAAAGATAAAATAAAAATATAATAGAGTACATGTAAATCAAGTGGAATCCGATGTACAAAACCCATTATCTTTTTTTCTTCATAGAAATTCAAAATTAACCTTGACAGTTAGGAAATTTAGAGTTTATTCTTACATTTATGTGGGTAAATGATTTAATTTCTAAGAACTTTATGATGGAAAGCTCAAGCATAAAAGAGATGTGTTTGTGAAACACTGATGCCCCCGTATGATAGCTTTTTCAAAAGTAGTTCAAACACCAAGGTCAAGGTCATGAGATCAGAATTGTTGGTTCTTTACCCAAAGAAAGGTCTTTTCACAAGGAATACACAAGTGCAATATGAAAGCCCTATCACTAACCATTCAAAAGTTATGGCCAAGGTTAAAGGTTTGCAAAAGTTGGCCAAACTCCGAGATCTGAAGGAAGAGCACCAACCATTCAAAAGTTATAGCCAAGGTTAAAGTTTTTTGGACAAACAGACAAACAGCTGAGCAGATTGACAGACCTAAAACTATATGCTCCCAAATCTTTGAATCATTATGGGGGCATAAAAAAACATTTACAGTAAGGTTATACACTATGCTGCAATCTGATTAGTACTAAAGCATTTAATATATTATGCCTTGAAATACATGTAATATGTACACACCAAAGTAGGCAAAATTCACTATTTACTGTAACACGACCTTTTCATATCAGTAGGCCCTAGCTTGTTGAATTTCATTAAAAATCAACAGATTTTCTAAATATAAACTAAAACATACTTTTTGCAATTAGCAAAAATTTGGAATGAGAATTAACCCACTATACATTAAAAAATCAATTTTATGAAAATATTCAAATCCAGTTATTCAAAAGTGATTTTTGCCACTGATGAGTCCTGATAGGCAGGATTTTTATTGTGTGGGTTTAATCCCTGTGCAAATTACCAATACATGTTTTTCTTTTTTTCATAGAATGGTCTCTGCGAATTATTATTCGGGGTGTTATACTACATGTACAAGTTATTGAATAAAAAATAAAAACTGCAACTAATTAATTCATATAAAATTGATGTCATGGGCATTTCCTGTGTCTGATTCCCCCTTATTCTTACTGCTTTGTGAAGTTGTTTTTCTCTATGGTCTTTTGGAGATTCTTTTATTTTTTGCAACAAATTGAAACTTAAAACATGTACTAGCCCTGACATAGATAAACTATCCTCCATCCTATCAATTTTATCAAGGAACCAATTTTGTTCGAGATATTAATCTACACAACCTAAAATAACTAATCATCATAGTGTTTTAAATTCCTGAATAGCACATCCTTTAATAAATATGACAAGTATTACTTGAGCATTGCTAGTGTAACTTGAATGGACACTTGGTCAATTACTTGTTACATACTTATGTTATTCAAATTAAAACTCGACGAAATCCCTATCAAATATAAACTGTATGTATGTACAAAGAGAAGGAGGAAGGAAGAACATAAAGTGATAAAATAGGAAGATATGAGGAAGTAAAATATACAATCTATATAGAGATGAGGAAGTGAAATACACAATCTACATAGATATGAGGAAGCTTACACATCAAAGCCTTTCATTCTTTCTCAAGTGAGTTGAGAAACAAGGAAGGAAGGCACTATAACTGTGATAGGGAATATTATATACAGGTTGATATGACATACTGTATGATATGGAATTTTAATACATAGTATTCTATTTATCATATATTTAGAATATTTAATATGCAAGTTCATATAAGTCATTTAAGCATTCTTGTGCATGTACAAGGGGTTATCAAAAAGTTTGTGGACTGATGCGATAAAATTAATACTATGTAGTCTGTGCTTACAAAATTTATAACAAAAGGTTAAGAAATGTTGAAAATTTTAGCTCGCTACGTTGATAATTTTCCGAATTATTATAAAATAAAAAAGACATTATATGATCACCCGGCGCTGTCGCCGTTTAGTTTCATGACGTCCGAAAACGTCATTGTTTCTCATTGTCCGCTCTCTCTACCTCATACACTTATCTTGATGAGATTACCTGGAGTTTAGTAAGGACTTAAACCCACTGGATCTATACAAAGGGAAAGATCCTCACTTGATTATGCCAGAATACTTAACTTGTCGGAGTTTAAATTCTACCACACACGATCTACGTCACTATTCGACGTGACTGACTTTTGATTGACTTTTGACACCCTGACTACAAATCGACATTAACTGTGCATCTTTCATCTCTCTGAATCTTTTTGGGCATTTAAAAACAAATACTCTGGATGCATTTTATTTCTCTTTTGCCTGTTTTAACATTCCTTAGGTCTACACCAGTTTTTCCAGGTCGAAACATTATAGAATGCTGGAAAAAAAAAACCCTCCCCCTTTTTGACGTCATTTTCAAGCCTTAATTTTTTGGACACTCCATATAAAATTTACGATGAAATTTTATAGAACGTACAGAATCGGGTAAAAATTGCAAATTTTACAGAACAATTCTGTTGTACCACATGTCTGAAATAACGGGATTTTTTTTTATGACAAATGCTCATATCAAAAAAGTTTTTCTCAGTTACAGTCAGGTAGAAAAAATGTCATATTTGAGGTTGCGCCGCCTGGACATACCATTGCTTACAAAAACATTAAAAATTTATTTAAAAAATAAAACTTATGATTTATGGTTTATTCTATAGATAGAAAAGATGATGCTAACTAAATGTTTAAAAATTCATTGATATACCTAAAGCGGTTTTAATCTTATGGTGCTAGTCCACAAACTTTTTGATAACCCCTTGTATATGGCCTTTTTTCTTTAAAATCTAATACTAGTAATAGAGCTATTACAGGTCATTTTAAGAATAAAGTCAACAAGTTTTAGTAAATGAATTGTATTACATGTATATTTCAATAAATCAAATTACCTGGTAATTAACTTTTAAACTTTATAAAAACGTTTGATATGCATTTTTGCATGTGGGTCTAATACGTGGGTTTTCTGATACATGTGTATTGTTGATAAGAGGTATTGTGATGTGACTGCACACTATGGAACTGGTGTATTTTCTTCTAAGTACAATAAACAATTCATAGGCATGATGTTTTCTTTAACATAAGTACCTGTTTTGCTGATGGGTCATGAAACCGAGACTGAAATTTGGCCACATTTTGTTTATAATAATGAGGTCCTAGTTTGTCCCTGATTGATCCAACATAAAAGTTTGCACATCTGCAAAAATAAACAGGTACATATACAATTCATTAAAAAATGAGGGAGAAAAATAATCGGGTTATTTTTATATGAAGGATTCTTTCCTTATTGTGGGTGCTTAAAAATTCTAAAATAAGTCAAAAATTACATCATCTACACTTTATAATTCAATTAGTTCAAAAAATATGTCTCCAATTATTGTTCAGTGCTTTATGAAAAAAAAAATACAGATTATTTTCCGAAATTTGTTTATGTAGATGTATATTATATTAATTTTTTTCTTGTAAAATCACGAACCCTTTCCAAATGGCCTCCTTGTACTCATGTGGAACACCTGAACGGATCATGAGTTTGAGTTCTTGTGAGCGTACAAGGGGCTTGCCAGTCTGAGCCATCATAAAGTTCTCCCACTTAACCTGGTGAGAGAGTTCCTCGTCCTGTCTCTATCAAAACCAAACTCATCAATCAACTCAACATTCAGTGCATGAAAGAGCACAAAAACACAAATACTGGGTGGCTCCTGTAGATGGTGCTTGCTTACCTTGATTTTATCACTGACTTCTGTTGATTTTCTCTCCAGTTTCTGAGCTTCCAAAGTCACAGGGTCAAACTCTCCACTTTCAAAGTCAAATCTCCTAACAAAGCCATACTTGTCATACTCTTGTCCACTATAAACAGGTTAATCATTCATAAGATTTCAAAATTGCAACTCAAGAATTTTCCACTTCATTTTTTTTTTTAATAAGGATAAGCAGTTTAGTTCCTTATATCAGGTAAAAAAATTAAAGTACATATATTTATCAGTGAAACACACTTTGGATGGACATTGTGAAAGAGTCATTTGATCAAAATACTTGCACTACATTCCATTTAAAGTTCTTGTTTTATACAAGTAAATGGCAGTCTAGAGCAGTCGAAGCAAATACAATGTAAATTTGTCTTGAACAAAATCTATATTTCTACATAATCAAATGAAATTCCTTTCAATCAATTATTGGACAAAAATAAAGTTAGAAATTCTTTTTCATGTTAAAATTCTTTCACAGGGAAAGTTAACGTTAAGAAACAAACCTTGAAGTGAGAATACACTCATGGTCCCCCATCTTTTCATCTAAATCATCATCTGTCTGAATGGCATCCGTCAACAACTGAGAAATAATTGCCTGCGAGTTCCTGTCTCCATCTACACACAAAAAAAAACAGTTAATGTTGGGCAAGTCTTTAAGGTCAGGTATATAGAGGACATATTATGTGACACATGCAGTAAAATCAATCATTTTTGCAAAGGGTACAGTGTGTGTTAATTTTTTGTTGTATGAAAAAACAATTTATGTCCACCACACAATGTTAAAAAAACTCTCCATTTCTTCAACTATGAAATGAAATACTTTTTTCCTCATTGTATAACACTATAACTTGTTTTTTTCAATTTACTGGTACATTAGACCCACAATGACTATATACATGTATATATATAAAAAAAAATGTTAATCTGTTTTGCAAGTGCATGTACCAAAATTCACAAAAATATGAACATTTCTTGAAGATGCTTTGAATTTTAATTTATACCTACCCATGACAGGCTGTTTCATTTCTTGCAGCAGATAGAGGTATTTACTTTTGGTCTGTAAGAACTTGCCTTCAAGATTCGCATTTTCCCTGTACAAGTATTGATTGAGTTTTTTTATCATAAAAAGTACCGGTATAGAAAACTCCCAATATGATGATAACTAATAATCAAGCTCTCAAGTCCATTGAAACAAATCGTGAGGAGAGCAAACAGGGACCTCTAATATTATACATGTAGTTGGGATCATGTTATGTTTCAACATGTAAAAATAAAAAAAAATTAGACATCTACATGGAGCTTTCAATAAAATTCATTCAGGACTAAATTACAACATTTTTACTTTTTCTTACATCAATAGACGTTTATGTCTTTCATCATCACTCTGCCTGAGTTCATTTAACTCCAGAATTTCTTTGGTCAAGAATTTGTTCTGTAACTCATAAGCTTGGCACATATCCTGAAACAAGAGTATATAAACTAATTCATAAGATTTACCAGTACAATGCACCTTACAAACAATTTCATTAAACAGATACATGTTCAATGAAGAATTCTACAGTTTCTCATTTAAATTTTCCTAAAGCTGTATCAGACTAACACTCATAAATTCTGATTTTATTTTATCTATTAAAACAGTATGTGTAATTTGTATGATTTACCCTGAGTTTCTCTAGCTCTCTGGTGTCTGTATCAAACACCACTGTCTTTCTGATGGTGGGGCTGGAAGGGGCGGGGCAGGAGTGAGGGTCATTGTTGTTCTTCTCCAGCTCAAACATATCATTGGTCAGTTTAACAATGACCTCATCCTTAGCCTGCAACATGTGCTGAAGCATAGTCACCTGGTCTTTCAAGGATTTCATTTCCTCTTCTGTTATTCTATGTCAATAAACATCATAGGTATATACTGTACCAAATTTTTGCAACACCTTATTTTCGCAAGTTGTTTATTTGGTATTTATAAGCGAGACAAAATTTTCACAAATGCTGGTTTTTGCTTATATTTTCTATGCTAATAAAAATATACGCAAGAATTAAATTTTTGCGAGCAGATTGTCTCACATAATTACATGAAAATAAAGTTCTAAAGAATAAAAAGTGATTTACAGTATTATTTTGATTTATAAAATGACATGCTTGTGCTGATAATAATTATAAAGAATTTTAATTAGTTACTCTTTTCTTCATTTTGAAAGAACCATGGGGTATTTTCAAATTACTTAAAATTATAAACATAAATTGAAGTAATTTTTAATGCAGCATAAAGCTTTTTTTAGAGATTGAGATTTATTATCTTTACAATATGGAAAAATGAGATTTTGTTGTAATAAATCATCTTTTAAGCAATAAAGCTTTTTTTTTCAATGATCTACCTATCAAGGTATATTAACATACCTCTGTTTCTGACTAGCAATGGCCTTTTCTTCATTCATTGTGGTCAAACAATATTCCAATTCTACAATATGTTTATCCCTCTCCTTAAGCATTTGATGAAGCCCTTCATCAGACTGGTTCAACCCATCAAATCTAAATGAAATGCATGAATGAAGCACAAAAACATAATTGAATGCATTATAACTGAAAGCATAATTTTTTTTTTAGCAGTATCATCAGCAGTTTTAAATAATAGAGAGGTTGAGATTTTAAACTTGTATGCGTACGTGTACGTGTGCACAAAGTTTGACGTACACGTACACATTGTTTGAAATTTGTCTGTTGAGATTTAATGACGTGTACCATGAACGTGTAGATTGTAATCGGTGTCTCTGTTTCAACTATTTTGTAGTTTTGTGACATTAGTTTGACTTTAGTTAGTGAACAAAACATGGTTAAAATAAGTGTTCATGAAACTTAACATCCTAAATAATTAACAACAATAACAGTTTCACACATAAATTGACTAGTTTTTATTGAAAAAGCTACACGTTTACACCTACGTGTAGATGCCTTTTTACAAGTTGTAGGAACGTGTAGAAAACTTATCAACACCAAAACTGATGACGTAATACGCAAGAAATTTAGAGAATTCCCCTACTAGACCTACCCGTACACGTACACGTATGAAATCTCAACCTCTCTAATTTGTGATTAGATACAGTATTTTTCCTGATGAGTTTACCTTGTTTGGATTTCCTTCCTGAGACTGTCGACTTCCTTCTGGAGCAGACGGACGATTTCTCTGTTGGCCTGAAGTTCATCTTCTGTTCCCTGTTGCTCCTCATGCAGTGCAGAAATATTATTCTGAAGCTGAAAATCCACAATTATAAACATCTATAAATACTAGTATGTGCTCTGTAACATAATATGTTACAATCTCTAAAACTTACTGATTTACTAAACTTTCTCTGTGGCTAAATGTCTGGAACTGCTAACTAAAAGTTGTTTAGAATTTACAAATGAGATTCACTTACGAGACTATTTTCGTGGTAAGGTTTATAAAAGTTAGCATTGTTTTTTCTCCTGCATCCACATGTGCTAAAAATTGTGAAACCTATCAATAAGATTCACCTGTTTACACCTGAAACATATTCCTTGTTGGTTAGCAGGGTCATCAACTGTTTTGGACCGTCTGACAACCTTCAGTTTATTAAATGCTGAAATGATTTTCCCTTGGTGCCTCATAGGAGGTGAAAGGTCACCAGAGGACCTCTGAGTAGGGAACTGATCCAAAATTGTCCAATCTTCTGCAGCTGGGGATGGTGAGGAAGTGTTAGAAGCATCAGATTTTCGGCCTATTCAAACATAGGTAATCAGAGATTACAGAGCTCACCTCATCAAATGTTGTCTTTAAGTAAAGGCAAATCCCACATTAAACTAATAATCTAGTAGTGTACATCCCAAGATGCAACATTTATACAATTTTGAACTGATAGGGCTTGCAGTTATTTGGGAATGGATTATCCAAAAGCTTCAAACTAGTCACTCATCTAGAAAACGTAATTCAAATCCAGCATCTGAAGCAAGTTTAAGAGTATTCATCCCTTTTAATATGCATCATCCATACAAGTTTGGTTCAGATAGGCCTTACAATTTCTTGGTATGAACCTGTGCCAAAAACTTTAACCAGGTCACTCATCTAGACAAGAGGCCCAAGGGCCTTAACGGTCACCTGAGTATGATACAACAATTTCAAGGATGCATAGAGTATAAAATGAACTGAAAGGTGAAGCTTTGTTGCCCAAAAGCAAGAAAAATAGGGTGATCATGATCAACAAAATAATTGGTCTTAATATTCATTAACAGTTCATAAATTAGGTTCTAATCTGTTCCCCATTTATCACTATCACCATACAGTATGTTAACAAATTATCAATGCTTCTGTACTATTTTAATCCTTTGTTGAAATCTCTTACATTGGCATCTCTTGGTCTTTGATGAATATTTAACAAGACAAGTTATTTTTGTCTCATTTTTATTTATCTACTACTTACAAGTCTATCTGATCATTAAAACTATGGAAGTACTTTTTGTATTATACAATAAAAGTTTTTGCATAATTCTCTTGTTCTATTTACCTTTCAAGTACATTATTTACAGTATTAAATTATCAAAAGTAAATGGCAAAGGGGAATAACTCCTCTCAGTAGAATTTAACTAATAGAGCCCTGGCCAGGACCAGAACACTTGACCAAATGGTCCAGATGTTCAAAAATCTGGTAAAAATTCCCTTCCTTATAAAAACTTTTACTCTGTTTGCCTCAGATATGCCCAGGTGCGGAGAAGATTTTTAAATAAATAATGCATTTTTACTACAGATTCACTATATTATCAATAGAGCCCCCCCCCCAACCCCCCACCCCCAAAACACCAGAGCTTCTGACCCTTGGACCATATGTTTGCTCATCATCACTTTGTTTATCTGCTTAACACTAAGGAGCAAACAGGATTATTTAATAGAATTAATGCATTTTCACTAAATTATCAAGAGCCCCATCCTCACACCAGCACATCTGACCCAGAGGTCATGAAATTCACTACTCTGGAAGAAGCACACTTGCTCATCATAACTATACACTTAGCTTCTTTGCTTTTTTAACCAGAAGAAGAAAGAATATTTTCAAAGAAATTTTGCTTTTTCACTTTATAATCAATAGAAGCCCCCCTCCTCCCTTCCATCAGAACCCTTAAACCTGGGGTCATAAAATTCACAATTTTGGAAGAGGCATCCTTGTGTATCATAACAATGTACTTTAGTCTGATTAAGCAATACCCAGGGGCAGAGAAGAAGATTTTCAAAGAAATAATTCACTTTCACTATAGGATCTATATAGCCCCGCCCTAGCACCAGAACTCCTGTCCCCGGGGCCATGAATTTCACAATTTTGGAAGAGGCATCCTTGCTTATCATAACAATGTACTTAGTTTGTTTAAATAATACCCAGGTGCAGAGAAAAAGATTTTTAAAGAATTAAAACATTTTCACTTTATAATCAATAGAGCCCCACCCTAACACCACAACCCCTGATCCAGGGGCCACGAATTTCACAATTTTGAAAGAGGCATCCTTGATTATCATAACTATGTATTTAATGTGTTTCAATAATACCCAGGAGTAGAGAAGAAGATTTTCAAAGAATTAATGCATTTTCACTATATAATCAATAGAGCCCAACCCTAACACCAGAACCCCTGACCCAGGGGCCATGAAATTCAAAATTTTGAAAGATGCACTCTTGCTCATCATAACTATGTACTTAGTTACTGAATTTAATACCCAGGAGCAGAGAAGAAGATTTTCAAAGGATTAATGCATTTTCACTATATAATCAATAGAGTCCCGCCCTAACACCAGAACCCCTGACCCAGGGGCCATGAAATTCACAATTTTGGAAGAGGCACTCTTCCTCATCCTAGCTATGTACTTAGTTAGTTTATTTAATATCCAGGAGCAGAGAAGAAGATTTTCAATGAATTAATGCATTTTCACTATATAATCAATAGAGCCCCGCCCTAACACCAGAACCCCTGCCCCAGGGGCCATGAATTTCACAATTTTGGAAGAGGCACTCTTACTCATTATAACTATATACTTAGTTAGTTTATTTAATACCCAGGAGCAGAGAAGAAGATTTTCAATGAATTAATGAATTTTCACTATATAATCAATAGAGCCCCGCCCTAACACCAGAACCCCTGCCCCTGGGGCCATGAATTTCACAATTTTGGAAGAGGTACTCTTACTCATCATTACTATATACTTAGTTAGTTTATTTAATACCCAGGAGCAGAGAAGAAGATTTCCAAAGAACTAATGCATTTTCACTATATAATCAATAGAGCCCCACCCTAACACCAGAACCCCTGCCCCTGGGGCCATGAATTTCACAATTTTGGAAGAGGCACTCTTACTCATCATAACTATATACTTAGTTAGTTTATTTAATACCCAGGAGCAGAGAAGAAGATTTTCAAAGAAATAATGCACTTTCACTATGTGATCTATATAGCCCCGCCCTAGCACCAGAACCCCTGACCCTGGGGCCATGAATTTCACAATTTTGGTAAAGGACTCAATGCTTATTACAATGATGCCAACAGTTTGACTGCTTGATGTCCAGGAGTAAAGAAGAAGATTTTTAAAGATTGCATTAATTTTGGTGGTTTTAGCCCCACCCCTCAGGCCCCAGGGGGGCAGGGACCATGAAATTCACAATTTTTGTTCCCCTTCACCCATAGATGCTATATGCCAAATTTAGTTGAAATTGGTTGAGCGGTTTCAGAGAAGAAGCTAAAAATGTTCAAATGTTAACGCACGACGCACGCCGACGGACAAAAACGGATAGCAATAGGTCACCTGAGTGACTCAGGTGACCTAAAAATGTAGGTCAAAACCAGCTTCTGAAGCAAGTCAAGTAGTGTGAATCCTTAAATGTATCATCCATGCAAGTTTGGTAAAGGTAGGGCAGTTAGTTACTTTAGAATGAACCTGATCAAAAAATGTTAACCTGGTCCCTCATCTGCAAAATGTAGGTTGGATCCAGCATCCGAAGCAAGTCGAGAAGTGTGCATCCTTAGATGTATCATCCATGTACGTTTGGTCAACATAGTGCTTATAGTTACTTTAGAATGAACCAACCCCAAAAACTTAACCTGGTCACTCATCCAGAAAATGTAGGTCAAATCCAGCATCCGAAGCAAGCCTGGTAGTGTGCATCCTTAGATATATCATCCATGCAAGTTTGGTTAACATAGGGCTTATAGTTAATGGAAATGAGACTTGCTCCAAAAACCTTAACCTGTCTAAAAACATTAACCTGGTCATTCCTTAGCTGAAATTGCAGCATTTGAAACCTTGACTGGTACAATGAAACACACTAGAAGCATCTTCCATGCATCTATGATTAATGTAGGTCATAGATATACTTAAAAGACAAGAGGCCCATGCGCCACATCGCTCACCTGAGCACATTGGTTAGGCAAAAGCACAAATCAGTTCAGTATGAAAAAGATTACGGGGGGGGGGGGGGGGGGGGGGGGGGGGGGGATGGGATTTTTTAACTATCTGATTATGCTTTCATGTCAATATAACAAATGGCTTTGTTGTACTTGAGATAATTTTTTTTTTTAAATTTTCCCATATATTACTCTGTAAAAATTTGATCCCCCATTGTGGCTCCTCCCTATCCCGGGGTCATCATTTGAACAAACTTGAATTTACATTACCTGAGGATGCTTCCATATCAAAATGACTAATTAAAACATGATTTTCAGTTCTTGAGAAGAAGATATTTTCCTATATGTTCCTATGTAAAATTTTCGATCCCCCATTTTAGCTCAACCATATCCCCGGGGGTCATCATTTTAACAAACTTGAATCTACATTACCTGAGGATGCATCCGTATCAAAATGACTATTCATGGCTTTGCAGTTCTTTAGAAGAAGATATTTTCCTATATATTTCTATGTAAAACTTTGACCCTCCATTGTGGCCCCACCCTACCCCCGGGGGTCATAATTTTAATAAACTTGAATCTACACTACCTGAGGATGCTTCCATATAAATATGACTCATCATGGCTTTGCTGTTCTTAAGAAGAAGATTTTTAAAGATTTTTCCTTTATATTTCTAAGTTATACTTTGATCTTCCATTGTGGCCTCGCCCTACCCTGGGAGGTCATGATTTGAATAAATTTGAATATACACTACCAGGATGCTTCCATATAAATATGACCAATCAGGGTATTGCTGTTCTTGAGAAGAAGATTTTTAAAGATTTTTCCTATATATTTCTAAGTAAAACTTTGATCGCCAATTGTGGTCCCGCCCTACCCTCGGGGGTCATGATTTGAACAAATTTGAATCTACACTATCTGAGGATGCTTCCATATAAATATGACTCATCATGGCTTTGCTGTTCTTGAGAAGAAGATTTTTAAAGATTTTTCCAGTATATTTCTATGTAAAACTTTGATCCTCCATTGTGGCCCCGCCCTACCCCTGGGGATCATGATTTGAACAAATTTGAATCTACACTACCTGAGGATGCTCCCAAATGAGTTTCATCTTTCCTGGCCCTGTGGTTCTTGAGAAGAAGATTTTTTAAAGATGCTTTTAATTTTTCACTAATTCTTAATTATCTCCCCTTGAAAGAGGGCGTGGCCCTTCATTTGAACAAACTTGAATCCCCTTCACCCAAGGATACTTTGTGGCAAGTTTGGTTGAAATTGGCCCAGTGGTTCTTGAGAAGAAGTCGAAAATGTTAAAAGTTTACAGACAGACAGACAGACAGACGGACAGACAGACAGACGGACAGACAGATGGACGCCGGACAAAAAGTGATCAGAAAAGTTCACTTGAGCCTTCGGCTCAGGTGAGCTAAAAACTGCTCCATAAAACTTTTAACCTGGGACGCCGACACCGATGGTATCACAAGCTTCCTTAAAGTGAGCTAAAAATAGCATAGCAATGTTACATTTATCTTTTAAATGACTCAAAAATGTCACTAATCCAAAATCCATTGTCAATGACTTAGCATTAAACAATGGGTAAACCATACTAAATTTTTTTTATGTCTCGTACAATACTGCTTAGATTATGTTTCATGATTTTCAAATATGTCATTATTAGTTGTGAAAGAATGTTATTAACATAATATGGAGGCAATGTAAAGTTTTTATCTCTACACATACATTCACATATAATCCATATGAAAAGTAGAAAAAAAAAACTTGATGAACACTAAATCAAATGAGCTTATTTCTACACTTCTAATTCAAAATGATTGATAACTACATTGTAAGTAAACCTTGAACTGATTGTTTTTTGATGTTGACCATGACATCTTGGATATCCGACTTGAGATTTGATGCTCTCCACATAGATGGCTTTCCTGCTGATGATGTCCACTCATCCAGAGAAGCTCGCCTGATGCCAAGTTTTTCTGAAGAAGGGATTACTGGAATTTCACCTTTTTGAGTTTCACACTGCCCCTGTTTCTCTGAGGTTGATTTAGCTCTTGATAATCCTCCCAAAGAATCTGGTCTATGAGTCTACAATAAATTTTTCAAAAAACTATTCACATTTATTATACATGTGGTATTTTAACTTTGAAGTGGTGTACTTGTACTAAAATGTTAAATACATGTATACTCAAAACCACAAGTCAGATGATGTTTAAATATCCTCTATTCCATAAGTTATGATGTAAGATGTATGTCTATTATCATTGACGAAAATTTTATTTCTATAAAAGAGCATCTCGTAAACTTATGCATGAATTCACTTATTTTTAATAAAATTAACTTTACTGTAACAGTTGATGAAAAACATATTTTTATTTTTAAATTCTCCCATTTAACAGTTGCAAAAGAGACTATAAGTCTAGAAAACAAATCTACTATATATATCCAAGTATACAGGTTTGATTAAAATCTCTTTAGAAGTTCTTTTACCTTTGGTCTAGGAAGAGAGTTCCTCTGAGTGGTGTGACTACGCCTTCTATTTTGTAGTTCCTGCAGCCAAAACATCATTACGTGTCGATCTGGTGCCTCTAGAAAGTAATCTTTGTTTTCTGATCTAAAATAAAAATTGGATCTAATTTCCTGTTGGTATAACAGTACAAAAAGAGTGTGAAATTTCATTCTCCAATTATCAAAAGGCCAAGAATAAAAAGCATCCAAATTTCCTTACTAATCCTTTTTTCATCCTTTGACCCTACATTTTGGAAATTAAATGATGAAAAAACATATCTGACAAACTCTAGATTCTATAAATGAATAAAGTTTATGTATTTGAAAACCTACAGTACTAAAAAACATTTAATTTTTTTAATCTTACTGACCTAAGCAACACCATAAAAAAATAATAGTTACCTTTTGAAAATTTGTTTATGATAAATTTAATGTATAAATATGTTACCATAGCTGAAAGTGAGGCATTTAAATGCCAAAACTGATTGATGAATGCAATCAGCATAACAATTTTATAGAAATTCAAGAAAATCATGCTCACACTTTTTGGAGGAATAAATTTATATTTTCTTCCTTGACAATTGTATTCTTTGTGTTTGCATTCATAAACTGATAAAAGATTCAGAAAAAATCTGACCCTGAGCAGTACTTGGCCATCTAAGAGCATGATAGAGCAGTCAGTGTGTTCCTTTTAAAAAGTTTTCAAAATTAATAAAACAAGTTAAATATTTTTCTCCCTTCTATAAAAAATGCTGCAACTAGATTAACAAATACGAAAAAGTCTTCTATGGGTGGCTACAACATTCAATATACACCAAACATTTATTGCAAGATTGCACCAATTAAAGTGGCAACCTGAAGCACCGGGTGACTTCAGTAATGATCAACTGCATATCAGTGCAAAAAGCAGTGCACAATTGGCTTAGAAACCATTTGCAGACAAGAAGGTCATTAGAGGGTCTTGTGTTGACATGACATTGGCAAATCTGACTGCATTGGGTAAGATGGCATATTGAATTTACTCATACCAATTAGGCATTAAGTGTTCTGTTTACATATATATGAGAATACTGAGTGGTGTGTTAAATTTTGTCTAGTGTATGTAATGTTTAAAGTATATTTTTTCTAATTTCCTGATACATAATATTGACTTTTAACTTAGTGAATGCGATTTTGTCTCCTTTGCATGTGTTGACCATAGAATACTCAAAACTCTGTAAATATGGTTCATTTTTGTAAAAACCGACCTGATCTCAAATCCTCCAGGTTTATCCGTCTTACTAGCATCAAAGTAAAATGTGGCATGTGAAATGTCAATCTCTCCAAGTGGGAGAAAATCATGAGGATTCCTATAATAATACAGTCTGCTGTTGGTGTCACTATAAGCAAACCACCTTAGTCGAGTAGATTTCAGCGGGCCTTTGTTGGTCGTTATATGAAGCCATCCACAGAGCTTGCCGTTTTTAGAATCAGGAAGTGAAGTGTTCACCTCTTCATTGCTATTTTTTCCCCCTGATTCTGCTTTGTCTTTCAATCTAGGATTAATATCATACTCCATCTGACTTGATCTGTCACCTGAGTTCGTAAGACTGACCTCAGAATCACTGTTTACATTGTTATCAGCTGAGGTACCTTGTACTTTCATTTTATCTCCGCCCTCCCTCTCGTCCATGATTAAATCCTAAGTGGGCACATTAAACAACTAAATATTTCATTTTAAAGAAACATGAAAACCTTCTGTAATGTATTTAAAAATTCGTTCCCATGACAAAACAAGGAATTAAATTACATCCTGATACGAGGGAGGAGGGAGGAGGAAATAAATCAATGATTATCATGTTATTTTCATTTTTAAAAAGTTAATGACATATCTTGATCCCGATGTAATTTGAAGAGTTTTTATAAATCATATTCTCTCCCTCTCTCTAACTTATTTGATTGAGTTATATAGATATATATGTATAAAAATTAAAAAAATCTTTTAGAATTTAATCACTATTAATTAAAGAGTTGTACATGTACCCCTAAAGGAAAGGTAGATTTATATCGGGATCGCTCTACCAGAGTTTCACAAACATCAAAACATGTTGACTGACGAATTCACTAGGTTGTTGGAAACTGCAGAAGGAGTGGAAAAGAAAACACCCAAAGGTTAAAGAGTATTCTTTTTATACGGTTTTACTTAATGTGAGTAATGGGTATATTGGAGGCACTTTATGTAAGTGGATAGTTCATGTGATTGGTATGTCTATTAAACTGTTAAAGGGACATTGAGCACAGGAATCGGCAATTTTGTCAATAAATTAAAAATAAATGATAAACAGGCATAAATCCTACCAGTGAGCTTCGCGAGTGAATAAAAATCTTATTTTATTTGGAAAATATGTCCGACGGTGAAACCGTTAGGGCGAGCGCAGTTCATTTTCTAAAACTCTACACATCTTCTCAAATGTTTTACATTCTGCTTATTACACTTTTATATCACGCGTTTACTGTGTATCGTACATAATTTTTTTTTAAAACCGTTATTGAAGTATATATTCTCTAACGTTGCAGACTCCCCATGCATCGGGATCGAAATTCCTAACTTCTCGGATATTTCCGACAAAATCGGAAATACCCGAGTTGTTAAAGTGACGAAAATATGACGTCACATACAAAGTCGTGTGTATCAAGGACGCAAATGATAGTTTTGTGGGCAGTTATGGCATGGAAATTGAATTAAATCGTTGTTTATTATTTTTATCAAGTAAGTTGTTGCTATGCTTAAGCCACCATGTTGCTATGCACCGCAAAGGATTATTGGGAGTATAGAATATTTTCACGTGGGACGATAAAAATTTCTTTGAACAATGTGCAGATTTTAACCTGAATTTCCTCCGTCCATACACGTCTATGGAGCTCGCTACGCGAGCGGCGCCGCCTCGCTGCGCTCGCTATTGTTGAAACTACTATTTTCGGACGTGTTTGATTGACACATCCTTGCACTTTCATTAAGTAAATTTTATCCTTAATCAGGTTGGGCACAGTTCCTTTTTCGAGGAAGTATTACTATAAAACGGGATTAATCCTCTTTTCAGTAATAAAAACATTACTGTATACGGGAAGATTCACTCGTTTACCCTCTATTCTCGTGTTTGCTTTGAATAAAAGATTAAGTGCAAGAATATTTTCACATCCTCTAAATATTTATAGTCTATTAAGTGTATGTATGCTCAAAACTACAATATTTATCACTGCAAAATGCTGAAAAAGAGTGATGAAATATTTCTACGATATAAATTTCTTACAGAAGCTTATCTGTGTTAAATTGCAAGATTGAATACGTTCAGCACTTGCTAACTTGTTCATGAAATTATTCGGCGTTCTAATTTAATTTTATATCATTTCTTTCAAAGACATCGTAAGAATAATTTTTAAGACCACTGCTTCTTTTACAGATGAAAATAATTATTTGAAATATAAAATTTTAAAAGATAGTCTTTCAAAGATGGTTTTAGCATGAATGCCCTTATAAGATTCCATACTTTACCATTTATCAACAGGGAAAATTAACGTAAAAGTCGTGGATTACTGCTGCACATGAGTTTAAATTCCTATGCATGTTCAAAAGATGTCACCTCCACGAAACCAAGCTATGAAATTTTCCATTTTTGAAAAAATAATTATATAACTTATAAGGGAAATATTCATATCGTTTGAAGAATACTCATGATGTCGTACGATTAAATCTCATCTTACTCCTGTCTGCAGCACTAAAGGACCGAATTTTTTTGTCAGCAAGGTTGGTTTAATAAAGTTTCAACATATCACATCGTATATTTCATGCACTTTTTATTTAAGAAATGGATTTGGAGCATTATTTTAAAAATATGACGAAAATTCCCGTATACAGTAATGTTTTTTATTACTGAAAAGAGGAATAATCCCGTTTTATAGTAATACTTCCCTGAAAAAAGAACTGTGCCCAACCTGTTGATACTAATGGGAAAAGAAGAAATTTTGTTGTTTATTAATGAAAAAAATTAAAGATATAATCCAGAAAATTCAGAGTAGAAATGTGAGAAAGCAAAACCAACTCACCAGTATTGTCAGTCTGTGCTCAGTGATGTGTGCAGAGTTTAACAAATTGAACACACCCGGTGAAACATAAACATTAACAATAACGGAGGTCATGCCCTGTTTATTAAACAGTTTACGATCTACCGGGTGTGTTCCATTTGATATCTCAAGAACTGTAAGAGATATATGGATTTGATATTTTTTTTCACATATATTGCTTGGCACTATGGCTTTTGTAAATAGCTATGGTTACCGACCTCCTGACCTTTGACCTCCTTTTCAAAATAGTTCATAGTGCTGATATACAGCATATTTTTGACATTTAAGAGGTAGGTCTATGCTATTTAGCATGTGCACTGTTTTTCATGAAATACTACCAGCATTACAATCCACTTGACCTTGATCTCTGACCTATTTTGCAAAAAATATCTCAGGCAGTTTTCTGTGTTTTCCCCAGGCTGTTTTTGCATGGCGGTACCGCCATGCATTGAAGATCCCCCGCCATGCATCGAGCAAGGCCGCCATGCTTCCCACTATGCATACTTTTTTCTTAAGCACAATTTTTTGTCTCCAAACTTTATCTTACGTGTAACATTAATTAATATACATGCTTAAATTGCACTTTCTCCGTTAAAACTTGCTGAATTACGCTTGCACCCGCAGAGAGTGTCGATGAATTAGAGTGTGACTAAAATGGGTACTAAAACCCGGGCGGGCCGGGAATTTTGAAACTGAAAACCGGGTTTTCGCTAATTTCTGAAACAATGCTGAATTCTTCATCACGAAACTTACAGATGTAATTTAATACAACAAAATGTGTCTTCACTGAGAGTTTTAACTCCAAATATTATGTTTTTCAACGTACATGTACTTCATATACTTTATTCACTATAGAGAATAATGAAATCTTGTGATAAAATAAATTTAAAATACTTTAATAAAAAAAGATTAAGATAGTGGTAACTAATACCGTGTAATATGGACATTACACGCGACAGAGCCAGTCGCCTTGACTAGCGTGTCAGTTTTACCATTTGTAATACACAGAAGCGACATGAAGAAATATCTTTCAAATCAAAGTGGCACTTGTCTAGCAACATCGGTATATTTTACCTTTGAAAATGATTGACATTGTAATTGTCAAGGGTAGGAGACTGACGGTAAAGTCTAGTACTGCATCTGACAATATACAAACCTGGCATTTGATAAACGTACTGCAAATTAAATTTTGTGTCAAGATGTCACGAAAACAGCAGCTAAGAAACGCCGAATTGAAAATTCATTTTTGACCAGCTGGTTTGCTTGTTGTATAAACAAAAGTAATGTTTATAACTGTTCACAATAAGTTACCAGTAAATGATTTATTATTCACCATGGGGATAACTTAATATCAAAAATATTTTAAAATGTTATATGTATTAATACATGCAATAGTTGTAGAAAGTAAAACCCAAAATTATTTTCAAACTTATTTCCAGCTGCCCATTACCCTTTGTTTACTTTCTAATACAATGTACTTATTAAGGATGTCAATTTTGTCCATAATTCATATTCGAATATTCAATGAAAGTATTCGAATATATTCGAATATTCGATAAAATAAATAAAATTTAGTTAATTTCAAATGTACATCATTATACTCTCATGGCAGGTTTGCGTCGGTATTTGGAAGTAAAATTGGACATAGACTTTTGTAGGTGCACAATAAGGAATTCTACATTTGATATCTGTCAATGTTTGAAATAAATGATTGATTTAAGTGTATACAACCGAAATATAAATGTAACAAATGATATCTATACAAGTTCAAACCAACGAACCAGTCGTTTAACCAGGGGCAAGATTGTCGTTTACTCTTCAGATTCAAAAACACGTACATGTAATTAATTACAATTATCTGCTTAATAAAAGATATAATACAATCTTTGATACAATGTTTTGACAATATAAACAAACAATTCCATGGACAATTTTCCTAGGTCATTAATTTCTCGATAATGATTTTAAATTTTTAAAATTATATTTAACCCGAGATAATCAAGTAATTGATGCATTATTCTGAAATTGAGCCCTTTACAATATTACAGGCTGATTCTATCAAAGATGTAATTCAATGATCAATAAAAATTATTTTCATAAGGTACATCCTTCACGTCTCTTAGACATTCAAGAAGGTTTTATTTCGTTGTCCTCGGTTCTAGATCCGATCATATTAAACTATTGAATGTACTTTTTGTATCATACATTAATAGTTCTTGTTTATTTCTTTATACCTTACTATTTCTTTATACCTTACTCAAAATGAAAAAAAAAGGAAGATCTATGATAAGAAAGTAGCGAAAGGAATCAGGGGATCGCTAGTAAATAAAACGGGGATAATTCCAGAACTGTTCTAATTAAAATTTATAACCTTTTTTGTGAAATCTGAAAACCACCGAATATTCGAATCTCAAATTCATATTCGAATATTAACTCATCGAATGAATATTCGAATGTTCGAATATTCGTTGACATCCCTAGTACTTATAGACACTGGTTGAGAAATTTCCATCCATTGGCATGGAAGAAGATGTCTATTCAGAGTGGGAGGGCCTAAAGCAACTTCTTTACAAGGAGTGTAAGGGCATGGGATTTAGACAAACCCTTCATAAAATTGTCAAGTTGGGCCATCTATTTCCCTGTATGGCCAAATTTGCTGCTATTGGACTTGTGCTACCTGTTTCTACAGCAGACTGTGAGAGGTGTTTTTCCTGTTTAAAAAGACTTAAGACTCCATTAAGAAACAGAATGGGACAGAAAGTGTTTAACTGCTTGATGAACATTTCATGTGAAGCACAGCCTCTTGAAAAGTTTGATTTTGAGAAAAGTGCAATAAGTTTTGCTAAGGGAAAGACCTGAAAAATTTCTGTATAAATACTAATCATAATTAAAATGTAGTTAGACTTTTTTGTTGTATATTTCATGAGAATGCATTCATTTTATGGCATAAAATGGTTAAAGTATTATAACGCACGGTGCGCACCGGGGATGCGTTTTGCTGCACCGCGCTCCAATTCAGGCAAACTTCCCCCCATGCATCAAAAATTTTCTGGGGAAAACACTGAGTTTTATTAAATTTGTGAGTTTGAATTTGAGAGGTTGGATTTAGATAATTAATAGCATTTATGCATGTTTATGAACTCATGATAGTGTACTTTGAAACTGTCTGATATTCAGTTATCAGACAAACTTATATTTAAATACTATTAAAAAAAAAAAAACCCATTGGGATCGGTATTCAACAATGGATCATGTAGACTGACAATTGAAGTAAAGACAGACTGAAATCTCTTTTGGAGGATTGTTGGAAACACGCATTAATAAAATGACAAATGGTTATTTTTAATACTTTCAATTTAATTATTCATTTGAGGTTTATGGAACCATAATTTCTTTGATTGTCAGATTCTATCGCATTCCTATACTATCCATGGATGCCATTTTTTCTTGCAGGCAAATGCATGAACTTTCAGTCTATCATGCTTATAGTAAATAAAAAGCTGACCACTATTAAATTTATTTACACCTACAAAGCAGGCGACACATGAGTTCCTTGGAACGTACACTCTAGTTTGTGTTGTAGGCACCCAAACATCATCGCAAGCCACTGGTTTTGTGCTCATTGAATGGACACAAAACCTGTGACTTGCGACGATGACACCCAAAGTGTACTTTATTTTAAACAGAAAATGCTTATTTTTTTCACAGAGACATTGATGGGTTCATGACATCTCTATATGAGTGAGAAATTCTCGAATGGGACGTAAAACAACATACAATCAATCAATCAATCATTTTTTTAGCTCTACTGGTAGTGGTGTTCCAGTCATCGATTATAATCGAAAATCAGTCGATTGCTGACATAATCCAAGCGCTCGATCAAAAAATTTTTATACTGATTAATCAGTTTATTTATTTTTTTTTTCTTTTACAAGCATAATAGTTTTTAAGCTAAAATTCCAGCTGTGACTAATCTATTAACTTATTCGTGTATCATAATGGCGCAGACAAACAGAAAATTTTATCCATACCCGGGTAACAAAGAACGTTCTAAGGTATAGACGTACTTTGGGTTCTACAAAATGAACAAAGGACCAGCTGAACCACCTACAAAAGAAACTTTGGACATGATAAAAACTGTCTGCAGGCTATATAAAAAAGGAATACATGCAAAATAAACGACAAATACATATGCAGAAAGTAGTCATTTACCCATTCTTACCATTTTATTAACTAAATTGATAGACTTTGTAAATGTCTGATTGTAATCAATAATTAGTAAGTTACGGTAACCCAATCATTGATTATAAAATTCTTACCAATTTCCATTACTATCTACTGGTCAAAGACCAGAAAAACGTATGCGATAGTAAAGTGTCCGTCGTCCATTGTCTGTAAACAATTCTTCAAATGCCACACCTCCTACAGGTTTGGTCTGATTTCAGTATAAATTGGTACACAAGTAGACAACACTAAGAAATTCTATGGTTTTGCCATGGTTACTAAAAATAGAAATTTCTGTGACAACAAGTAGCTTACACAAAGCTACTTAATTCTGCTTATCAGTTTTTTTATTTTGATGAATGGTGTTGCCACGGTAACTAAAAATAGAAATTTCTCTGAAATTTTTTTGTAACACTACTCCTACAGCTTTAATCTGATTTCAGTATAACTTGGCACTCAAGTAGACTACACTAAGATACATAACTCTATTTATCGTTTTTTTTATTTTGATGATTGGTGTTGCCATGGTTACTAAATATAGAATTCTCTGAAATTCTTTTGTAACACTACTCCCCTTGCAGTTATAGTCTGATTTCAATATTACTTGATACACAAGTAGACTACACAAAGAAACATAATTCTATTTTTTCGGTTTTTGATTTTTATAAACAATGTTGCCATGGTTACTCTAAAAGAAATTTCTGTGAAATTCTTTTAAAAGGCTACTCCTACAACATGTTTTGTTCAGTTACAATTGAACTCGACACAAATAGTTACTAAACCAACATGCCCAAGGATCATTATTTTATTTATTGCTGTTGCCATAGTTTCAAGTTCAAGTGTTACCTTTCTAATTCTATACCTCTGTTAAGTTTTATTAAAACCTCTCATCAGAGACTTCTGGTTATTTTACCTTTCTCTGATATGGAACTTTGACCAGCTCTTTCATCTGGAGGTTTGAAACCTGTTAAAGCTTAGGAGAATCTGATCTAGATGTCTAACCTCTTTGGGGATAAGATATTCAAGAGATAGTGGGGATGAAGCATTAAGAGAGAATATGAATGACAATCCCATGGATAGTCTAGTTGGTAGAGAACAACTCAAAAGTTCATACTACCATTTAGCCCAACTATAGATTGTTTTTTAACCTCCGTTGCAGGAGAGTGCACTTTTTTTTCACAACAGCAAATATTCCAGGTAATATGAAATGAGATTATTAAATAGATATATGGATGCTTAAACATATATCAAAAGTCTTTCAATATTTATTGTCTAATTGTTATTGAAAATTTTCTTTTTAGATAAGAAGCACCTTTTGGAGTGTGTCATACAAAAATGTAAGAATAATTTGGCAAAGAAGGATGCATCCACTGTGGAGGCTAGCCAGGAATATGCAAAAGCAGTTCTGGATTATACATTCATCGATGAAAGTATATTGGTTGATGGAAGCTTCCCAAAAGATAGCTGGAAGCCAAGAATTCATTCAATTTTTAGTAAGAATAAATTTTCTTTTTTTGGCTGTACATTTTCAATCTATATGTATTTATCCATAAGAGGCTACATGTGTAAGATACTGGTACCATGAACTTTGTTTGCTTAAGTTGAATATGAATTGACATGGGAGAGTACTCTTATGAAAGTAAATTAATTTCAGATGATATTGATGGAATAGAAAATGCAGTGAAAACATTGAAAGCAGAGAAGGGCAATATAGAGGTACACATAAACCAGAGCTTTCTACAAATGTTTATTTCTAACAATGTGCTTCCAGATACTGTAAACCATACTTTGAGTAAAAGATTCAATTTATACCCGCAAATTACAGAAGCATATAATCACAATAACATTAATAGAACAGTGAAAATATGTAGATACAAAAAATAGTTACAAAAACATGTACATGTAAATTTCTGCTGCAAAACCTCTCATGAGTCTAAAAAGGAACCGTTGTTTTATGTATTTTTATGAAGTGAGGCTTCATAATTTCATTGCTAATCATGATAAAGTTCCTTACAAAAGTTCATTAATTTTACGGAAAACAGATGTGCAAATAAATTCGATTAATACCTCAAATATGAGCAAATCCCTCAATCTAAAAAAATAGAAATGCTATAAACATCAATTTATCCTCTCTGATAAATACAGGATATTCAATGTTTTGTAGATGCTAGAATATGGAATTTATTTCACAAGTGGGACAGGATTTTTTTTAATATTTTCACTCGTGCTTCGCACTCATGAAAATATCACAAAATCCTGTCCCACTCATAAAATAAATTCCATACATGTACAAAACATTGAATTTTCTGTTTATTACATTTCTTAGATTTTCCCTTTGCCTCTGTTTCAACACAGTGTCATAGGCTGTAAGCTCATTGTTGAGTGGTTGAGACATCATAGCTAAGTGATTGTGAGATTGAAAAACATTGTAAACATGGATTTTTAATGACATATTTTGAAAAACTTTGGCAGTATAATTTTAAGTTTCTGTCAGGATGGCTCATTAACTCTATCTTATAACAGGCCGGGGATTATGCTTTATAAACCTCGAAGCGATTTATAAAAAAAGCTTAAACTGTTCCAACCCAGGTTATACCAATATAACTTGGGTAGCTATTAAATTCATTCCTTATAATTTAATTTTCCATCATTAAGTGTAAAAAAAATAAGACAATTTCTCCCTCAAAAATGCCTTCAAATTGTACGTATTTTAAATGTACCGGTAACATCAAGCGGATTGATACGTTTTTGACGTAAGTCATTGTGATGTAGGCAACCCAGGTTATACAATATATTCTAATTTTTTTATCCAATCAAATGATGCGTTACAACCAAAATTAAATTATATATGGAATAATTTATGATATAACAATTCATCAACTAGTAACAAAATTACATTAGTTTTAGACAGTCACCAGAGATGTATTTGACATTAAATTGAATTTTTTTCCCTTAAATTTTACAGGGCAGAATTAGGTCTTTGAGTGCTTTACCCATTGTTAAAAAAGCAAAACAACTCACTAAAGCTTTTGGCTGTAGTCATTAAAAAGTACCACTTTTATAACATCTGCCTGTGTATTTGTCCTTTGTTAACCAATGAAGACAACATTTTGTGAGAAAAAGGTTTAACTTTTATAGAACAGATGAAATGGTAATGGTATCTTATTGATTTGATATGACATGTAGTAGAAGTGCTGGGTCCATGTATCATTGATAATGATTTGGTTTGATATGATATAATAGATTGCTGGGTCCAGATATTGTAGTATGTATCTTATTGATTTGAAATGACAAGTAGTAGGTGAGCTGAATCTGAAGATGCACTAGAACTGGGTCCATAGATGTGCTGGGTCCATGCAAATATTGTACATCTGATTTGATATGACAGGTGTTTGATGTGCTGGGTCCAGACATTGTAGAATGTATCTTATTGATTTGTCATTTGTCATGTGTTTGATGTGCTGGGTCCAGACATTGTAGAATGTATCTTATTGATTTGTCATTTGTCATGTGTTTGATGTGCTGGGTCCAGACATTGTAGAATGCATCTTATTGATTTGACATGGTTGATGTGCTGGGTCCAGACATTGTAGAATGTATCTTATTGATTTGACATGACAGGTGTTTGATGTGCTTGGTCCAGACATTGTAGAATGTATCTTATTGATTTGACGTGACAGGTGTTTGATGTGCTGGGTCCAGACATTGTAGAATGTATGAATGTATCTTATTGATTTGACAAGACAGGTGGTTGATGTGCTGGGTCAGGATATTGTAGATTGTATCTTATTGATTTGACGTGACAGCTGTTTGATGTGCTGGGTCCAGACAATGTAGAATGTATCTAATTAATTTGACATGACAGGTGGTTGATGTGCTGGGTCCAGACATAGAATGTATGAATGTATCTTATTGATTTGACATGACAGGTGGTTGATGTGCTGGGTCCAGACATTGTAGAATGCATGTTATGGAGGAAGGGAGCATTGATGTACATGTATTGTGCCACCATCCAGGAAGAGCATAAAGACAGGATAAAGGAAGACCCTCAGTGTTATGCAGAGGTGAGACATAATTACTGAATTCTGGGCCAACTTGTTCAGCATTTATTAGTTTTATCTTTTAATTAAGATATAGATATTTACTTCATTTTCAACATTCCATGAAATGATGACTGGTATTTATTTCTCATTTTTGTTATATAATGTATGTTCACTTCTTACAAAACTTTGGAGTTTAATTTCAACTGTAAATGACTCACCAAATACAAACTACCTTATTGTATAAAGACTACTCAGTCAGTTTAGAAATAAAAATTTATTTTATGTAAAACACTTGCATGAGAGACTAAATTTGATTTAGAATTGAAACCATTTTCAAGAGAAAATGCTAACATTGAGCCAGAAGAATGCCATGAAATCATTGGAAGGCATTTTTTTTATTTCTTATTATTTTATTTCTTTTGTATTTTAATCTATTTTAGCAAATTGAATGTGGCATAGAAAATCTACAAAAAATGCTGTCAATACGACATCCTCATGAAGTACAGAAAGATGGCAAAGAGAGGGATGTAGAAACACTTTTTAGTTTGGGTATGTATATTGATTTTTACAAGGGACAGAACTTGAGATTACTTTCTCTTATAACACTGGAGATTATATTTCATATGTCATTACAGTGTCATATTAAGGACCCTCTACACACAGCACCTTTATATGATAGGATTTTCTCAATGTCAAAAAGCATTTTTCATTAGCATAGAGAGGGTCCTTAAGGTGAATAGTAGAATGAAAAAGGATGAAATATTTTTATGCTAAAAATATGGTATGCATGCGCTATCACACTCTATTTAAAAAATCATATACCTGGTAATCATTTTAATGACATAAAATACCAGCAAAGGTCTTACTGCATATTTTCAATCTCTTTTGACTAGAAATACATCTTTTGCAAATTTAAGGACACTTCAATACATGTATTTGAAAAAAAAAGCTTATAGGCCTTTGCAGACACCTGAGTACCATGAGTTTATCAGAATATTACCACTTTAAATTCACCTGAGGCTAGAACTCTGGATCATGTGACTGCTGCATTAATTCAAGATTTTGACTTCTTGCACAGTTCTTGATTGTGATGCATATGAGGGTCATTAACAAATTTTTGTCTTATGAAGTCTTCCAACTGAATTTAAAAAAAAATCAATGTAGATCACTTCAGACACACTTATCTACCTCATTGTCCTCACAGAAAAAGAATCATATGAGTTTTGAAGTTTTATAAAGTTTTGAAAATACCCTACACATTATACTGTTGTTTTATCATGAGAAAGAAAGTACAATAGCGGAAATTAGAAACAATGCAAAAGCCAGTGCTAAACTTAAAAAATCAGAACATTTGAAGAAGTACAGGGTTTTAGGTTTTAAGCTCACCAGAGCTAAGAGCGTCAAGTGAGCTTTTCTGATCACATTTTGTCTGGCTGTCCAATTGTCCATTTGTCTGTAAACTTTTTGCATTTTTTACTTTTTCTCTAGAACCACTGGCCCAGTTTCAACCAAACTTTCCTCAAAGCATCTTTGGTTGAAAGGGGATTCAAGTTTGTTGAAATGAAGGGCCACACCGTCTTTCATGGGGAGATGATTAAGAATTACTGAAAATGGCATTTTTCAAAAATCTTCTTCTCATGAACCACTGGGCCAGAAAAGTTAAAACTTATGTGAAAGCTTCAAATGTAGAGTAGATTAAAGTTTGTTCAAATCATAACCCCCTGGGATAGAGTGTGGTCAATGTAGCTGATTCTATAGTGCTCCACTGCATCATAAAGTTTTCTGAGGTATAACAAGATCAAAGAATGACCTGGTATACTGTAGCTGCAGTATAAACATGGTATTTCTTTTGTTTGTGCTTGATAGGTTGACTGGGATTGGCCAGGTGAATTAATGATAAGTTCAGTTGGGTAGCAGCATGTGTCAAATGTTTATTCTCTATGAACCATCTGCTTTGAATAAATTTTATTTTTCTTTATGAAAATCCCTATGTCTAGGCTAAGGTGATCAGATATTGATGTCTTAGATGAAAAGTAAGTAGCATTGTCTTAATGGTCATTCAAAACTTACTCCACCCAATTAACTTATTGTAAGCAGACATGTTTATGTGTACATTATACATCCAGGTTATTTTATATTTAATACTTTCAAGAGGTATAAATTCTATTTCATATAGTGGGATATAAATTTAAGAAAAGGATTGATTTTCCTCTCCAATTTTATGACCATCTTAATTTTTAAGACAATTTTATAGTACTCAATCTACTCTTGTTTTATGAGCTATGTACTTGAGATTTAACAAAATGCTTGCTCCTATACATTAGTCTTGTAAGTCTGCGATTTTTGCTTCAGGTATATACAGCGACACGCATTTACTAGCCATGATGTATGCAAGTGAGCTGTGTTACTGGCATTCTCAATTAAAAAAGGACCATCAATTTAATTGTTCCTCAACCCTGGATGAGAAACAAATTGGTGCCAAATATTTACAAGACTATATAAAGGCAGTTAAAGGCCCATTATCTGTTCAGGGATGGTCCTCAGAGAGAGCAGAACAATTACTAGATTACTTCTGTAAACAAACGTAAATAAATTGTTACAGGATGTCATTTGTCATGTTATAAAATTGTAATATTTATAATGGTTTTAAATTGCAAGGAAATCTCAAGAGTATTGTGTATGTATTGAAATCTTTTGAAGATTAAATCCTTGGAACTTGCATCATCTTTGAAAACTTTTTAATAAAATCTGTTCTAACTCTTATGCTGGCATCTTGTCTGATCTCATTGATCACAAGTCAATTGTAATGGGGATAGTCCATCGTATCACGTAGCAGAAATTAGGATGCATAACATTCCAACTAGCACTAAGAATAAGAAAATGCTTATTTAGGCCATTTGTTCCATATGACAAGGAACAGTAGAGGTTATACAGTAAGACTCGATTATAGAACCTGGGAATTTACTTCGCTATATCCATATTTTGTTATATCTGTTTAACGAATCTGTTAAAGTTATATATAAAGCAAATTTACAATATACGTTTTCCTTCAAGTATGACTCACTACCAAATATCTTCAGAGAAGTATGAAATGCAAAACTTACCTTAGATTACTAAAGATTTCTGATGCATTGAATTTCAAATATTAATACTTAAGAAAAATAATGTCAGTTCAATATTTCAAATTTACAGATCTTTAAGGATTCGTTACAAAAGATGTAATTTTGTAATTTTTAACTTTTATGGGGCACTAAATCAATTCGCTATATCAGTATATATGTTAAATTAAAGTTCATTATAACTGTAAAGTTTCACAAGGATTTGTTAAGAATTTGCTGGGGATCCCAAAATACTCTGCTGCATCCATAAATTTGCTAAATCTGTATTTGTACTAAACTAGTTTTACTGAATGTTGAAAGTGTATTGTTCAAACACCAGTGTGTTAATATATACTCTTCATTTATTTAAGCAAAATTTTAAAATACATCTGTTCCTAAAGATTTTGCATGATTTCAATAAAAATGTGACATGCATGTGTGGGCTAAGAGGAGTTGGATAAAAAAAGAATAGCTTCCTTTTTTGGTTTAATAGAACTAGTAGTTCAAATTCCTTCCATTAGTATATGATTGGATAAATTTGTTAATAAATTTTCCTGGATACAAGTGCTTTTGTAGATGTGGAAAAGACAAAGTTACAATAACAACTTGATCTCTTATTGTGTGTGTGTGTGTGTGTGGGGGGGGGGGGGGATTAAATGTTATAATATATTATATCGCAAATTTGTCTTCATTTTTAGACTAATGTAAACTCATGGGGTTGACCTTATAGGAATATAAAACACTGTACATGTATCATGTTTTGAAAGTTATTGATCAGAAAGGTTTTAAAGCTTTCTTAAAATTTTCTTTAACTTGTTCATGCATGAAATTGTGGTTATGTAGTTCATTATGTATTTAAGTTTTATACATCATTGAATTTAGATTTCTTTTATAACACTGTATTTAGGCTGAATAGTATGTTGAATCCCGTTTTCGATTAAGCTTGGTTAACAACTACACTTGATTGAAATGCATATCACAATTATGGCTTTACAATAAAATAGGAATGCCCTTTAGTAATGACAGTATTCAACTGTCTGTCAAGCTTGCTATCTGTCTAGCTATCTTTTCAACACTTTTATATAACATGATCATAATCTTTCAGACTTCACTGGTAGCAATAGATAGAGGAAGATATTTACAGTTTATGGGTCAATTGAGCAAAGATGAAGGGCAAAAGTAATTTTTATTCACATCGCAAATAAAGTTTGAGGGGAGGGGATATATTGGAATCATCATGTCCGACTGTAGACATGGTTTTGTCTGGAAATGTTCTAAGAAACTACTGCATGGATTTGTCTGAAAATGTCACATTATGTGTACACCCTTTCTTCTCCATATAAGATGTGCACTTCATATTTTCGTCATAATTGAACATTTTTTCTCACTTTACTATTTTTTTTTCACTTATATGGACTTTGTCATTTTCTTTTATATTTGATAATTGTACCTTGACCTGTGACCTTTTGACCTTAAAATCAATAGGTGTCTTCTTTAGGCCACAGGGAGTTGTGAAATTAAATTTTATTGAAAAAAAAAATCAAAGAAAACTAGTTATTATCTGGAAAATGCTATTTGCAATGTGTGAATTTCTGATCTTGACTTTTGTTCTCAAAATCCATAGAGGTCTATAAGGAGTTTTGATATAAAATTTCATTGCAAAAGTTCAAAGGCTTTTTAAGATATTGCATGGAAATGAAAGTATTGCACACAGAATGTATGGCCTTGATGATGACCTTTTGACCTCAAAATCAATAAGGTCTTCCTTAGGCCATACTCAATGCTGGTTTGTACTCTACACTATGACTAAAGTTGTACAGAAGGTAATATCTGAAATTATTTCTTAAATCAGGTCACCCAGAGCTTGAAAAGTCTTCTGTCCTTAAATATAGATGCAACATTATGAAATTGTCTTTCATGATTTTATTTTGCATATCACATATAATACACGCAAAACAATCTTTCCATAGGAAGATATGAATTAAAGTTTGAATGATTTTATTTGAAAATTATTATTTGGTATCCATGTTTCCTGAGTTGTGCACTGTTTAAATGGTATTTGATTTGCTAATAAATTCTAGAAGATCGTAATATCATATTTGTTTTTCTTGAAATGTCTTTTCAATTTTCAAATGATCAGCGAGTGTTTTCTCAATGAATTCTTTATTACAGGCTTGCTCTCTCTTCGGTATCCTGATATGAAGAGGGATGCTGTTATTTAAGCAAATAGAATAAATGTCGAGTATACTCTGTGCGAGCTTTGTGACTAGTTCATCATCAACTATAAGTTGATTTCGTATAGCACGTGGCATTTCTAGTTGAAAGGCGGGTGTTCCCATGACAACAGACTGACAAGTCATGGTGTACAAGTCACCACCCCAGTCACCACATAGTGCAGGGTTGACGTTAACTGTAAACCTCATGTTGTTTTTTTCGTAGGCACATTTGGGATCGCTGAACATGTTTGTGAACGCGATTTCGGTTTCAGATTTGAGCCACTTCGCAAAACTTGGATCTCTCCAGTGAGTTTCCATGGCTTTAAATCCCACATCAAGATCCATATTTGTTTTCCGATTTTTCTTTCCGTGCATATCAATGTGGAGTATCGGCAATTTGTTGTCCCGCCCAAATTGTTTGAAATGTTCTAACGCCTCGTGGAATGGGGACTGAGAAAACTGTTTCTCAGTCAAGTAGTTTGGGTCCAAGTTTTTGAAGTCCGCTGGCATTGCCATTCTCCTGTCCCATATAATAAAACTCGGCGGAATTCCAGCAATTCTATTGATTTCATTTGCCACCTTCAGTAAGATTTCGGTGACGTGGATTTCACGATAGTGAATGCGTCGTCTGCGTCCTTCAGTTCCACCGCGCCAGAGTTTGATCCCATGCGGAGCGCTGAGTAGAATGGGACCGAAAAGTTTAAACATACAAGCTGGCGTAGAGGTGATAATCTTTGATAGAATGGGTTTCATGAACTTAACATATTGATTATTGTTTTTTGAACTTTCCTTTTTAGAAGAATGTTTTGATCCGTGTTTGTGTGTATTCTGATCAGACTTCGACACCTCTACCTCGTTCACCGCTACACTTTCCTTCTTAGAGTGGTTCACAACTACCATGTTCTCATTATTGTGTCTAAATTGTATCGTAGGCTGTCTCTCAATGGTTGACATATATCTTTTGATAGCTTGTTTCACGGCGGTTTCAACACTTATAATGTCTTTGTTTCTACATGTCAAGTTAGATGACATTCCATCCAAAGAAAGCATTGTAGATTCTCTCTCTTGAATTTGTATTTTAGACACTAGATACTCCTGCTTTCTTGACCCATTTCCTGTCCGTTTTGGCGATTCCCCTTCAGAACTTTCACTTGACTCTTGGTTGCTGATTTGAAGCTTACTGAGATTAGTTTGTTCAGTCCTTGTACTAAATTCGGAAAACGTATGCATGCGCAGAATTCCAGGTTTTCTCAAAATTTTGGGTCTTAGTTGAGACTTTTTCACTTCTGGAATCGTAGACATTCTGTGAGGAAGATGTGGAAAGTCCTCTTTTTCTACCGGGAGGCGTGAGAAAATGCGTTTATGCTTGTCTGAGTAACTAAATAAAGGTACATGCGTCTTTGCCACGGTTATATACCGGGTCCTACTTGGAGCCTTGGGGATGCCGATGCGGAGCTGGTCTGTTGGATTGGAGAGCACATAAGGTCCACTGGTAGACGGTATTGTACCCGCCATGACTTGATATTAATGTCTGTTTGCTTGACTGGGTACATTTATTGCAAGGCACACACCTGGAAGAAAAGAATATTAGTTAAATGAATCATAAATGAAAGTCAATATTCCAAAGCACTTCTGGAATTTAAACGACAATTCAATATTCATATAGTTAGTAACATCAACATGAAGGGGAAAAAAATACCAAAAATTAGTTACGAATTTGATTTTCAAGTAAATGAAAATCAGAACTTCGACAGTAATCAAGTTTCTGTCAAACTGAGCTCCTTATTTCTTTGGAATTAATATTATAGGCCGGTTATTGCTTATCAAGGTGTTAAAGCCTGAGTCCTTTCTTTAGAAAATCATCTATTGTTCACTGTGCCTTTATAAGCGTTTGGATTTAATCAGTAAAGCTACCTTTACAACAAACGACTTTTCTACTTATCATTACGTTCCATTCAAGATTTGAATCTAAGTAAATATGAACTGAAATCATTTATTTTAATCAATTTAACGTGGACTTGAACAACTTCTCAATTATTCTAGAATTTTACTTCCAGAAACCACATTTGTGATCTCACATCGTGATCAAACAAAGTCTTGATCATATATTCAATCAATGTTACTGCTATTGTATAAGCAATATCTATATTGAGAACCCATTTTTGATATTACTGTATTGATTTCAGATTGACAGAAATAAAATAATCAAAACGCATCATATAAACTGTCATCATCAGTACTTGGATGTTTCGTTCATTTCATCGTATGTAGTCAGATATACGAAATAAATATTCACATTAAATATCTTAATAATAAATATATATTATTTGTTTTATTGGAATAAAAACCAACTTTCACTTTTATAGATAACTTACCTGTTCAAATTCACTTTTCCAAAACTAGCGACCCATTTACAAAGATCAAACTTTTAACTTTATTATCGTAAGAATTTCTTGCATTATATCAATTAAGACAATCTTTGATTTTGATAGGGTTTATAAACAGGCAGGGGGTTTAAACCTTACTTCAAACAAATATCTACTTACTCGTGGATTATTCTTATTTGTTCTTTAACACAAAAAGGGGTGGGTACAATGTTTCTGAGCAGATTAAATTCGTATCAAGGCCAAAAAATAAATGACATAAGAATTAGTATTTCTGTTGACACTTTTTACTTTAGGTCAATTAACATAACTGATTTAAGATTTTCTTCATGTTATTGGTAGAAATAAACAGAGGATAGATAAACTAAACTTACTAGTATCCCGTTTCTAGCGATATCCTTTGTTCTGCCAGACCTTTTATGTCGTCAAGAGCTCGGGTTCAATTTATCATTTCTTCAATCAGACTTGGGCATTTAAATGGGTACCCTTATCTGGAGCGACTGTATTACTGCGAATGTTGGCACTTCATGTTGGTAATTGCACTGACAGATTATTCTACACAAACCATTATACATTCACCTTCAATGATCTACTCTCATGCGATGTGGCACACACGACCACATTCCCCAACTTTACAGCGTAGACCTCTTTCTACCCTCCACCCCACCCCTTCCTAGATTTCCCACAAGTTTTCACCAAATTTATTTGCTGTTGGGGGTTAAGACACTAAACATTTTCATGCATGCATACACTCCAAATAAATAGTCAGAAGTTGGGGAAAAGATAATCAATTAATAAAATTAGTAAAACTCATTATCTTTATTTTTTCTAGCTACAATTTTAGCCCTTTTTGGCCGACTTCCGTTTTATTCATATTACTTTGTTTTTATGCAGTTATTTTCGTAGACAAATTTTGAACATTCTCTGTTACAAAGCGATTAAACAATTTTCTCCAGATTTGCTTCCCCTACAATAGAATTAGATACGATATTGGACTAATTTGCAACAATTTAAATTCTTGTATTTTTATTCATTAATACCACATTTCCTAAAGTGAATTTTTTTTTTTAATTCAAGTTCCTTTAATTTTTTACATTCAAGCACAAGTTTATTTTCAAAAGAAGTATGAAGACAAGGATCCTGTTCTGTACAAATTGTTCATTTTCCATTCTATCATGCAAATATTCAAATCAGTTGCTTCATATAAAATCGTTGAAATTAGACGTTAGACAATACGAGTAAAATTTTTCTATTCTTTCCTACAAATATTCAAATCTTATCTCAGGTGCTTAAGATGAAATTGTTGAAATTAGACATTAAGAGTAACCTCCCGTAATTTGTTGTACTATCCATATATATAAACTTTAAAACACTTTTTGAAATACATGTTTTTCAACCGTGTTACAGTCTTCGACAAATCCTGGGAGTCCGAAGCCCGGGACCTGGTAAAATTGGAAGCGGGCATGTGGAAATTGCATACTTACAAGCCCGAAGGGCATGTAAATTCTGAGGCCTAAGCCTCCGTATTATCAAATTAAATAATAAAGGCTATTTGCGTTTACATATATAAGAATATATACATGTATAAGAATACATGTATAAGAATAAACTCTGGGCATGTAAATATTTGTTCGGGCTAGCAGAATAAGTGGTTATACCTGCCCGAAGGGCATATACTGAAAAAAAGATTTGGTGAAGACTGTGTTACCGGCCTTCATCTAGCGAGTTCTTTGTCAGGCTAACTTTTCAAAAGACATCCACTAGCAATTATAAAATATTTGACTAATCCTGATTTGGTCCATAATTTTGTGTATATTTTCATAAAGAATTTCATTTTTGACATACAAATTTGACGTCTTAAACGTTGCATTATTGTACTTTTTTAGCTCACCTCCACGAAGATGAGATGAGCTTATGATTTACCCCCGGCGTCGGCGTCCCGGTTAAAGTTGTAGGAGCAAGTCCATTCCCAAGTAACTATAAGCCCTACCAGGACCAAACTTGCTTGGATGATGCATCTAGGGATGGACACTTATCACACTTGCTTGCATGTATGATGCATCTAGGGATGGACATACCACACTTGCTTCGGATGCTGGACCTGACCTAGATTTTCCATATGAGTGACTAGGTTAAAGTTTTTGGAGCAGGTCCATTCCCAAGTAACTATAAGCCCTATATGTACCTGAAACAAACTTGCATGTATATGATGCATCTAGGGATGGACACTACCATACTTGCTTCGGATGCTGGATCTGACCTAGATTTTCCAGATGAGTGACTAGGTTAAAGTTTTTGAAGCAGGTCCGTTCCCACGTAACTATAAGCCCTACCTTGACCAAACTTGCATGGATGATGCATCCAGGGATGGACTCTGCCTAGCTGCAATAATGTAGCCCTCCAATTTTTTTTAATCTGATATTTTTAGGAGAGGGCTACAATTCCACTGCATCTCCGTAATGGCGCAAATATATTTTTTAGATACGGGCGACTGCAGGCAAAATAAATTGTTTTTGCATTCAACTTACTTCCAATGAGACGGAATTTTTATTCACTATCAACATCATAGCCCTTTATACGCGAAAACCAAGTAAAATAAATCTGCGTGTTTACCAGTCGTTCTCCTCAGCAGCCATGACAGTTCTCGCGTGATGCACTGAGACTTGCGCTTGAAATTTAGAATCACTTGATAAAGTAAATGTCGGTGTTGATAAATGTTTGTGTTGTATGATATCACTAAACATCGATAAATAAAAGCATTCCATGGGATATTTTTTCATAAACAGTGATATTTATGCTTAAAATAAGGGAAATCTTCTACTATCCGCTCCCCTAGATCCCGTATTCTCATTGGTTGGCCCAAAATAAAATCGATCAAGGTCAGTAAACATGGCGGATAAATTCAAGTTGTGATGTTGACATACACGAAAAATAACCGATATACGGATTGTTCTGTATATTTTTGGATCAGTTCATGTCTTGCATAACTACATTTTATGAGTTCAGGTAAGATATGTTAATAAAATACCCACATACTGATAATTTGAGCCGAAATCTGTGCGGTAGTGAATCACTTCCGCACTTGCACCATTACGGAGATCCTAAGGAGTTGTAGCCCTCCCCCCCCCCCCCAAAAAAAAAAAGAAAAAAAAATCGGAGAGGCCTACATTATTGCAGCTAGACACTACCACACTTGCTTCGGATGCTGGATGTGAGCTAGATTTTCCAGATGAGTGACCAGGCTAATATTTTGGAGCAGGTCAATTCCCAAGTAACTATAAGCCCTACCTGGACCAAACTTTCAAGGATGATGTATCTAGGGATGTACACTAAGCAACCTGCTTTGGACGTGGATCCGACTTAGATTTTCCAAATTAGTGAAATTTAGCCATATTTTAACCAAATTAACATGGATGATGTATCTAGGGATGGACACTTCCAGACTTGCTTTGGATTCTGAATCTGACCTACATTTTCCAGATGAGTGACCAGGGTAATTTTTTTTTTTTGAGTAGCTATATAATATTATGGCCTGTTATGATTAAACTGAATACTTCCAGACTTGCTTTGAATGTTGAAACTGTGCAAAATTTTGATTAGTAACAGGTTAAAAGGTTTTTTGCATGGATATTGATCTTGGGATGTACACTAACTAGAAAAAAAATATGATGTTAAATTGCCTTACTTATAGATAACATTCGTCGAGGTGAGCTTCGTAATCTTTGATTACCTATGTTTGTTATTCAAAGAAATTCTTTTTCTTAAAGTTATCATTCCTATTCGATAAATTGTGATTCCTATTCGATACGTTGTTATTCCTGTTCGAAAAAATGTTATTCCTATTCAATAATTTGTCATTTCTTTTCGATAAATTGTTAGTCCTATTGGAAGACATATGATTCCGATTCATTATACAATGTATATTAATAATAATATATCATTAATGGTTGAAAACACGTGTTTCCTATTCGATAACATCTCATTCATATTCGAAAACATGTGATTCCTATTCGAAAATTTTGTCATTCTTATTCGATAATATTATGTGATTTATATGCAATAAACTTGATATTCCTATTCGAAAACATATCGACCGTCACGGTAGCTCGGTAGATCGCTCGCTGGACGTGATCGGAAGGTTGTGTGTTCGAATCACGGCCGCGACTGACCTAAGTCGATAAAAAAAAAATAGGCAGCAACTGTTCCTTCGCCAAGCGCTCGGCACTTTGAAGTGAAAGTTGCGGGTCCTTCTGATGAGACGTTAAAAACCGTGACCCCGTGTCACAGCAGGCGTTGGTACATTAAAGATACCTCACTGCTCAATGGCCCTGAGTGCCGAGTAAGGGTCTAAATTTGAAGCCCTTACCGGTATATGGTGACGTCTCTATATGAGTGAAAAATTTTCGAACGGGACGTAAACAACATACAATCAATCAATCGAAAACATGTCATTACTTTTCGAAAACATACGATTCCTTTTCCATAATCTTGTTATTCTTATTCGATAATTTTATCATTCCTATGCGATGTTTTCTTATTCTGATTCAATAACTGCATTCGTCTGGGTAATACATGTATGACCAAAAAAAAAAAAAAAAATAGAACTGATCAGTTTATCGAATAACAAGATTATCGAATAGGAACTTTGTGTTTTCGAATAAGAATGGTATTTTTTCAAATAGGAATAACATGTTTATCGAATATAAATCATTTAATTATCAAATAAGAATGACAAAATTATCGAATAGGTATGACAAAATTATTGAATAGGAATCACATGTTTTCGAATAAGAATAACAACTTCTCGAATAGAAATAGACCCCCCCCCCCATCCCACCACTGACCGAGAGAAAGAGAAAAGTGTGGCCGTTTGTGTCAGTTGTAACATAAATCAGAGGAGTTCGCGTACCTATCAATTTTACCGAATTTTTCAGTAAATATAAAAAGTACGTAATACCTGTGTTATTATAGGTATTACGTATTTTTTTATATTTACTGAAAAATTCGGTAAAATTGATAGGTACGCGAACTCCTGTGATTATAATAACCCTGCTCAGTCAATACCAAATAGCTAAATACAAAATTATGATATACAAAGTAAAATATCATTTTTATTGTGTTTGGTATTCTTTTGGGATTATTATACATATCATAAAAAATCATTACTAATCAAAGCTAATTGCACGGGGGATTCAGAATCAATTTGATTGAAATATTGATTAAAGAAAAATACTACAAAGTATACAAAAGGAAAATAAGTTTAATCTCACATGTGTTGAACAGCTTGGAGGAAAATGTATAAATCCGCAACTCTGAGACAATATTGTGTAAGAGTGGAAATATGAAACGAGCATCAACGGTGAAATTCATTGACCAAAAATCTATGTACACTTTACTGTATATAAACAATTTGGCATTTGAACACGTTGTGTCTCCACTTGATCCAGACTAATTTTCCACTATGACGTTCATCATTTTGTCAGTAAAACCATTGGGTTTCTGAGTATTGGTGACTATAACAAAACCGAATTCTTCTTTCATCCCATATTGTAAGATTGATCTGTATATTTCATCGTCTTCTGGTCGTATTAATTTCTCAATTCTGAAATAAAAAATTTCAAATATGGTAGCTTACTTGAAAGTAATATCATCGTGGGAATTTTTTCATTTGTCATAAGCTAGTTTTACCCTTGGCTTTGTATATACAAAATATTTAGAAAATGTGCCCAAACAACAACTTTTGAATATTGAAGGCCAGATGATACCTCCAACCCTCAAAAATGGATGCCTGGATTGATATATATTTATCGACCTATTTGGTTGTAAATGATCCAAATATAAATTTCTAAAATACAAAGAAATAGTAAACATTTTTTGATGTTCAAAATTCTACCTTCATGTCGTCTCTCTTTAAATATATACAACTTTTTATCACTCTATAGTGGCATTACTGTGAAAATTTGCATTAATAATTGAACTTTTAATTTTACATATGAATTTTATAGTTGTTATTTTCATGATTTTTGAAGAACGTTTCTTTGTATCATCTGTCCTTATACTGCTCATTCAAATTAAGTATACATACTTGCAGTCAGCGAATCAGCTTTGATCAATAAAATTTAATCCCGTTGACGAAAATTTCTAAAATTGTCTACTGCGGCACTTTTCCAATACCTACACTGTAATATGGAAGTTTATACTAACTTCTCATCTTCCATGATGCTTTTGTTCAGAATGCTTTTCAAGAGACCAGGTTCCACCTGCTCCATAAGGTTGAATATGGATTCATATAGATCAGCTCCCATCATGTCAATTACAACCTTTTTACCATGTCTAATTAAAAAAAAAATCCAGCTGACAAATTCTGCTTGTCAAAGGTTTAATCAATAATATATATATATATATATATATATATATATATATATATATATATATATATATATATATATATATATATATATATATATATATATATATATATATATATATATATATAATGTAAGCTTTTGCACTCACCTAAGAGCAGCTAGTACCGCTATTCGGACTCTATCGGGGGAAGTCATAAATCCCTGATCTAGGCCGTTGATATATGTACATTCTCCGTACTGTAGAAATCTTCCAGCAATTTCACTAGGATCAATTACCATTGGAAACCTAGAAAAAGAAAACTTCAAATCAGTGGATTTGATGCAGATGTGTATTTAGTAAAAAATATAATTACAGACATTTAAAGAATTAATGCACTGTTAAACTGATTCTAACTTTCAAAGATAGGAGCAATTGTTCTGCAATCTTTCCATTCTGAATTTACATTTGAATGTTTTAATTAAAAGCACCGGGAAATCACCTATGCGAATCCCCCCCCCCCCCCCGAAAATTAAAGGACATCAAAAACATGTAAAAATTATACACTAATTATACACTTATACACTAATACATAGGGTTTCACAGGTGCTTGGGGGCGGGACCCCCCACCCCCACGCGTTCTGTACCCCAACTTTTTTTGATGAAATATTTTCTATGACGCATTCATAGGATAAAGGATATATATTTTAACAGAAGTATAGTAATGGCTATTATTTTTCTTCCCTTTAGAGGACAGTTATTCTCTTTTATCCTCCTCCTCACAACATAATGTATGCTGTTACCATTTAGAATTCTTGACGACTTGGTCTACATCATTAAGTACGAACTGTGCTATCTTCTTCACGGCGATTTTGTGCTCTGGGGGTTTTTCAGCGGGGACGACTTCAGCTATACGTAAATGAAATGCAAAGATAAAATGAGAATGTGTTGACCATGTTATACACATGTTTCTAAAAGAATTAAATTTTACTTACAATCTTTATATGGACTTTTTATAAAGATAATAGTGTTGGAATACCGTAATTCTTTGAGTTTTGTTGGATTAGATTTTTTTGTAAAATGTTCTTCCTTCAGTGTTAACCATGTCTATTAACTAAACGCCTTAAAAATAACGATGCTTAGTGTTGTGAAAAAGAGGGGAAAATGAAGTTTTAGGGAGCAGATAGTCCCACTAAAAATGCGCGAAAATATAAGAACCTTTTCAAAAGTTTTGAGTTCAAGATTTAGAACCTTTGTAGACTCTACACTATGAAAAAATAAAATTTGGTTGTCAATGAAATAAATAAAGATTTCACTTTTTCAAGATATACATGCACATGTTTGTAATTTAATACATTCTCATTCAGAAAACATCACATGTCTTCCCACTTAGCCAAAATTCTGAAATTGTTACAGGTGACTGGTTTTGGCTGGTGTACAGGTAAGGGAAGGGAGAGAACAAAATAAATTTATTACAGGTCACCTATAGTCTGTTTTATAGACTATCACAGAAAAATTTAAAAATATGAAAATTCTAATAATGTGATGAATGGTTATTGAAATAGATATTTTAAATCAATTTGTGTCATTTTTTAAAATTCTTTATTTATTTTATTATCGTTAGTATTGATTTAATTTTTTTTTTAATTTGACAAATGTTAAATGATAGTTATCATTTAATTTCCTTATTTTTCTTCCTTTTTAAAAAGATTATTTTATGTCATTCATTTTCATACTTTTAATGATTTGATAATATTTTAACTTATTAAATATGTTTTAGTACCAGTTCTATTAAACTATGCACCACAGATATTTGAAAATACATGTAAAGTAAAAATAAGGTACTGATAATAATGCTTTTGAAATCTTTAATCTCTTTCCCCTAATCCAAAATAAATAAATAAATAAAAATTAATTAATTTATTTATTTAAAAATTTATTGATTATATAGATGTGCCTGTGATGCTTTGGGGGAATGATTCCTTTTCTGATGCATAAAGATTATTGACAAGCTTTTTTAAATGAATATGGATATCTTTCTAAAAATCCTAGTTTTCAAGAAGAATAATATTTTGTAAATTAAGAATTTAAGTTTTTAACACCACTAATGTTTTCCAAGTAGACTATATAAATCAAATTATATCCTGACAATTTTCAAAATTGTTGCATTAACAGAAGATTTTCAAACTTGTTTCTAATCCTTTTGACTTTTTTGTCAATAAGATATGTCCAATTCTTATCAGACATAAAAATGTATCATAAAAGACTAGATCTGATACACGTGTGGAGAAATTACTTATAAATGCATATACATGTAAATGTATAGTCACAGCCAATTTCTGTCTTTATATCATGCACTTTTGATAGTTCTTATTACTAGTATTTCTGCAAAAATACATTAAATTCTTTTTATTTTTTTCTGTTCATTGTTTCATCTCTTACTTGTACTAGTAAAGTTATAATCCAAATACATTGTCAAAAATTATTTATCTCTATGTTAATGAATTAATTTAATTATTTATTCATTCATTTAGTTTTTCATTTGCAAAAATCATTTTAACATTGTCTATTCTATTTTCATCAATTTTGTGATCCAAAAATGTAAGTTAATCAATTAAAAAAAATGGTATTGATATTTATGTATGTATTTTAAAATAATTAATATACCTGATTTATTAATATCTAATAAAAGAAATATTAATGATAGGTATATTGATAATGAATTTGTACAACACAGGTGAAAATTACAGGTAATAAGCCTATAAAACAGACTATACACAGGTGACCACCCAGGTGTGAAAATCCCAATTTTGGCTAGAATAAGAAATTCAAAATTTTGGCTAAGTGGGAATAAACCAAAGGAACTGCGTGTTAATATATAAATATTGCAGAGTGTAACATTGGAAATTTTCACCTCAAGAAAACCATTGTCAACCGAGGAGCAGCCGAGGTTGACAATGGTTTTTCGAGGGGTGAAAATTTTCGATGTTACACTCGACTACATGCAATATTTATGATATTTTACTGAATGTTTTATACAAATACGTATTACAGTGATTCTTGCGCGCATAAATTCTGCGCAGTTAATATTTTTTGGAATATCACCCGTCGTCAAGCAATGTTGACTGTTGCTATGCTGGAGGGCGCGGCTTCATAATTCAGCGGGTAATAGTGTTTTCTTAACAAGTGTTTCTCGACGAATCAGATTCAACTTTTACATGAAAGTATTATATTCGATAAAACTGACCTGGTTTTTCTCCGGCCTTTGGTTTGACCGGTTCTTTACCGGTAGCTTTGGGTGCCGATGCCTTGACCCCAGCCTTGGCCGTGGTTCCTCCTTTACTGGCTGTTGTTTTTACCGTTTTACCTGGTACTTTAGGGGGCATTCTGTTCTAGTAGCTGTGATTTTCTGTTATGTTGAAATAAAATGTCCGATTCCTTAGCTTTTAAATACCCAGGATTATGTATATGAATATTGGTTTGTCCAAATATGAATGACGATTAAATGTTAAATTTCCAGTGACACATTTTTCTGTGATTAAAGCCTAAAAATATCAGTCAGCATGGTGTGCGGAATCCAGATCAGTCTTTGAGTGTTGTCTCATTATGCCTTTTAATTAATTTTGCTAATTAAATGTCTCATACGACCGATTTGCAGTTGGATATTTTTTTTTGTTTGTATTTCATTAATCCCCCCCCCCACCCCACCCATTTCAATTACATGTACTTGCATTAGTATTATTTCAAAAAGAAAAAAAACCTGTCTCTGTAAGAACTGAGAGAGAAAGAGAGAGAGAGAGAGTGCAAATAACTGAAAAATAACGTATTCAAAGATTAAATTATGTTTTGATATTTTTCAATTTTTATCTCACATTCATATACAAAAAAAGTTAAATTGACTTCTGAGTTGGTTAACACTTTTAATTTTTTAAATACTGACACCCCCTCCCCCCCCCCCCCCCGTTAAGATTAAATATGATCCCAAATCTCATAAGTCCGTAACTATAGCAGTATGCAGATGCTTAAGTGGACATCGCCATATGCAACTTTTAGTACGTCCTTCAAATAGCTCTATAATTACTAATTAGACACCATGACATTATTGGACGTATTGCATTTGTCCTTCCGTTATTGAAACCTTCTTGGCATTAGAATTTAGGACAGTCGTCACTTACATGTATTATCTCATTTACCGCGCGGTGTGCAAAGTTTGAACTTTCTGTTTTGAACAATTTCAGGTCATTCGATACCGATGACAAAGGCGGATCCAGCGCCGGCGCACCCCCCCCCCTTTTTTTGAAATTTGTGTGTAGAACTTCTATGTCTTTTATCGTAAAATCAAGGAAAAAACTCATTTTACTTGTAAAAATTCGTCAGTTTCCGGGAGCTTTGCCCCTAGACCCCACTAGGGCTTTGCCCTGGACCCACTGGGGGCTGCATGGAGCCCCCAAACCCCCTCTCCATGCAGCCCCAGAGACCCCCTGCCTTCAACTGCCCCCCCCCTTTATGAAATTCCTGGATCCGCCACTGGATGAATTGAAAGTACGATAGCAACAGTACTCAAACTTTCATTAGAGGGAGCATATATACTGAGCTATAAGATCAATCAAATCATTGGTTTAGGTGGTAAATATGACATGTATATTTTCTGAACATGTTTTGCGTTTCTCTTTCCTTATAATATTAGTAACCCTCACTTTAGAACCGAGATTAATAAAACGAAGAAATTGAATCACATAGTACAAATAAGCTGGATTCCTATAGCAGAAATTTAATTTACTATATTAAAAACTTTGATTTACTTTAGGTTTTTAGCTCACCTCAACGAGTTGGGGGGGGGGGGGCTTATATGATACCCTCTCGGCGTCGGCGTTCAAGGTTAAACTATTATATAACATTTTTGAAGAAGTTTTCCATTATATCACAAATATGATATTTTTATCCATATGCCCTGAAAAACTGCTGAATCACGCCGGATATAGTTATATTACACCGGAAACAGTTATGTTGCCCTCCCGAACACCGTTATATTCCCTCGCGTGTAATCATTCTGCCTTCGGCATCGGGCGACATAACACTCCAGGGCTTTCCTGTCACCTCGGGGGCAAATATTCTGGTATGTTGCCCTCGAAGCCATGTAATATATGTATAATGTTTCATTGTACCATTTTGGAGCAGGTCTCATTTCCAAGTAACTATAAGCCTTATTTTGACCAAACTTGTATGAATGATACATCTAAGGATGTACACTACCAGGTTTTGCTTCGGATGCTGGATCTGACCTATATTTTCCGGATGAGCCACCAGGTTAAAGTTTTTGGAGTAGGTCTCATTTTCAAGTGACTATAAGCCTTATATTGACCAGACTTGCATGGATGATACAACTAAGGATGCACACTACCAGGCTTGCTTCGGATGCTGGATCTGATCTACCTAGGTTAAAGTTTTTGGAGCAAGTCTCATTTCAAGTGACTATAAGCCTTATATTGACCAGACTTGCATGGATGATACATCCAAGGATGCACACTGCCAGGCTTACTTCGGATGCTGGATCTGACCTACATTTTAAAGATGAGTGACTAGGTTAAAGGTTTTGGAGCAGATTTATTCTTAAGTAACTATTTGCCCTACATGGACTAAACTTGCATGGATTTTACATCTATGGATGCACACAACTGGTCTTGCTTCGGATACTGAATTTGACCTACGCTATCCAGATGAGTGACCAGGTTAAAGTTTTGGGAGCAGACTATAAGCCCTACGCTAACCAATTTTGCACTGAAGATACATTTATTGAACTACCAGGGTTGCTTCAGATGCTGGATTTGACCTACATTTTTTCAGAAAAGTTTTTGGAGCAGGTCTATTCCCAAACAACTATAAGACCTACCTAGACCAAACTTGCATGGATAATGTATCTAGGGATGAACACTACTAGATTATTAGTTTAGTGTGGGACTTTGCTATACTTAAAGACAAAATTCGTTGAGGTGAGCTCTGAAATCTCTGATTACCTTTGTTTATATTTTACTTAAGTAAAGTATATTTTATCATAATATTTTTGTCAGGGATAGCTTGAGTGAATATTTTACTGTAGGGAGTTTAAATACATCATGTAATTCTGATGAAAGCATAACTAGAATTAATGTTGAGCTAATGAGTTACAAAGAAAAGATCCTTATTTTTTTTATTTTTACACCCCCTTTATCGAATATTCGGGGGCATATAGTTTTTGCCTTGTCCGTCTGTCTGTCTGTTCTTCAGCAAAAACTTGAACCTTTCCATAACTTTTAATTGGTTGGAGCTATGGCTTTCATATTTCATATACATATATATTCCTTGTGACAAGACCTTTCTTTGGGTCCCAACATATTTGACCTCTTGACCTTAACCTTGGAGTTTGACCCACTATTGCAAACTTTTACCAAACTTTAAACTTGGTCATAACTTCTGAACAGTTGGTGCTAGAGCTTTCATACTTTACATGTGTATTCCTTGTGACAAGATCTTTCCTAGAGTATGAATGTTTGAAGGTTTGTCCTTGGCCTTGGAATTTGACACACTTTAAAAAAAAATAACCTTGGCTATAACTTTTGAACAGTAAGTACTAGGGCTTTCATACGTTACAGATGTATTTCTTGTGACACATACCTTTCTTTGAATACCAATAGTTTTGACTTTTTCTTACTTGACCTTTGAGTTTGAATTATTTTTGAAAAAAAAAAACTTTGATCTTGTCCATTACCGGAACTTTTGAATGATTGATTCTAGGACTTTTTTATCGTTTTGCTAGATTAATTTAAACAATATTTTATTATGCATAATTATAATAGGATTGGACAGCAGGCACTATCTATATAAGTCCTCTCCATTATACAAGGTCACAGTCATATGTACAAGTAAATATTAGTTACATATCATTGAAAAAATAAATATATACATGTGTATATTCAAAAGAAATTTATAAAAATAAGACAAAATAAATAGTAGAAAATTAATTACAAGTGAGCTGATGATACAATATATCTTTGCAGTTTAACATATATGACTAACATAAATAATACAGGTATAAATGTTAAAGGTATTTATATACTAGCACTATTTTGCAATTGACAATGCAATATATTCATTTTACGACTTCCATAGTTGTAATATTTCTTAGGTTTAAAGCAGTATATAAATACATTTTATGGCAGTCTTGAATGATGAAAGTGTAGGAAGATTTCGAATATTAAAGGGTAAATCATTCCACAGTCTTATAGCTGAAGGAAGGAAACTTTTCATGTGCTAGATCTTTCATATTTTACAGGTATATTTCTTGAGACAAGACATTTCGTTGGTTACAAACATTTTTTATCTCTTGACCTTGGAGTTTGACTTGGATTTGAGGAACTTTGCCATAGGCTGCCATCCGGATCCGGTGCATCAGTGTTCACAAACACATCTTGTTTTTATTTTTACGCCCCCGTAAGAATAGAAGATTCGGGGGCATATATTTTTGCTCTGTCCGTCCGTCTGTCTATCTGTTTGCCTGTTAGTCCACAAAAAATAATCTTGTTCATAACTTTTGACCAGTAGGAGCTATAGCTTTCATATTTCACATATTTTGACAAGACCTTTCTTTGGGCATCATCATATTTGACTTTTTGACATTGGAGTTTGACCCACTTTTGCAAATTTTACCGAACTTTAATCTTGGCCATAACCTTTGAACAGTTCGTGCTATGGCTTTCATTTGTCACATGTGTATTTCTTGTGACAAGACCTTTCTTTGGGTACAAACATTTTTTACCTTGACCTTGGAGTTTGACCTTCTTTTGAAAAACTTTAACCTTGGCCATAACTTTTGAACGTTGGGTGCTATGGCTTCAATATTTCACAGGTTATTCCTTGTGACAAGGCCTTTTCCTAAGTACCAAGATTTTTTCACCTTATTACATTAACCTTGGGGATTTACTTACTTTTGAAAAAACTCACCATAATTTCTGAATGGTTGATGCAAAGACTTTCGTATTTCACAGGTATATTCCTTGTGACAAGACCCTTTCATTGATTCAACATTCTTGATCTCTTGATTTTGACTTTGGAGTTTGACTTGCATTTAAGAAACTCTAGCCTTCGCCCTTAGCTGCCATACGGGTGAATCAGTGTTTCACAAACGCATCTTTTTTGTTTTGTCTTTTATGCCCCGTATCGAAAATTCGGGGGTATATAGTTTTTGCCCTGTCCTTCTGTCTGTCAGTCTGTCCTCAAAAACTTTAACATTGCTCATAACTTTGGATTGGTTGAAGCTATGGTTTTCATATTTCATATGTGTATTTCTTATGACAAGACCTCTCTTTTGGTACCATTATATTTGAAGTTTTGACCATTAACTTGGAGTTTTACCCAGTTTTGCAAAATTTTACCCAACTTTAACCTTAGTATTACTTTTGAACAATTGGTGCTAGGGCTTTTATTCTTCACACGTGTAATCCTTGTGACAAAACCTTCCTTTGGATTTCAACAACTTCGACCCTTTGACCTTGACTTAGGAGTTTGACCTATTTTTTAAAAAAACTTTAACCTTGGTCACAACTTTTGAACGGTTGGTGCTAGGGCTTTCATACTTCAGGTATGTAATCCTTGTGACAAGACCTTCCTTTTGATTTCAACAACTTTGACCCTTTATCCTTGGAATTTGACCTACTTTCAAAAGACTTTAACCTTGGCCATAACTTTTGAACGGTGGTGCTAGGGCTTTCATATTTCACATGTTTATTTCTTGTGAGAAGGCCTTTCCTTGGGCACTATTGATATTGACCATTTGAACTTGACCTTGATGTTTGACTTACTTTTGAAAAGATTTCACCTTTTCCATATATATTCAATGGTTACTGCTACGGCTTTCATATTTCACAGTTATTTTCCTTGAGACCAGACCTTGCTTTTGGTTTTGATTTACATTTGAGAGTTTAACCTTTGCTATATGAGTTTCCATAAGGGGACATCAGTGTTTCACAAACACATCTTGTTTTTTTTTATTTTGGGTGTTTACCCAAAATACACCATAAGTTGTTCTGATGAAAAGCCTAACTGGGTTTGCTTTTGAGCCAATCTAATTAAAATTTATAGATGTTCCGAATCCGCTACCGCTTCTCAAACGGTAGCGGATTCGGAACATCTAATTTTAATTAGATTGCTTTTGAGCCAATGAGTAACCAGAAAAAGAACCTTTTTTTCTTCCAAATTGTACGAACTTGGCATCTTTAGAAAAGACTGCCTCTTGAAAGTATTATTCATTATAGAATAAGTGAAGAGGCACTTGTAGATCCACTGTTTGAGCTGAAGGAGTCTTTCCTTTGATCTACTCACACAATTCTTCGGTCTTTTCTAAATATGTACATGTGTATGTCGGTATAGGACATCTGAGACGTCAGTCATCTTTTAACATATGATCAAAGAGTGGGTGGTCTTTGTCACTCGTGCGCTCCGCGTTCATGACAGAAGGACTGCTATCTTCTTTGATAATATGAATATTAATTGTATGTTAAAAGATAGTTATTACTAATAAACAGGCTTTGTGCGACAGAAAAACATAACCATTAGAAAGTTTCGGTGTAAAATGAGGACATTCGAGATCTTTGGATAATAGATTTTCTTTGAATCTTTACCAACATCTGAAAGAAAACTAGTCCGAAATATCTTACGTTTTCCAGGCGTTTTTCACGATTTTGATATTTGATGTGCCAGGAAAACGTCAGAACCGGCGCCATTATAGAAAGTTGAAATTCGCGGTCGATTTTCGATACATGCGAACCGAATTAAATATGTAACTCACATCTTATCGACAGTGCAATGCTGCTAGAACTAACCTATACCTTTGTAATGGAAACTGTCAGGTGAAAACATTTTATCTAACTGTCGAGGTTTGTTTCGATTTCGTGCATTTTGAAATCTCGTTAGACCTGTATCGAAATATATTATTCTATGATATATAATATTTTCTTTAAGCGATATTAGAAGAATTAGAAGCATTGTGCTATTGATAAGTTGTGCGTTTGTCACTTAGTATCGAAAAAAGAATTCAGTTGGGGTCAGCGAAATTTCCATTTTTCATAATGGCGCCGGTTCTGACGTTTTCCTCAAATATCATAAACGTGAAAAACGCTTGGAAAACGTCAGATATTTCAGACTAGGAGAAAGCATGTATACGGTATTCACATTACACGTTTTCTTGCAAATTCTGTAATGAATGTGGATATTTTTTAATCTTATATCTGGACCTCTCTGGTTTAGAAAATTCGGATAGACAAACCAGAAAGGGGACGCATATATATTTATATAAGAAATAAAACCCGAAGCGTGCGACGAAATAGCAGCACCGTAAATCGAAGATTTTCGCAACGCTTGGATCTGTAGCTCTTTGGTCTGTCTGTCCGAGTTCCTTCACCAAAGAGATACTGCATTCTGCAGTTAACAAAATTGCAGACCATTTTAATTTATCAATATCGTGAAATTCGGATGTGGCTATATTTTCTTTATTAATCAAAAGACAACCTCCTGAAAATTCAAGTCAAAAATGCACATGTATCAAGTTTTATTTTTTACATAAATATACATGTATAACACATAACTGAACCATACTCACTACAAATGTGATGGAAAGTTTTATGAAATTTTTGAAGTTACGTAGTTATAAACATGCAAAAAAGCGTAGTTTTATTGTGTTTTGGTGCTCTAATGGTTTGTGTATAATGAATTATATAGCATAAGGCTGACTTTGTCAGAAACCCTTAGTCAATCTTTCATAAGCTTATTGAGCGAATGCAAGATTGACTTTAGAGATATTTCTAATGTGCTGTTAAACTCTCGTTTGTACGAGTAGCTTGGGGGAAATATATGCATAAATTTGTAATCTACCCTGAAAAATGAGTTAGAAATGTGAACAAATCCATATATGAAAATTTATAATGTACACTAAATATGTATAATAAATATAACAATATTATTGCATTTGAACAAGATATGCGGCACGATCCACTTGAACCGGACTATTTTTTTCACTGAACATGTAATGCAACTCCACCTGAGCCACAGTAATTTTCCACTGAACAAGATATATGACTCCACTCTAAGCTAGACTATTTCTCCACTCTGACGATCATCATTTTGTCAGTAAACCCATTGGGTTTCTCAGTAGTGGTGACTATAACAAAACCGAATTCTTCTTTCATCCCAAATTGTAAGATCTCTTTGTAAATGTCATCGTCTTCTGGCCGCATTAATTTCTCGATTCTGAAATGAAAATATACATACATGGCATCTTTTTTTGATAGCACAATGTTCATAGAACTACAGTGAATAACTTTTACATTTGATTTATTTATTTATTTTTTTTTTTTGCCTTTGTAGTTATAAAACATACTCAAAATGTGTTCAAACAATTTTGTGTTCAAGCAATTTTTAACTAGCTAAACCTTACCGATGCAAAGTACATGCAAGCTTTGTTCTTAATGAAAACAAAGCAAGACTACTTTTTTACGAAAATGGTACAAAGTGTATATCATACACTCTTTCAATAACAAAACATATGTACAGGTTTACTCACTTCTCATCTTCCATGATGCTTTTGTCCAGAATGCTTTCCAAAAGCCCAGGCTGCACCTGCTCCATGACGTTAAAGAGAGGTTCATAAAGATCGGTTCCCATCATGTCAATGACAAGTTTTTTACCATGTCTAAAACGAATGCAGAAAAGAAAATCCAGTAAGAATCTACCTGGTTTGACCTGTAAACAAATTCTGCCTGGTTTAACCGGTGATCAAATTCTGTCTGGTTTAAACCAGTGAACTGAACATATTCTGCCTGGTTTAACAAGTGAACAATTTCTGCCTGGTTTAACCAGTGAAAAAATTCTGTCTGGTTTATATAGCCAGTGAACAAAATCTATTTGAATTAAAAAAAACAACAACATTTAAACAAATTCTTAAGAATGTTCAAGTTTATTGGTAGAAAATACATGTACCTTTTTAATACTTGATACCCCCCTCTCAGATTCTGCACTCACCTAAGAGCAGCTAGTACCGCTATTCGGACTCTATCGGGAGAATTCATAAATCCATGGTCTAGGCCATTAATGTATGTGCATTCCCTATACTGTAAAAATCTTCCAGCAATTTCACTAGGATCAATCACCATTGGAAACCTAGAAAAAGAGATTCCCATGCAGCGGATTTCTCAGTTGTGTATTTGGTGAGAGAGAAGAATGTCGATGTTTATGCAAGTAATAAAAGCATTAATGCACTGATCCTCAAACTTTTTAGCTTTCAGCGTTGAGATTAGATGTTCTTCAATAACTCTATTATCTATTGCTTATTTTTCATTTCCTAAAAACTGTTCTATCGTGTTTAGGAAATCAAATTATCCGTACAAAATAACAATCCGAACAAAATAACAAAAATATCTAGATATTGACTATTATTATTCTCCTCTTTAGAGTGATGGAAACTCCCCAAAAGCATAATTAAGTTGTTACCATTTGGAATTTTTGACGACTTTATCTGCGTCATTAAGTACGAATTCTGCTATCTCTTTCACTGTGATCTTCAGCTCTGGAGTCTTTGTAGCAGGAACGACTTCAGCTATAGACAGATGAAGTATTACGTAAAGTGAAAATGTATCGAATATGTTGGAAATCATTATTATATATTTACATCCACTGAATATTATCTCCTTTATTCTAAAGAAAACCATTGCCGTTTATCAGTCAGTAAACACCGCCTGGCATATCACCAGAGCTACAGATTCCTTGAGCAGTGGCTCTTCCATCCATAAAACGTGTATATAATGACGTTCATATCAATAATACAATATTTAATCTTTTTAATCCTGCTTTAAATGATTATTTTTACAGATATTAATATATAAACAATAAAATGTCTTACTTTGGTTGTAAGTATGGGAATTAACGTTGCTTACGTGGGCTATGTATTTTTTTCTGCAACAACTGCAACATTAATTCCCGAACTAGCAACCAAAGAAAGCATTTATTAAGTATATGGTTCTAAATAAATGAAACTCACATAGACTATAGGTTTTATATATGACCATTTTGGTTTAAACAATATTTATTCAGAATACTGAATAGATTGGGCAACAGGCATACAAGGCATATATATGCCCTCTCTATATAAAAGAAGTCATGTGAGCATTTTATATAAGAATTGGAACTCTTGGAATAATTCTTCGAGTTTTCTTGAATCGGAATTTTAAAAGAAATCCGCTTATATTCATCACTTATTTTTTGGAAATCTACCTCAAAAGTAGAATATATAATCTTGTCAGGCGATCTCAGACACAAATATTATATGACCTTTTTAAATGTTGATCAATATTGTTGAAATATTGAGACCTGATTAACATTAAAATCTGTCTCGGTCATTGTGTCATTGTTCCAAAGCTTGGACATTAATTTAATACAGTAGAAAGATTGATGAAATGCCATGTTAGTGTCATTTTGCACTGGTTTCTATTCATTGATACTTGAAGCACAGGGATCCTGGAAAGTTTTACTCAGATTAGAATGAAAAATCGACGAAATCGATATATTCTCTTTTTATATCGTCGTCAAAAGAAAAACTTCTTCGACCTTCTGTCGGTGCTTGTCGCTACCTGTTCGGAAATCGATTGATGTGGAAATACCCTTTTTTAAAGTTTAAGAGCTCTATTTCAAAACCGAGTTCAAAATTTGGAATACATGTATACGTAGACTCTATAATGTGCAAGATATAGTCTTGAATGAAAGAAATGTTTGAAGTTTTCAAAATATATGTAATTTACAAATGAACCATTCAGAAAACATCAAACAGGAAACTGTAAATTAACTAAGCTGACCTGGTTTTTCGTCGGCCTTTGGTTTGGCCGGTTCTTTATTGGTGGCTGCCTTTGGTTTGACCGGTTCCTTGCCGGTAGCTTTGGGTGCCGATGACTTGACTGCAGGCTTGGCCGCAGTGCCTCCTTTACTGACTGTTGTTTTTACCGTTTTACCTGGTACTTTAGGGGGCATTCTGTTCTGTCAGCTGATATATTCTGCAAGATGTCCGATTCCTTAGCTTTTAAATACCCAGGATTTGGTGTATGAATATCGGTTTGTCCAGGTATGAGTGACGATTAAATGTCCGAATTTCCAGTGACACACACTCGGGCTAAAATTGTTCTGTGATTAAGCGGAAAATATCAGATTGGTGTGCTGGGGACCTTACTGAATCCAATTTGTCCTTGAGTATTGACTTTATTGACTTTTTATCTCATTAATTGTTTAATTGGGAAACAGGCACACAATGACTTCTTTAGCACCAGCCTGATCAATTGTCTAATATCGGATATGATGCTGAAATATCAATATTTGGTTTAATTGATATAGGATAATATTCAATTCAATTCGTTTATTGACCAATTAAGGGCCCTCATGGGGCAAAAAGAAAGTACATTGTTAAAATGTATATAATGATTATGATCATACACACGAAATACAATATACATATACATAAGAGGGAAAGAATTGCTTGATTGATAGAAAAAACATACAAGTAGGGGAATAGGATAATATGAATGCGATTATCAATTTAACCATCGTCAGTATGGACGTGAAAGTTCCTGTTTGGTAAAACGAGAAAGCATATAATATGCAACTTTAACATACAAAGGCCCTAAAACCTCTTTTAAAATAGATCTGCTATCAAAAGTAGGTACTGTTATCAATATTCACCGGAAATAATATCTAAAGGAAGAAGATAAATTTGGATGATAACGTTAATAAATTGATAAAGTTACAGAACAAAAGTTAAAGAGTCAGAAAAGATACCCCCCCCCCAAAAAAAAAAACCACAAACACACCCTCACACACAGAAATTAAGATTTTGTTTAATTGATACATAGAAAAAAATTGATTCGTGACATGAATAACTATCGGACATTTGGATTGAAAATCTTGCTTAACTGCTGTCTTTCAAATGGTTAAAAGTTCAAGCCCGTAGGAATCTAGTTACAATAGGAACGAATGCGAATGGCAATTTACAGTTGCTCCCCTCAATAATCTTGGCAATATATAATGAATATTAAAGCAAAAGCTTTTACGGTTGTGCTCCTTCAAAAGAATGTTCTTAATTAGGACTCTTTCTTTTCTTTTTTTTTATTTTGCTTATCAATAGATTTTTGCTACTACCCCCCCCCCCCCCTCGAAAATTGCTCCGACGGGCTTGAGGTTATCAGCTTTCTATAATCTATAATTGCAAGAAGTTTTAAAATATAGACTTCTAATTTAGGTTGAACAAGCGGGTCACTGTTGATTGAATTATATATAACTATATAGGAGTTCAACCTGCAAATGTAGATCATTTAAATGTCACAGCGGGGATTCCTGATATGGAATGAGTGTTCTGTTTACAGAGGAACTGTCAAACCTGTCATAACTAGCAATTCTTTATATTTGAATAATGATTCACCAAAATGTCCATATTCCATACAACTATAAATATTTGAATATTTGAAATCGTTGTACGAAGTAAAACCAGAGTGAGAAAGGATAAGATGAGGTTTGGTGCCTCTAACCCAACATGATTTTTTTTTAATTTGCCTTACCTGTCAGATCAAACAATATTTAACACTTTTCAGTAGAGTAAATTAACAAGAGATACAAGCTTAAGATGGCTAGCCTGTTACTTCCACAATGTCAGGGTAACAGAAGATAGCATGAAAACGTAGTGATACGAACACATTCTTTGTACGATTTGATGATTTAAATTTTGACCAATGAAAATGCTAGATGCTTTTAGATCGCCAAGTGCGTTCCTGTGATGTTTACAAATGGTGGATATTGAAATGTAAAACTTCAAAACTTGTTTTTCAGGATGCCACCCAAAAAGCCCGTTGCAGTTAAGGCACCAGCAAAAGCTGCGGTAAAACCAGCAGCTGGTAGGGGAACAACGCCTGCAGCAAAGAAAGGAACAGTTGCGCAAGGTTTGTCATTCGTTTTCTGCAATAGAAAATATTAATTTGTTATAAATAATACAAACTGTGGGGAATTCGAGGATTTGGTCAAGTGACATATTTTAGTCGATTAATTAATACAAAATTCTAAACATAAAGCTTATTTTGTAGAAGTAAAATGACTGATGACGGTAATAAAAAAAAAAGTGTCTCCGGACAGGCCCTAAACATTATCATTGACTGTAATGATAAAATATTTTTAGAATAAAAGTCATGATTGCATTTACTCTCAAATCATTAGTTTTCGTCAAGAGCATTAGCAGTTACAAGCAATGATATATGTACATAATACAGTGCTTCAAGACTCAAGGAAGTGCTTAATGTCACACATATAATTTATAAACAACTATTTTCCTTAATTAAAATTATTTTTAACTTACATATCATTTAATGTTTGTTCAGAGAACCATCAGATGTTTTGCATTAATAAGCCTATTTGTTTACATTTTAAGGTGGTGCTAAGAAGGGAGCACCCCCTGCTGCTGGGAAAGGAAAACCTGCTGCGACCCCAGCAAAGCCAAAGGAAAAAGTATGGACAGAAAAAGATGATGCAGCATTGAAAATACAGACCAAATACAGGCAGTTCAGAGCAAAGAAAGCCTTGATTAAGAAAAAGAAAGAAAAAGAAGATTATGAGGAACTCATGGATAAACTGGAAAAAGAGGTTATTTTAAAAAGAACACAGAAATCTTTACATTTTTTATTACTCTTTTTTTTTTTTTTACAAGTTGGATGAGGGGGTACAAAGTCGCAGGCTTCTTGGAAATTGGTTGATTATGAGCTGGAACTGTGAGGCAACATTTAAATGCTTCATATTATTAGCTCTCACCTGAGCCTTCTTTTCTCATCAAAATCTGTCCTTTTTCTATTGTTGTTGTTGTCATTGTTGTCGTTCACTTTTTACAGTTTCACCTTCTTATCCAGAACCACTGGGCCAATTACAACCAAACTTGCCACAAAGTATCTTTTGCTAAAGGGGATTCAAGTTTGTTCAAATGAAGGGCCACATGTACCTTCTTCCAAGCAGAGATTATTACAAATTCATGAAAATTTAATGGCACCATTTAAAAATCTTCTTAGAAAAACCAGTGGGACAAAAAATATGAAATTTATGTGGAAGCATTATCAGGTAGTGTAGATTCAAATTTATTCAAATCATGACTCCAGGGGTAGGCGGAGCTGCAATGGGCAATCAAAGTTTTACAAAGGAATACATAGAAAAGAACTTCTTCTCAATAACAGCAAAAGCCATGATTGGTCATGGTCATATTTATATGGAAGCATCCTCAGGAAGTGTAGATTTAAGTTTGTTCAAATCATGATCCTGGGGGATAGTGTGGGGGCCACAATGGGCGATCAAAGTTTTACATAGGAATATATAGGAAAAATCTTTATAAGTTTTCTTCTTCTCAAGAATAGGAAAGCCATGATTGGTCATTTTTATATGGAAGCATCCCCGAGGATTTTAGATTCAAGTTTGTTCAAAACATGACCCCCAGGGGGTAGGGTTGGGCCACAATGGACGATCATAAGAATACATAGGAAAAATCTTTAAAAATTTTCTTCTCAAGAACAGAATAGCCATGGTTGGTCATATATTTATGGAAGCATCCTCAGGTAGTGTAGATTCAAGTTAATATGACCCCAAAAACAGCAAAGCCATGATTAGTCATATTAATACTGAAGCATCATCATGTAGTGTAGATTCAAGTTTGTTCAAATCTTGATCCCTGGGGACAGTGGGGGAAGGGTGAGGTCACAATTTGGGATCAAAGTTTTATGTAGGAATATATAGGAAAGATCATTAAAAATCCTTTTCTTGAGAACAACAAAGCTCAGATGGGGGATATAAAATAAAACTGATAGGAATATAATCTTTAAAAGTCTTCTAAAGCCATTAATAGTCAAAGAAATATTAAAGCATCCTCAGTTAGTGTAAATTTAAGTTTGTTCAAATCATGCCCCCCCCCCCCTTCCCTTGAATAGATTGGAACAACTTTTTTATTTAAACTTTTCAGTACTGATCTGATTCTGCATTTTCCTAGTCAAAGTGCTCAGGTGAGCAATGTGGTCCATTGACCTCTTGTTAATGTAAATTGTCTGAAACAATAAAAAAAAATTATGATAAGGTTCATCGTATTCTATTCAATTTCATAAGTATGAATTGGAACATATTTTATTGACAAAAACTCAAATAGATTAGATTCAAGTTCTAAAACTTAAGTAGTCTTCTCCTAATATAATACCATTCAGTTATACTGTAATGGTATAATAATAATATAAACAAACATTGGTTATTACAATATTGATTGATCTTTATCTTTATCAACCAATAATGTTTCTTGTTGGTTACTACTGGTCTGCCTTCCAGTTTGACATGAGTAACACTGCAGATCTTTTTAATTTGTAGGCTTTCGTTCAACTTGTCAAAATGGAACAAGAAAAGGCGGAGAAAGAAAGACAGAAAGAGGAGGAAGAAAGAAAAAGAAAGAGAGAGGAAGCCAAGAGAAAGAAAAGAATGCTTGAAGCTGCCTTTGAAGGGGATACTGAAGAAATAGAAAATATTCTCAAAGAGGTATCTATAAATATGCCATCAGCTATGTTCAGGTTTAATACTGGATTGTATATTTTTGCGATAATTTATGTGAATATTTTTACACTGTGTAAACAAATTATTGTACTCAAATTATTTCTCAAAATAGAATTTAAAATCAAACAGATTTTGATTGGCAGTGAAATATTTATAATTTATATTGTGTAGAAAAGCAAACCCCCAAAAGAAAGAGAAAAATATGCTTTAGTGTACCTGAAATTTTCTAACATAGTTTGAAATAGATTGACACTCTTTTAAATTGACAATCATTATTTACTCAACTCTTTTAAAAATTTTAAAAAATTAGTTAAATATATTTCTTTAAACATATAAAAGGATAAATTTATTCTATATTCTAAACCAGACCTATTACAAACATATGTTTTCAGGTCAAAAACCTTGATGATCAGAAGGGTGTGGGGACAGATGCTGTAGGGACTGCAATACGTAACAAGCACCTGATGAATGTCATAGAATGTGAAGATGCTAATGATAACACACCACTCTCAGAGGCAGCTAGTATGTTCAATTTACATTCTTATATACATGTTTTAGGCATTTTTTAAAATAAATATGTTTTCTTTTGAAATTCAGTGAACACGGTATGCAGTTGAAATCTGTAAACATATCATCTGATTATTGCTTTAATAAATATTGGATTTTTTCAGATGGGGGAGATCCCAAGACAATTCAACTGCTTTTAGACAAAGGTGCAAATCCAAATTCCCAGGGACAGTTCAAGAGAACCCCCCTCTACAGGGCAGCTTTTGCTGGTCATTTAGAATCTGTCCAGGTATACATTTTACCTTTTTACTTGAATATTAACTGCAATAACTTAGTGAAGATAAGAAATAGAACTGTGTGCAGATGTAAAATTTATTGAAAAATGATTTACCTTCATTTTCAGGTGTTGCTTCAGAATGGTGCTGATCCTCGCATTTACGCTGATGATGGTCAAAATCCAGAACAGGTAAGGTGTATCTTTAGATAATGATTTCCACTGATATAATTACTAGATAGATTCTTTGTGAAGATTTTTACACTTTTTAAGATATACTTTATTTAAATTGATTCTACTAATTCCTGTGTTGCTTCAGACAGTGGTATTTAAGACAGAAGACATTAGACAGAAGTATTTAGTTTGCTAAAATAATATTCATACTGTTGTATGTGGTCAATCCTAATTATAAAGAATCCTCAGTTACCAATCTCAAAGTCAAAGGTCAAACCAAGGTCAACTCATTGGCATTACTCTTGATTAACTTTGTGGGAAGTTTAACAATGATGAGCAGAATGGGTTTTCTGCAATACTGATCAAAATCTTTCTCGTTTTAAAATGTCATGGTCAAAGTTTAAGGCCATCCAGAATTTTAACAACTTATCTATTATTTAAGTGTCATCTATAACAGCACTTGATACATTTTTTGTGTAGGAAAATGAATAGCCAGATATGATCATTATTACATAAATCAGAATTTCCTTTGAATCCATCCAAAACACAGTAAAAGTTACTATTTTTCTTTTTTGTAGAAAAGTCTATAACCTTAAAAGAATCCTGTATGAAAAAGCTTTATTTATTTCAGAATACTTTGAATTAATGAAAATTTGTCTGCCACATTAAAATTAGAATTGGTTTAAAATTGTAGGTGGCCTCAGTGGCTGCTGTGAAGGAAGTCTTAGCAGAGTGGGATGTGGCTGAAACAGAAAAACTGCTACAAAAACTAGAGGCAGAAAAACAAAAGAGAAAAGAGGAGCAGCAAATGAGGAGAGACGCTGAGACTTCCAAGTATGTAGCAAAATATTCATTAAAGGTGGTGTCAATATGTTAAAAGATTTTTAGTAGATATGTATTCTATATATGTCTTCAATATTTCAAAAGGTTTCAGATAAACCTTTTTTCTCTGTTTTGTTTTATTTTATTATTACCAGTATTATTATTTCCTTTTAGATTTTCAGTATTTAAAGTTTTATTTTTAGCAACACCTAATCGTTAGATAAGTGCTGTAATGCATGTTACAACTTATGTTTTCTTTAATTAGGTTAAAAGGATCTGTACAGGAAGCCCAAGAGGAATATGACAGAGTCCAGAAACAGGTTTGAAAACAAATAGCCTACAGGGGCTATATTTGGCATTTATTTTGGGGGAATATTGAGAAGAATTTCACATGAAATCTTATTTCCTACTAATATGTGTATTTTTCCTTCTTCCTCTCTAGTTGAGCCATGCCTATTGTGAATTAAATAAAAGAATTAATGAACATGATACAGCCATTGTCTCAGGATTTGACAGACCTGAGCTCACTCTACAGGTATTGGACATGTTAGATTTTTTTTATGAATGAGTTTTTTTATGGTCTTTATAAGTAAAGATGCTTGCTGAGATCTAATTACTTTATTTATCAATTTGTGATATAAGTGTATATTTGATAAGAATGTCATGAAAATGAGAGTTCCCTTCTCTATTTATAAACATAATTTAGATTAATTACACTCTCACATTTTTTTCAGTTTGAGGTCATACATTTTCTTTCTCAGTAGCAATGCAACTGACCATGAAAAGTTTATATTTAGAGTTTATCAAAAAGAATACACAGTTGTATGATTTAAAATCATCTGATATATACTATAGCAGATATTAATATTTCTTCTAAGGTGACATATAAATAGGCCCAATGGGTTGCATGTTGTGTATTTTAATGATAAATGACTCTAATTACAATTGTTCATTTTGTTAAACGCATGTCCCTATAATAAACAAATACTACTACATGTACTAGTTCATCAAATACAAACTTAAATCCAAAAATGCTATAACTAAATAATGACATAATGTTTTCAGGGCATACATGATCAGGAGGATGAAGTTGAGATACTGAAGTCTAAATGTGAAAAGGCTAGAGAAGCCCTGGCCAATGCAAAACTTGAACTGCGTGAACAGATAAATGAAGGCTTAGGTATGAATAGATTATAATTAGAATTTCTGAAAGATGAATCTAAGACTTGTTTTTTAAATGTGCAAAATGGTGGAATAATTTTTCTTGAGCCTTTTCCATAAATTTATCTTCCAGAGAGCAGCGAAAGTCTTCCAGGTATTCAGATAATGATTAAAGAACTGGATGATGTGCTTCTCAAGGATGTTGGCAATAAAATAAAGGATTCTGGAAAGTATGTTGAATGTTTTTTTCTTTCCTCTTACAATATTTCTTCTACTTTTTGAGATCACCTTAGTTTGAATACGTTACTAAGAGTTATCCTTCTTGTTACAGATGGCCGCTGATTATTGACAGAAGCGCACAAGCAGCCACTTTTCTTAGGTACAGAGACACAAATTATCTCAACACATTGAATACCAAGGAAATGGAACCCAACAAAGTCAGGCTGTCACTTCTTGGTGCTATTAGGTACTGTCAAATACATTTATATAGGATGTACTTTAGAATTTCTGATTAAAACATGCCTCTTTTTATAAAATTGTCGTCATATTTCCCTTCATTATTTGAGATACATGTACTACCATTAGTTTTACGTAGAAAGTCTACAGATTGACTTTTTATTTTATCCTCAGATTTGGCAAACCACTAGTTATTGATATGATGGAGGTAGACATGTTCCATGCAGTCAGTGACAGATTTGATGAAATTCAAAAAGGTCTCATGGACAAAATTATGGACAAAAGCATCATGCAAGAGGAGAAGTAAGCCCTTTAGATCACTGTTGAACATTTAAAGTAAGTTATGTTGGGTTTTCTTAAGTTGCAAACTTATGGTATTAAAAAAAATGTCATTTTTTTGCAGTTACCTAAGTCTTGTGAAAGAAGGAGATGGCCCAGAATATGACAAGAACAAATTCACAGCATTTAGGACTCAAAACTTTAAATTATGGATTGTCACAAAGAACCCCTATCCTCCTGAGTATTTAATAGATAGCTGTTATGCAATAAGAATATTTGTTCCAACATAGTACAGTCCACTCAGTGAAGATTTACCTTTTACTGGATGTAGAGCTTCCATTGTCATATGTTGTAGACATACACTCTATCATTATATGGTTCTAGTGTGATTGGTTTTCTGTGATCATTTATTTCTTGTGATTGACTTAATCCCTGAAGCTGTTGGACAATCCATATTCATTCCTAGTCATGATTTAACTGTCTATATTTGTACTGAATTTTAATTTTTCATATTTTTTTGTATTTTCTGTAATAATAATTGACATTGCAAATCAAAAATAATGTTGAACACTGATGGTCACTGCAGATTAACTGGCAATGTTATAATGTAAAGTGTGTAAGAACGAAATAAAATGTAATAAACTGTGATATGACATTTGGAGATCAAAGCAAAATGTAACAAAATTCAATTTTTAGTCAGGTATTGAGTTTCCATCGATTGAGTCTTTTTAACTTATATCATAGTGATTAACATGTGCCAATAAACACTGATTATTACATGTACATCTCAGTTATCCTTGATGCAAAATGTAATAGCGTAAAATGTAATTATTTTTGTTTATCTAAAGGTCTTTTGGAACTGGAATGTGGTAAATACAAATGCTTTAAATTAATAAACCTTTTTCAATATTTGCTCCCCTCTCATATATTTTACGATACGTTTTGCGTTGATTTGATGCAAAATGTAGTAATTGCAAAGCGCCATGATCCTTGTTAATTCCCAAAACAATGTCGACTAGGATATATTTAAATTTTGGAAGTTTTCTTGTTATGAATCACTGGATATTTCTTACTATTATACCTCAAAAGTTTCTTTTTTATATAAATCAAAAATTAAACAAATTATTTCTGGTCTAGAGCTCTGTTAAAAAGTTGAAATTACGTTTTATTTTAGAATTGCGCATTGGGTAATACTTCAGTAATTGTTACGTGACTTCTTTAATTGAAGTATTTACATATGTTTTGAACTCAAAATGTAAAAATTTTAAAAGAAAGTGTTTATTTACTCTAAGGTATTTCACTAAGATTTTTGACATGTCAGGGAAAATGACATAAATAAATCAGTCAATAAATATTTGTTCGAAAAGTTGGTTTGTTACATTTTGCGTTGATCTTGACGAAAATGCACACAATTGTGCAACCTTTAGTTATCCTAGTTTATTACATTTAGTTTTATCACATTTAGTGATGTTGCAAGGCAAATTGCGTTTTATATTATAGCTCTTTTGACGTTTAGAAAAGTGACATATAGAAAGCATTAAAGAAAAAAGTTTTCATTAAGATTTTTAATTTCGTTCAAAACTGACGTCAATCTAAACATCTCAGAAAACATGAAAATGGAGAAAAATACTAAAAGTAAACTACTAGTATGTGATTAATAAAAGGCGCCTTACATTTCCCGATCTATAATGAAATCGCTTTCCTTCATTAGCATTACAAACAATTTTAAACTTTTGTTTGCAGTTTTCAATTCATATTCTATGCTGTACAGAACTCTACCACTCCGGGTGAAATTTCTGAAGTTGTACTTGAAAATGTACTTTGAGATAGAAGCTTTTTAGACTAACACTGCAAAAACTTTGTGTTTACAGTCTATACTTCAGTCTTCTGAATGTGTCTGGAAACTATATTATTCTTATCAATCGACTAAATTGACTGATTGGGTTTAATTTGTTGAACGCCAGTTGGTGTTTGCATGTACCAAGTACACTTGTCTTTTATTCAATTTCAATGAAGATGTATAAAACAATTTTATTATGACAACCATATAAATACAAAACATACAAAACCTAAAAATAAATATTTACAATGGAAAACTGGTTTTGTAAATCCTTAGTGGATAATCAAAATACTTTCATGTCAAAGATAGTCTCTGTCGAAAGTTTTGCCTGCATCATCAATATGCGGAAATTATCACATGACTTGATCCAGCCAATAAGCTACTTTTGCTTTCTTTCAGCAGTTGTCTCTCTTAGTTGTGTTCATTTGAACACTGGAGCACTGTGCTCGAAGCATTTTCGGAAGATTCCATGTTGTCAATGATGGACGTGGTAAAATCAGAACCTGCGTAATATATAATAATAATAGGGACATCACTTGTCCTGTTTGTACAATCCCTGCACTACAGAAAGCTATTAACATGAAAATATACAACGTCCCTTCGGCAAAACTGCTTCCAAGCTTCTTTGTATATCCGCAATTTCTTTTTACGAATACTAAGTCTAGACTTTTTATGCTTTTTAAACTTTTTTCGCTTTTTCCTTCTATCTTTGGGTCGTCGTCTCCTTTTCTTGTTTCTCTTCCTATGCCTCCTGCGTTTCTTTTTTCGTCTCTTTTTCTTGCGTTTTTGCAGACGATTTTTCTTTTTCTCGGGGATGAGATCAGAATTATTGTAAGTTAGATCTGGAAGTATAGACAGGAAGTGGGTGAGGGACTGACAGCTCATTCGCTGAACTGGAGAGAATTACACACGGAGAAACACATGCGGCAGGCAGGAAGGGGAGACTACTGGGCTACTACTTGTCTAATCTCTCACTATTTAAAAGGAGAATCAGGGATCACTACAGAGAGCACTGAAGCAGCGCCTTAAGTCAGACTATCGTGTCTACATCTAGTCTACTTTGATAGTTTAACATCAAGGTCAGAGTGATACAGTGTTGCATGCAAGTTTAAACGATCACAATAAGTACACACACACAAAACTTGATACCAATTTGACGCCAATTTTAAGGGGAAAAAAAGAGATTTACATATTTTACCCAAATTATTTGTAAATCCATTATTAAGTTTAAAAAGTTTGAAGTCCAAAATTTATATTAAAAAAAAAAAAAAAAAAAAAAAAATTATGGATCTTACAATAAAGAAAATTCATGACGTCAAAGTTTCTTGCGGGTACTTTAATTATAAACTCTTGCTATTTTGCTTTCTTTGTTTGAAATGGGTTATAGAGCTCTACAAATTATCAAAATTTTAATTTGTAACTACTATGTACCTTTATACATGTATGTATATTTTTTGCAGAACAATATCCAAATAGATGCACAGTGTATCATAAAAATAAGACGAAAATTCTATTCTTTGATAGACCGATTGATATTCAAGACAGGCATGTGGAATTCATCTATGAAAGATGTTTAAATTATTCCATACCACGGTATAACATAACAAGGCGAAATGCAAAGCGTGTGCAACATCTGAAACATGCATCAAGTCAAGGATTAATGGCCAATTGGTAAGTAATTGTTCGATCAGAGCGTTCTAAGGTTCGTTAATCCGTATCTCATTTTTATCAGATGAAGGATTTATAAAACACAAGAGCAGCATCAGAATTTATTTGAAGTTGTGCATACACACTCAGAGCTCAAATGACGAAACTGTGCAGCCCCTAGAGAGTTATCTTTTAGAATTTGTAATAAATTTACTGTAATTACTCTGAAAATTGAGAAAAACTATAACACTGAATGAAATTAGTTACTCATTGATGGAAGATACAAAGCAAAAATGTGTGGCGGATGTTAATCTGAAACACGTTGATTTCCGTCGTAAAACTAGATCAAATAATTTACTAATCATTTAAGCCTAAAAATACGTTTAACACAAATTACAGATTAATTTTGCAACATGCATAGAATCTATGGAATGTTACATCTACTTAATGTGACCAATATTTATGGCGCGATTCTGAAGATGATCAGAGTTTTTAATGACGCCTTATCTTCTTGATTGAACAACTTTCAATTTTAACCCCCACCATCCCCTCCCACCACCCACCTCAAGGCTAAAAATGTATTTTCATTTGTAAAACTTATCATTACCTATGCAAAATTTGAGATAAGGACAATATCATGATATGTTTACATGACTTGAAAAGTGACCAGACGGTGATAGATACAAGCCAAAGATTGGGATCATATTCAGTTACCATGCGATAGAGACTGGTATATTTGGGGAAAAAATAATGTGGATGGGCCACAATGCTCACATGAGGCACGCTGCCCTTTTCTCAGACAAATATCTTAAGTTGTGAATCGATTGGCCAAATGTTATGTCAAAGTCAATGGAGTTAACCTTTTTTAAGCTTTAAAGTAAAAAAACACAATAATTCTTATTCATGCAGCGGGTTTAAGATTCATTCTTGAAAAGAGTCTTTAAATATTCTTTTTATGATATTCTAATATAAAATGTTGACCCCATTTGAATAAAGGAGACCACAAACTAATTGAAATCTTGATTCGCAGTTTTTGAGATGGATTTTCTGTGACTTCACAATAATTTTACCTGTATTTTGAACAGTTCCCCGTGAAAATTAAGATGACCCTTCATTTGAACACGTTTTAAATTTCTTCTACCCAAGGGTACTTAGTGACAAGCTGGTTAAAATTACCTTTGTGGTCTTGAAGAGTAATGTTAACATACAGACCGACTGTCAGAAAGAATGACAAATAAACTTTGATCAGAAAAGTTCTTTTGGATCCCTGCCTCAGGTGAGCTACAAAGTCAATTGGTCTTAAGCATGACAGAGATCAAACCAAAAAAAAAAAATCATAAAAAGTATGCAGAAAATGTTACAAGCGTTTGTAATTTTTTTTTTTTCAAAAGATTCTCTGACCTTTTTAAATAAACAGAAATTTTAATTCAATTTTGAAACTTTTTTACTTGGACTAAATAATTAGTTTTCTTTATACTTGGACTAAATAATATACTAAATATTCAGTAAAAAAATCTTTAAGTAATTAATTATTTTTATTTTAAAAAATCAAGACCTGTGAAAAAGTAAATAGTGTACTTGTTTACTCCGAAAGATTAAGAAGAAAAATGAAAAAAAAACTTATGTAAAAATGTAGACCCCTATAAGTGCACCACAACCACCTCTGCATGCTTGTATTTACTCAGTTCAGTGAATGTATTTATTCAGTGAATGTAAGTTCACATTTATATGCATATACAAAGATAATTGACGTCAGAATATGATTTCTAATTTGTAATTTGAGCTTTAAATGATGTGAGTAGATTTATAGAGACAGCATTTAGACTTCATCATGGACTAACCAAAAAGGAATGGTGACATCTACCACACTGCCTGACTTGGGTCTTTTTCTGATTTAATTCTTCGTAATAAATACAATTTAATTTTTCTTAATAAATGCATACAATGTTTGTTTTGCAACATGTTTATTCGATTTTTTATCTGAACAGTATTTTTGATGTTTTTTTCTTCTTTCTTTCTTTTTTATCTATATAAATATTTAGCAAAAACAAATAATTCCTTTTTTCAGAAAATTCAACACAGTGTTCGCTGTTATATTTATAAAATTTATTTCAAGATAAATTGTTTACTTCACATATGAATCACTACAGCTTTTTCGCAGCATTTTATTTCTCTAAGAAATTTTCAGAAAAAATACTTGGAATTCAGTTCCCAAATTTCTGTAACTCTTACACGTATAAAATACTATCGGTGTTAATAATCGATATTTTTTTTTAAAATAGATATTTATCTTTATAATAATTCTTAAAAAAAGACAGATTGAAAAAAAAACTATAATGATATTTTATTTACTACTTTTTACTTACCGACGCATCGTCTCATATCCATGAGACAACATCGACTTTCTATGAGATTCGGACATCTGGCCCCATTTGGGGAGGGGCTCTCCAATACTTCGCGAGTCCGAGTAATCATGCCATACCGGTACCCGCAATTCTGACCATTTCTTGTACATGGGCTCCATAGCGCCCAGGGACCAGTCATGCAATCGACTGAAATATACAGACAATTAAGGTATATTCGGACAAGCATAATCATTACATGTATACAATACTATCTCGAAACATTCTTATACATTTTTCTAAATAATTAAGGAAATCTGTTGATTTTTTTTTTATATGTATATTATTTAGGGGGAAAAACCAACCATTTGTTTTTCTATCAACATATTCTTATTTAAATCCACAAACTGGATTTGAATGTAAAGCTTAATTTCCAACAAACACACTAGCCATAAAATTCGTGAAATTTTGTGTATAAACAATTGAAGTCGTAAACGGATGGCGATAGGCTATGTATAATAATTAGGTGGAAATATCAGAATAAATCGTCACTAGCTGTATATTCGTATGTATTAAAGTGCGACCATGTGTTAGTAGGAATATCCTTCCATATGCCACCAGCGATAGATAACTATCAACATTCTGTACCTTAAGTTTGATGCTCGTTTAGCATGTAAAAAAAGATACTTGGGAAATTTTATCAGAAGTGTTCATACTGACGATGAACAATAAAACAAAAGAAAGGTAAATTTAATTACGTACTGCTTCAAAGGAGCGGCATTACGAGAAACACATTGTACAATCTCTTTAGCATCAAGTACAGAAAATTTTTGCAAAAACCATTTTTAACTTAAATAATTGCTGTAAAATTTGAATGAATTTGCATTTACTTTTAAAGAAAAAAAAAACGTTTAATTCAATTTAAAAAAGACTTTTTCTTTATCACCTTGTTTTGTTTGAAATAATGATTAAAAAAAAACCAGAATTGCATTCTTGTCAGTGTTTGTTATAAATAAAAGTTATAAAATATCCAATAATACCATAAATCACTGAGAATCAAATATCTTTTTATCTATTATATCAAAATTTTGTTGGAATTACCTGTCGGTCTACAATCTTTGGAATAGTTAGCATAGTGCATTCCATCTGGGCATCTCTGAATACACTGTCCTCTATAGGAAAGGTATGGACTCCGACATCGCGTGCAGAATCCCTGGCCGAAACAGCTTTCACAGTTCTCTATCTGACATCCTTAAAAAAAGCAAAATACATGTAATTTGATCTTCAAACATTAAAATCATTCATATATATTTCTAAAATGTCTTGTAAAACTTGGTGTTGAGATATTTTTAATAATTAAGAAAAAAAATCACATTAAATCGATCTTCCCTTTGCTCCCTTTCCCATAAAATCTATTTGCACTTTTGCTGAGAGAGAGAGAGAGAAAGGGGGGTGATAGAGAGAGAACTTCCAATTTCCTTGTGGTAAATGTTGTATTAATTGAAGAAGTTTAGAGCTTGAAAAAAACTTGAACTCATCAAAATAAACGTAATAGTTTCCAAATAGAGCAAGGGAACTGGGAAGTCATTCTAAACATGTGAAGATTAGAACAATATGCTATAATCAGCTCACTTTAAGTGTAGCATATCTTGTTATAAGAGCATGTTACTCCTTTCAACCCTGCTTAACATTCCCTGCATTCTAAAATAAGGATCAGCTTATGGACCTCTTCCCTCAATGATTCATGTAATAATCTACCTGACAAATTGCATCCACAAGCTGAGGAAAAATACCAGCGATAACGATTGTATCAAAAAGAGTGCAGTTCATTTTGAAAATGACACGAGCGATATAAATGAAGCATAAAGTTAGATTCTAATTATCATTTGATCTAATTAATATGTATATATGTTATATTAAATATGTATCTAAACCTTCATCTGGTATTCATAAACTTTTTTCCTTAAAAAAAATAATCGAATTGATTAAGTTTGAATATCATTTTTCAATAAAAACTGCTCAACATAGAATTAATGTCAAATATAATTTAAATCAGAAAAAAAGTAGAGTGTATAGTTCTGAACAATTCCATTTGTTATGGATGGCGGTCAGTTTATATTTTCATACCTTTTTACAGAAGTGGAAGAATTTCGTGAAAACAATCAGCATCTCGTGTTTATACATCCGTAACTCTTTATTGCAGTTTGTGGTTGAAGAACTTATGGTCCACATTCTCTCTTTATTTAAACTGATACAAGATCAAAAGCTGTGCACGATTTCAGAACTCTCATTAGCGGTAGTGAATTAAAGCAGGAATCGACCAACCTCAACGCCAATGTCACAGAGTAACGTGCTCTCAAACATTATCACCAGTAATGAATTAGTTATGTATTAAGCGAAAGAAATACAGTTTTGTCATAAAGAATCCACCTAAATTGAAAGAGTTCAAAGTATTGAATTAAAATAAATAAATATATTTTTAATCGAATGTTTAAACAATAAAATGCTTTCTTTGGTTGTTACAGGAATGTCGCAGCTGTTGCAGAAATAAAATACATAACCCGCGTAAGCAATAGCAATAGCTGCGACGTTAATTCCCGTACTTACAACCAAAGAAAGACATTTTATTTTTTATATTTATATTTTTATAAAAAAAAAACCAAACAAACAAACATTCAAAGTAAATAAAATATGTTAAATGTTGTATTATAGATGTGCATGTCATTGTATGCATAATTGATGGAACAGCCGTTGCTTAAAAATTCTATGCAGGTGGCTTGCTTAGTGTTGTTTATGGACTGATTAACGGCAGTGGTTTTTACAAGAAATAAAGGAAATGATATTCAGTAGACGTAAATATATCATTATTATCTTTTTAAGTTTATGGACAATGCTGGTTGAATGTAACATTCATTTAATTCAAAATAATGATTAATATATTTGCAATCAATGAGCTGGCTAATCGTCAGAGTACTATGGAGAAAGGAACATTATTATTATTCTTTTTTTTTAAATATATTCTCCGTCAAAAATCCTCGTCTTTGTAGTGTTTTATGTTTTATATTTTATTTCTGTTAAACTGTTGGCTTTGCGCTATGGTTTATATTAACTACATGCATCTTTTACCGAAAGAAGTCAGGGTTTTGAAGCTATTTTGAAGCTTTTAATTGTAGAACAGTTACTTGGTTAAAAAATTAAAATAAATTGATACATACTGTAACAAATACTGTAGTTGTGACGCCTGACGCCATAATAACCAGTGGGACAACTGTGAGTACAGACGCCTTGTTGACGCATTCCAGAACGCGCAAGGAACAGGAAGAGGCTGGGTCGACACGTAATACATCCGTTTATGGCGGAGCAAGTTGTACAATTAACCGGGTGGGCAATTCTGCCTGTATGCTACAAAAATTAGGAATAAAATAATATAAATCATTAATAATGTTGTTCTTCTTAACAAATGCATTAAAATACTGTCAAAGCATCAGTAGATTTGAATTCTGCATATATATATTCTTCTGTACAGAATTTGAATGTCTGTTTTTGGAATTCCAATTCATATTTATCAATCTGTTTGATTACTAGTCTGACTCTGACTCAACAACCCACAATACTAATAGATAATATTTTTCAATGAATTCCCAAAATGTACGACAGACGTCAATCGTTCCTGCTCGTAAGAAGAATACGTGTTCGGAAGGAAATTTCATATCAGTTCTTGTTCATCTTTTGATTGTTTGGAGCTACCTACAATAAAATAATGAATACTCTTTTTGATCTTCGTTTTGTTTCACTTAAAGAGAGAATGATGATAGATTGTTGTTCTTTGCCTTTTCATTATTTATTTTTTAGACCGCACATCTGTTGCAAGACAATCTTGCAGTCGACCGACTCGCCTTGTAATTAAATTTTTGTACGGAATGCTAACAATGCCGGATAGGACGTCCCTAGAATTTTGGTAACAATCGGAGAAATTAATCCGGCAAAAGCCCAATGCGTAACTGAAATTTATATTGTACGTTCCAATAACATTTCAAGCTTTAAAGTGATTCGCACCCTGATCGACTGAGCGTTTGCCAGATTGAATAAGGAAGGGAATCGTCTATCAATAGAAGCTCGTTATCTTGGTGAAATGTCTTGATTTTATTAGGCGCTGTAACAACATGTCTCTCAGCGTTTACATAGAACTACTTTGTATATTGCAAAAGCTTAGAGCTTGTTGTTTGACGCCCTGACATAACCCACACAGGGCGCTAGCAATGAAAATCACGGTAGCGCGCCAATAAAAGATCATTAACGTTGTTTCTTTTGTTGCTTTTTGTTAACTACACGATGAATTATTTTAAGTGTGAAAATTTGTCTTCATTTTATTTTTCTGCTAATAAAATTGTCGTTCTAATGTCCAGTCTATCGGGTGGCTATTTGCTCAAGTAATAAATTGATCGCAAGATTGTAATCTAATTAACACTTTTGAAAATGAATATGTTTCATATCGTTGTTTCGACCTTTATTGGAACTAAAAATTATCACAAAATAAAACACCTTCGAATCAGAGACTCGATTTTTCTGACCAAATTTTGCTTTGCCAGGAATTCAAGAAGAGGACGTTATAGATATCAGTCTATAAGATGACCTCGGAATTTTCAATGCAATTTTCCTTCTTTTCTTTGAACAAAAACAAAACTCAACGAAGGGGAACTAAAAGTGATGTTTGCGAGAAAAAAAATCCGTTATTACATCGCGATCCATTGATCTGAATGAAGATGGTGCTTCAGAATCAAAGGGGCACCCGCTGGAAAGGAACCAAACGGCCTCATAAAAATCTAGCCTGATCAAATGAAATTCTGATGTCATATTTCCTCCATGAAGATTATTTGCAGCTTGTTTACATTTGAGGGGTATTAGTATAGCATGTGTTTGTTTGAGAAGGTGGGGTTTTCAAAAATTATAATGAGGAGCTAGTATTTTAGCTATCATTGATATGAACATATTGTATACATGTATTTATATCATACAAATATTTTCGAACACATGTTATAACAACTTAAAATGTTCCCAAAAAAGATTAAGGTATTTCCACCCTCACGAATTTATGGGTCCAAAATAGAAAAAAAACTGCATTTATTTTCACTGAATATAGTTTAAATTATTTAATAACCACCAAAAATGTATAGGTTGCAATATTTTTTTAAGACGTACATGTAAGACATACAAAAGCAAGAAGTATATGTCAGCCTAAAAAATGCAACATTTTAGTATACAGTATTATAAAAATTATGTAAAAACTGGTTTAAATACATATTCTGATGCTGAAAGTTCCAAAAAAAATTTTACTTTATTTATAAATATGTTTGAATTGTAAATATCAGGAAAACCATTTTACATTAGAAGTACAATAGAGAAAAGATACATCAGCAGAAATTACTGCCCTTAGCAACATTTTTTAAGGATTAAACAATTGATTAAATAAGGAAAATATTCAATTTTTTAACTCTTTTTCTTACAATATTTTTCATTACACTCATTGAAAAACATTCTTTCGAAAAAGGTATATCGGTATCAACATTTTGTGATTCGTCTCTCCAAAGAAGTATCATAGAGTCCCAAAATGGAAATGTTTTCCTTAGTAGGGAAGGGCTTTCCTAAGTTGTTAGAACTTGTAACCAATCCCTTTAATAAAGTATGTTCAAAACAAACAGAGGTAATGCCAATCAATAATATTTAACCGAATAAAACATAAAAGGTTCTAAATAATTTCTCCAGAGCATGATATTTGTTACAAGGAACAGATGATACGAGTCCTCTGATACCACAATGGGACTCAATGATATTTCTTCTAAAGGTTTTGTGTCTTAGTTTATTGTGTGAATGATATTTAGACTTCAATTTCCATGACAAAAATAAGAAGGGGGATTTTAATCTTTTTTTCAATATTCTGGTACCAAATTGCGATGTACCGGTACTTTAAGCATATAGTTTTGCCACTTAAGATCTTTCTGCGAGAGGCTCCCAACCTGATTCTAAATAAAGTGAATCTCATGAGGATATTACTTGCTGCATTAGGTTGCTCTTTTTTTTTTTAATTTTTCAGCATCTTGTAATGAACATTCATCCCAAACAATAGAACAGTATTCAAGTAATTGTCTAATGAAAGTAATGTACATTGTTGATAATTTACATCTACAAATGCTGTATTTTAGCTTTTTTGAAAACCTTATCTTTGGTAAACCTTTTTGATTATATTATTTATGTGTTTAGATCAATTAAGATCCTGACTTATAAGTAGTCCTAGATGTTTTGAGAGGTAATATATTCTAATCTACATAATCAGAATCGCAGTTTGGGAAAATAATAGTCCGAGTAAAGTTTTTAAAAATAATATTTTTGATTCGGATGGGTTGAATTTCATAAGCCAGTTGAATGACCACCTGTCAAATTCATCTAAGTCAAGGTTCAAGATGTATTCAATATTTGATGCATTGTATGTTGAACATTGTAATAAGTTATCTGGAAACAATCTACTTAATGAAATAGTGTTTTTTAAGCATCATTTTTCATCAAAAAAAGTAAAGAGCCAAGGGCTGACCCCTGTGGAACACCAGCTACATGTACCTTTTTGTAATCCTCTATCAATTGTCCAATTTTAAAGAAGAGAGTACTTAGATACCATCGTCATTGCAAGATGAAATTTGAAAAATATTATTTAGTTTAATTTAAAAGTTTAGTAGTGACTGATGTAAAATTAAAAATTTAGCTGTAGATGAAGAATGTAATTTAGTATTGTACATTGACATTTACAGTTTTCTTCGTTGCTATTGGGAAATGACCCCTGGAACAATGATAACGTTTTTCTTCATAACATTTTTTATTTGAAAAATTAAATATAGTCAACGTTTTCATTTTGTTTGTTTAATTTGGCACAGGTGAAGACATCGATTCAAAACATACAAAACAAATAACACTGTTCCAGTACATTGATATGTAGTTGCCTATGCAAATCTGAGCATATTCTGGAAATTAAACCATACATATTCCGTGAGTATATCCCTAACAAAAATTTACTTAAGTTAAATATAGTTTACTTTTGTTAACTATAGTAAAAACTTTGATACTATGAAACTTTACTCTGTATTTTTTTGTTGTTGAGATTTTAAAGCTTAAATCTCTACAAATTTTTAGCAGTGATGTAAAATTTGGAAATAACAAGTAATTGTTCCATTTAATATAAATGTGCATGTATGAATTAGAGGAACACAATCTGAAATCCATAGTAAAAATACTTTGATTAACTATAGTAAAAACTTTGATACTATAGTCAATTTTATTTAACTATAGTTTTAAAATTCTAGTATTTTTAGGTAGGGTATGATTGCAATCAATGCTACAGGAGTAATTGAATTATGTACTAGTGAGCTTTGTGAGAGGCTTAAGTTTTTTTCCTCCATATCAAAATTCAAAATCTAAAATAAATATTAAATTTGTTACATAACCTTGACCTTTAACCGTTGATATTGAGTCAATGTCATCTTACCTCTAACTGCATATATTTAAGAAAGATACTGCAGTAGTAATTTAGGTGAAATGAAATTATCATTTGGCCATTTGTCTCTTATATAGTCGACATTCCATATTAAGATCTGTATAAGATTTCGGCAAACGCAAGACGTTATAGGTTGCAGGTGCCAAGGTATTTCAATTTTTATGCATCTAAGGATAACAAATTAACAACGCCTGACGTTGTAAATGTACTTAGTCCAAAATTCGCCAACAATATGCAAGAAGAAAACGGTAAGGGGGAGAAAAGGAAAAATGCTTTAAGAAGGCGTGTCTAATTGCGAATGGAGTAGCATTCCGGATCAGCAGATTACCGTCAATTTCTTCTCATTTCTTTTCACTTTCAATTTAATTACCGTGTGTGTATCGGAGGGAGACCCTGACATGCTCAATAAACGTTCGTCATTGATAATCTTTGAACCTCACTTTATTTTGCATGTTTTTGTTGTTGCAACCGTTCCAACTATTCTTGGAAATCGACAACTTTTTAGTGAAATATACAAATTACTCCTCCAAAATATGTGATAATTCCCTCGGAAGCGATCCAAACCGAAATATTTAAAATAAATTGAGAAAAAGTACATTATCAATAGGCTGGCTTTTTCCTTATTTTCTCTGTGCTTTTTTTCACCCCAAGCAAAGAGATGAAATAGCAGATATACCGCTTTCTAGTTGGGAGGTGTCGTAAAATATGGAAAGAATCCACATGTTTCGAATATCTCATAAATGGGATTAGAATTAAACGACTCCTATGGAGTAATGGGAAAATGAGCTCAACCGAAAAAAAAGTTACCACTACACAATCTAATATCGTACCAGAAATTCATACTGCGCACTCATTTGTTTTTGCAATAATATAAATAAGTTATGTAAAATACACAGCAGATAGATCATATGGAGGTGTCGATGATAACATTACCCACAGTATTGCTTTAATTTTAGAAATGTTATCTCATGCAAGCTACCAATTTAACAGTATTATCTATCGTAATTACTAAGGAGTGATTAAGAATAAAGCTTTACAACAATTATAACCAGAAATAAATGAACTCTGGTCTCGTTGTCCCGATAGGTGGCCTTTCCTGTGAATGTTACGAAGTAAAACGGTGTATCTATTACACTTTATTGTATTTTTGAATTGGTTTTTATTACAACCATTATTAGTCGATATCTCAGAGACAGATTTCTTGTACATATTAACGATTTTCCAACAATCAATATACATGTAATAATGCAACTGTGATAACGTCTTCCCAGATTAGCAATATATTGCTTTGGCGTAAATGTCTGTCTTTCTGTTCGTTTACGTGAAAGATAGGATATTTCATAAATGTAAACTACGAACAGTTAAATACAATAAATATAAAAAGTGCTTATTTATGTTCCGATACATTTTTTTTCATTAATATATATATATTTCTTCAATTAAACTTACTATTTTTACAAATTACAACCGATGACCATTGTCCAAGTCACACCGTGTCTTGTTTATAAAATTTTTCCGTAACTGATTTTCAAAAAAAAATTTCTCTGTTAATCAGAAAGATGAACACCATGCAGTTCAACTTGACCGATTTTAATAAACATGTGTGACAATGACCAAAAATGTTTTCAAAGGTAAGATCATATTCAGGGAACCACCATTATTCATTGTGTTGATCACATGACTGTCTGGAGACGTCCAAGAAGATCCACTTGTTTTTACACCACCGACAACAACAATCAAAGATGTCTCTTCTCACAGTCTGATTCTCACTACATTATATCATCATATGCAGTCATTACAGTCCGGTTTTATTAAGCATAACAAGCAGTACAGTTTTGTCTTGCAAGTGTTTCAATGTAAAAATAAATTTGCTTGTAAGCAACCAGAACTGACTGCTTTCCACATAGGAAAGTTTATAAACATATGAGTAATTAAAACAAACACTGAAAAGAAGATAATTGTCTTACTCTCGATGAACATAAATCACATATATCTGGAGAGGCAGAACTTTCCAGTCATGTATATAAAAATCTTCTTTATCCATACTAAAATCTCATATAATATAATATAGCAACACCCCCCCCCCCCATCACTAAAAAAATCAGGGATCCTTCCCTTTCCAAGAGTGAATTAATGATCATTTTAGGAATCATTTGTTCAAAGTACACATCACGAAGTAATGAACAAAATACACGTTTGCTATGATTAGGTACAACAGTCATCTAAGACAATTCTCTATTTACTAGATCACTTGAGGCAGTTAATATTATACATTTATTGACTGCATGGTTTCGAGGGCAAAATGCGTGTTGTCGGATCCAAGACCATTAGGCCGAAGGCAAACAGTTTGGTTCGAGGGGTCGACAAAATGCACTTTGCCCGAGAACACAGTCAATAAATGTTTGTTATACCTTTTACTTTTTTATTCTAAAATATCTTGCGCTGCCATGGCTTCCATGTTTGCGATAATTGTTAAGATATTGCTGATTCCACCTACAGCGTGACGTAAAAACGTCATAGCGGTCAATATCTTGCCGACAGGTCCAATATCTCACCCAGCTGCTCAACATCACTTTTTTTTTTCTTTTGGACCGATCAGAAAAAATAAACAGTGGAAATACAGTGGAAATGTCAGTCATTTTTAAGTATAGATTTACATATATGTATATAGGAAACACTTTTTAAAGGTAATATATGAATATTTGACTGTAAGATAAACAACCAGCATTATGAAAGTACCGTCAATATAAATGTAATCTTGTTCAAAGAAATTCAGTTTAATGAATCAAACAACAATCCAAAAATGAAATTTCGAACGCTTTTGATTTTCTAAACAAAACTGGATATTCTTCTTTAGTCGGATAAATATTTTCTAATTGACAAATTGATACTGATTAGAATTATAAATGGCTATGATACAGCTATCAGTTTAGTTTATAAACTGAATCCTATTTTGATTTTGAAATTGGAATTCGACGATATTTCTATAAACGTTAACTCGGTGAACTCGATTGTAAGGAGATGATCCTCCAAAAACAATTACGTCGATCCTATATGACGTTGTTAATGAAAATGTATGGTTAGATTTGTTAGCACGTTAATTCGACATGACTGGATAAAAATGAAAAGAAGTAGAAATAGAAATCCTTCATGTAAACATAGAGAAAAAAAACTTGTTCTTTGAAAATAAATAGCATAGCAATGGCAATGTAACATTCACTCATATAAATTCAAATGATATATCATGTTAATCAATAATTATACTTGGTACGGTGCGTGTTTTACAGAAAAGTGCTACATACAGATTCTCTTTTCCTATTTAAACCTTTTTGCCATCCATGTACAAGCAAATTAGAACATTTTGGAATTATTTATAAGGAGGGAATATTTTAAGCTGTTAGACTGCTGTTCGACCCTACCATCTCACAATTTTTAAAAGAAGTTTTAAAATATATAAATACAGATTATTTTTAAAACTTATTCTCGTTACCTTTCTTTGAAGTCTGAATTAGTGAAGGATGCACGCGGTCATAATTGAAATGTAAGGGTAAACATAGCTGAATCTTTTAGTATATAGAGCATAATATTCAATGTTTTGAAGTTGGATATGGAATGGGACAGGTGTTTTTTTTTTTAGATCTGCACGAGTAAAAATACCCCCCCCCCCCCAAAAAAAAAATTCCTGGTCCACGAATGAATTAAATTCCATCTCCAACTACAAAATATTGAATTTTCTTTTCATAACATTTTCTTTGATTTTCCCTTTGCTACTGTCTTCTCGTAACATAGTGCAGAGGCTGTGACGCATAGTTATTGGTTGGAACGTCATAGCTTATCGAACATTGTAAACACGGATTTCAACAACGTATTTGAGAAATTTTGGCAGTTTTTGTATCTGTCATGGTGGTTTATTTACTCTCTCTATACCTTATAACAGGCCAGGAAGAATATGTTTTTACAACACTCTTTGCTGTCGAGTTTTACCGCAATTCTGATATTCTTTCACACTGTGACAAAATATCACTTTGATATTCTTTTACATTGTGACAAAATATCACTTTTACTCAATAAAAAAAATAACAGCATTACACTGTTGAAAATGTAACAAAATATTATATACATGTACAAAAAATTTTGAATATTAATTTATAAATTATTTTATACCATTCAGAACATTATGATGGAAGAGAGGTATATTTGACAAGCATACCAGTGAAGCACTAAGCCTGTCTGAACACTCTTTGATGTTCCAGTCTAGACACGAGCTGGCAGTGAAACTAACATTGTGTCACTCTGATCAAATGTGTGTGCTCACAATTAAATAGCCAACAGCAGATGTAAATGCTATAGCTAATTTCCTAGAAAATCGGGTTTGAAATACCTAGCATACTCTTCCCGTAAGATTCTGCTACCAGTACCTACAGCTCTTTCACACTGGTAATTGTATGTCATACGTAATCAAGAGAGATGATAATCCTCTTCTCGTGTAAAATTGCACAGAGGGGATGCAAGAGAATAACTGCTACTTAGCCGAATTCTCAAGAAATCCCCTTCATGGAAAATAAAATTATTCTTAGAAATATGTTTCTTTTTTGCATTGTTACAACATCAGCGCTAAGTCTTTATTCGTAAGCAATGCATCTAGCGACACACAGCCTAGATGGAATCGTGAAATTAATTTCCGAGTGTGCAAATACCTGAATGCATTAAACAGGATATGCGACAAAGACATTTTAGATTTACTTTCACTGTTCACCCTGTGTCGAAGAGTAAATAAGAAAATAAGAATTCCTCACTAGTTGAATATAGGATACCAAAGCACGAAAGTATACCCATTCAAGATATCAGCATCACCAAAGAAAGTCAAAATCAACACTCGATTACAATTGTTATTACTTTAAAAAAAAGCTCAGTGTTTTGTGACAGTTTTATGAAAGAGACTTTGTCCATTTTTTCCCAATTTGGCTTAGCAATTTGTCTAAGAAACCCTTTTTATGATCCTAAAAGTAAATGACTAAAGATCATTAGATTGCTAAGGTTTAACTCTAACAGACGGAATTATGGTCATGATGATAGACTGGATATTCTACTTTAAATTCTCTCCAGTGAGTATTTTTTAAAGATGAAACATAAATAAATATTGAAATTATCTCATCCCATCGAACCAATAATCCTTTGATTATTTTGTTAAACAAAATGAAAATTTTATCAAGCAAAATTATATGGTAAATCACTCGATCCGTTACTCGGGAGACCATTTCCAAATCTAGTAAGTTTTGAAAGACAAATTCCACTTTGAAACACTTGTTCTTCAGTTGTTTTTTTTTACCCTTCAAAAAGAATTATTTTAAAACTTTGTTTTTCCACAAGAAACAGAAAAAATTTAAACTTACAACGATTGGTCAGTGTAGGAAAACTTCAATATAAGCAATCAATTGATACCCTCCATCAATAAGGACCAATGTGGTGATGTTGGCAAAGCACATTCACGTATATCTTATACATTAAAAAATGGAAAAGAAAGAAAAAAAATATAGGATTTTGTTGAAACTGGCTTACCAGACGTTGCATCGGTAATCACTGATTGGCAAATATTTAAAATAAAATGTGTATACACAAAACAAGTAACACAACTTAACATAGCATTCATCCGTTGCTAATAAGGCTGAAGCTCGATTAACTATCAAGCAATTTATCATCTGTTATTTTTTTTTTTTCCAATACTAGTAGTTAAGTAGTCTCGACTTGTATAATCAGTAGTTGTCAATTTGGAGCTCCATATACCAATACCCTCAAAAAGCACGCACTCCTGTAAGGAACATGTACTCTATCCACAAATATCAACCGAAAACTAATTCTTGCTTCAGTGACATTGACCTTTTACAATTATTAGCATCATAACATTTTTTTTAATTTAGTGCGTGCATTTTGAGGTTAATTTTCATCTTCATTATCGTTTGTAAACAATTTGGGCAGAAATTGTCTTAAAGAAAAGCCAAGCATATTGTTTTAAAAGAGTTCCATTACAATGAAAATAAATACTCATGTTTTTAATCCAAGGATTTTATCTGCCAAATACATGTATAACCTTCGTCTCTATCTATCGTTAAACCATCAAAATAGATACTTGGCACCCAAGAAAATGTCAAGCTTAAAAATCTAGAGTCAATAAGAAAAAGGGAAATCAAGTTAATTAAAATGCAGTTTGGCGACTTTGACAGCTCTAGCTATATGCAAAACGATGCGCGATCGTTATGACAACACCTTTTTAGATATACACTTCAGTATGAATAGGATATATAACAGGTTTCACATAAAGCAAAAGTGTTGTGGTCTTTAACCTAATCCCGAACAGTGTCACTTGTGTTTCTATGAGTTTTTATTTCCATACTGAATATTCATGAACTATTTCTAGACAACATGTTCGTATAATGCGTGTAACTGGACTTGTGGTAATTTTATATAGAGAAAGTAATTACTTAATAAAACTGAGCCATAATTTTTTTGACTTGTATCACTTTGTCAGAAATGTAATATTCCAAACCAAATCACTCTAAATGTTACGTAAGCCAATGAAGACCGTTTTGTTCTTGCAATTCTAAAATCTTGGTAAACGATTTGCAAAATTTGTGGCTGGTGACTTTGACATCAAAAATGAATTCCATCTACTAATAAACATCATACATATAAAGTTTAATGTTGAAAAATATGATAGAAGATATTGTTAACAACATAAGTATATGACATACATTACCAGAAAAAGACAAAACTATTTTTGTCTCTGTCACTTAAATGAAATCAGACATCTAAAATAAATGTATTAATAATAAAAACAAGAAAAACTGTTCATTTTATATTTTAAGTGAAATATATTATAAGTAATTTATTTTGTTCACAGACATTATTTTCTTCATTTAAATGTGCATGCTTTGGAGATGTGTTTAATTAATTCTCGAAACTATATTATAGCCAGCAAGTTTAATTCTTAGCCCCTCCTAACACAGGGTCAGTAAATATTTTCTCTCCGTCTCCCAGCTATTGAAACGTTGTTTTAGGGCAATTTTGTCCATATAGGGCTGATATTTTATTTTGTATTATGGCCCAAGGGAAAGATTAACTCTAATTTTAAAACCAAAGGTCAGTTTCAGGGTTTCTAAATTAGCCAAAATTTGTTTCCAGATGCTATTGGCTTTCACCCACAAAAATTGAATGTGCTGAGAAAAATATTTACCCTGGTTATAGTTAGGTCAAATGCCAATAGCACTTCGCGTAACAAATGTCCGCATATATGATGTCTATTCCGAGAACAAAAATTCGACATTATAAAGATTATTGAAAAGTATCGAATGGTTTCAAAGTTGAAGTCCAGATTATGGTTCGCAAAACTCTCTAATCTTGTTAGTGAGTGAGTAACATTTTATCCTAGAGATATGGAAAGTTCTCAAGTCATTTTACCTAAAAGTGACTACTTTTATTAGTTTTTGAATGTTCATATAGAGAAGTTTTCATAATCTTATTGTCTCATTAAATGTGTCGAGAAATTATACTTTACTCTTACATAACAACAAGGCGCCATTGATTTACTGAATGTTTTTTTTTAATTTCACGATAACCCAGTGGTAAAGATCGGGAGGCCTGGGTTCGATTCTCGTTCGCCGCGCCGAGTCAAACCTAAGACGTTTTACGTAAAGGTAGTGACTGTTCCCTCGCGAAGCGTCGGCACTAGAACTGAAAGTCAAGGGTCTCTCAGACGAGACCTTAAAAACCGAGGTCCCTTGTCACGGTAGGCGGCACGATAAAGAAAGAAGTAAAGGTCTAGATTTGAAGCCCTTCACCGGTATATGGTTAAATGGTATGTGAGTTAAAAATTCTCGAATGAGACGTAAAACAACATACAATCAATCAAATTACAGCAACAATTTTTTTTTTAAATATGATTTGCAAATACGGCTGTCTAAGAACTATGTGCAGTACTTTAGGATTGGTTAGGCTGAGGCAGATAACACAGTTATCAAGTTTTTCCAGCTTTTGTTTTAGAATAATTAGTATCCAAATCTTTCAATTGCAATGTGTTCACCAATAATTTCTTGACATCTGTTATGCTACATGTAAATGGTTTGGTGTTTATGGAATTTTTATCGATTTTTTGACACGTCTTCAGCATTTGTCACAAACTACAAGAATATCGTGGAGGACAATTTCTTTGGTTTTCTTCTTAAATGCGTCAAATGACACATAACTGCAGCACTGCAAAAAGTACTCGTCAAAATTCGTCATACTGAATGACTCAAAATGGATGCGTAAATGGCATCACGAACTCAGTGTCTCTTGCATATTAATGTTTCATGCGCCAAAGTGTGTATGGCTTACTTATTTTTTTTAAACAAGACCGCGGCAATTACATTGTATGAATGAAAATGAAATACATGTAGGTTAAATTTTGTATGCACTTCCCTCTTCAAAAAATGTCCCTTTGATGTGATTTTTAGCATTTTTAATGAGTTTCTATCTGAAGTCAAGGCACGAAAATCAGTTGGAGCTCAATTCCATGATAACCAAACTTTAAAAATTATATTAGTCCAAGTGTTAGCAAAAACCATTAAGAAAGTCTCCTGTGAGGTTCTCTACCACAGAACTGGTTAATATTAAAAACACGAGTACAGAATAACCACACAGTTTGATGATAATGATTTAATCTTCCAGAACAAATGTATCTACTTTCAAGGAAATATAACTGGCTTATTGAGCGATGGCATAAAAATGTTTCTATTATGATGTGTAGTAAGGCAAATAATCAGTGCAGGTGCGCTCTCAGAGCGATTGTGACTAACTTCTCGTGGATTTCGGCTTTTAAGACTGTTAGAATTCTTATACAAGACAAAAAGAAGGGAATCAATAAAATGAATGTTGTGTAATTGTGGAAAATTATATAAATTGTTTGAAGAAGCAGAAAACAATGTACGCCATTAAATGCATGAGAGCGAGAAAGAGAGACAGACAATGACCGAGAGAGAGAGAGAGAGAGAGAGAGAGAGTATTACTATAATAGGACCAATGAACTGGGAAAAAATGGAGCTGGTGTCCGAAACACTCAAAAGAAATCATTTAAATAAACGTATACGTTTTCATCGTAAACATCAATTATAAATTCAGTAAGCAGGGGAAAAAGTTTCATATTACAATATCATCTTTATTCATTATTTAATGAAATTGATTTAAATATATAAAATGTCAAACACAGTACTACAAATTGTCGGGCTGTTTCTTTTTTAAGTAGCATTCCTATTCTTTATATGAAAATAATTCTGAAGGCCTTTAATGAATATTGGCAGCAGATACAAATTAAATATTGTGATTTCAAATTCTCTAAAATTCCAAAATCGGTTGAGATTGAGTGATTATAGAGCATATATTTTTCAATCGGACGAAAGTGAGCCCACCACGACAATAAGAATGTGTATATCAAAAGAAGATAAACCTACCTTCCTTTTCACTAAGATTAAAGTCCAGAACAAAATAGGATGAAAAAAGAAAAGAATTAGAGAAAATGCCCTTAAGATGTTTAGGTTTGTTTCAATAGTAAACTTAAATTGAATCATTTACTCTGGTTCTTAAAATCCATGTAATGGGCAAAGAAATAAGAAAATCTCACTATAGGTTTAGTTATTATTTATCTTGACAAAGAATTGGAAATGAATTCTTATTCTCGATCTTCCTAGGGGAACTGCTCAAGATTGTGTATACTGACATACATTTGAACTTTAATATATACAGCGTTTATTATCCCCTTTAGCCGTCTAGAAATAATTTATGTTAAGTTCATGACCATGTATAGGTTGGAAAAAAATTTTTAATACTCATTCCAGGTAAATTTCTCAAAGTTTACCTTTTTTTAAAAGCAAAATTATTTGCAATGTCTAGCTTCTCAAAATATAATCTTAAAAAACTCATTGTTCAAGATTCGCGTGTGGGTTTACGTTTTTAAGAGGTGTTTCTGCACTTAAAAATCGGCGTTATTTAATTTACTCGGGAAAATCTCCTCCGCGACGATTTGGAAGGGAAGTTCGGAACCGATGCAACTGATATAAATACCTTTGATAAGATTTAGATACAAAGCCTGAATTATGGCTTGCTAACAGTGTTAACATTGGACAAAGTGTACATTAGCGACTTCACGTTGCAGCAAAGTTCAAGCCATGTGCATTGAAATGAAGTTGGATTAATAGATAGAACTTGCTATTTGAAACATCAAATAGGAAAAAAGAGGTGATACACGAAGTAATTAGAAACACTGCTATACACGTGGGTCAGCCTTTCTGGTTTTTTTGCCTATGTACATGTGTAAGAGATGCCATTCAACATGAAGGTTCTATGCATTGTGCGTCTCTTTCGCGTTGATTTGTTGACAGGTTGGTATCTACGGATGTATACCCTATAATTCTCTGCAATAAACAACAGACTTTGAATAACAAAAGATAATTCCCCATCTTTTTGGTCTAGACCTTCTTAGTGTAAATTTCCTTCCGATTGATGTGTAATTAACAAGCGCTATCACGTGCAAGAAACAAGTTTGGATTTGCAGGTTCGGATCTTTTGGTAAATAGACTATTCACTTTTGTAGAACCGCCTTTACCCACAAATTGCCACGTTTGAAGGGTGTTAATTAATACCACTTCTATAGTGCAGGGTTTGGATTTCCATCTAGACAGTATAATTACATCTCTATCTATCTCGCAGCTCAAATTATTCTTTCTGCTTAAAATTCCGTCCGTGTCCCTTTCTTTGTTCGACATACAAAGATTTTGAGTTAAAGATGACTAATTTTTACCATGTGAACAATATCAATAATTACCTATCTCCCCCAAGTTTCTTTTTAGCGAATTCTTTACCAAAATAAAACTAACAAATCGCTCTATTATTAAAAAAAGCAGAACCTAAGTATTTAACTGACTATTCTAAATACACGGGGGCATTTTTATCTGTTTTTATCACGTAGTATCATGAAAGATATGTAGGTGGACATTATTTCTCTCAGAGTGCAAGAAGCATAGGAAAATACCATGTTTTATATGTTACTAAAGAAAAAAGGCCTTGATGCAAATGGTAGTTAAACTCACGTCGAGTTTGTCGATTTTCCATCCGCGCTCTTCCAACATGCAGATCCGTTACTATACAAAACAGAAGAAGCACCAGTCTCACACAATTCATCCTACATTATTTTGACGAAAAGTTAAATCCAACATTGATATTATATTAATCCAAACAATTTGGAATAAGAAATATACACAATTGTTTCACACTGCAGTAAACATACGGCTAAGAACACGTGGTTTTTGTATGTATGTGTGGTTTTTGTAGAAAAATAAATGTCAACCCATGATTGCTTTGATTCAGTTCTTCTTACATAAAATCCAGAAAATAAAGATTAATTCTTCATTGCATTTGAAAACTGCATGGAATATTTGAAGACGTTCAAGTATTATACCTATTCTCTTCCTTTCCAACTTTTGGCACCTGAAAACTATATCTGTCTGTCAAAACGCAAGCCCCGCCTATTAATATACCGCGTGATTTAGCGCACAAATGATCACGAAAACGCACAAGAATAAGACAGTAGCAAAAATTATAATTTAAATTATACTAAAATACATACAAAAAAAAACTTCTTTTCTTAGTTCATCTTTTCCAAGTAACAACTATTTCTGATATAATCTGAAGGATATCAACAATGTATGAATAAAATTAGCGAAAAGAAAAAATATTCAAGAGAGCTCAATGCTCAAAAATGCACTTAATCTGCTCCCATTCTCGTCTGATTTCTCAAATTGACTCGTTTTAAATATTGAAGGCATCAATAAAAAAAGCCCTCCAAAGTAGCTGTCTTTTAATCTTTTCAATCCAAACGAGGTCGATCCTATTTGAGGGTCATCCAAGAGAAGAAATTGACACACCCCCAAAGAAAATAATGCATTCCGATAAAATTATAACATGCAGATCTGTAGAATTTCATGAGAGGTATGGAAAAGGTCAACTTAGAAAAAGCATGAGATCGTGTACTTAAAGTAAAACATTTTTTCGGCTATTTTTACAAGTCTGGTGCTTTTTAAACGTTCCCAATAAAGCTTTAAAAACGTATCTCCATAAATTCAATCTATCAATTACAGACAGATTTTAAACTTACAACACTTTCAATGGTTTTTAATAGTACATTTTACATAGTTATCCTATTTTTAACAATTACGCTGAAATTGACATAACAGGGCCCTCTTTGCCACACGAAGTTGTTCGGTTGCTAATTTTTGTTACCATTATTTAAATGACAAAAACGGATCTTCGCATTATTCGTTGAGTATTGACATATAACAAGCGGTGACTGTAGGAGCCAGTCTACAGCTGAATGTATCACAACATTTAGGGACAAGTTGTGTTTTCAAAGAAAGGAATATGAAATTTAGACTAGTATTGTGGTAGATCAGTAACGTACTCCTAAGCAGATGCCTTTACGACTTAAAAAAAAAATAATTAGACTGTATTTTGGTTTCAAAGAATTGGGAACGGCATACATGGTGTCATATTGCAATTAACCAAGAAATGAACCTACAATAAATTGGAGTTTGTGTTAGCATCAAGACTATGTGGTTAAGGCACCAAACATTAATTTCAACTGGGGGAAGGCATTTGCTGTATTTCGCCTATTTCAGGGAAATCATTGCAAAATTATGTTCCCTTTATAGTTTCACTATACCTATTAATTCCAAGTACATAAATAAGTGTAATTTAAACAATTTAATACAAGTATTTATAAAGACAATTGCAATATCAGATATTATTCACAATCTCTCTCTCTCTCTCATACTTTCAACTATGCATTACCTTTGTCAGTTTTGAATATTACTTATCTTGTTAATTGAAAAAAATAAGGTATTATTGTCATTGTGTACAAAAATGGATTTCTCTTAAAATAATATACATTCCACAGTTTAGAAAAATTTCTTTTGAAAAATTTGATCTTATTAATCAAAAAGATTAAGTTTGAAGCAGAATTACTATAATAGCTCATTTTTCACACTAGCTAAATATTTATTTTGGAAAAATACAGCTCAAACAGCTTGCTTTTCAATTCATGAATATTTGAAAGTTCAACAAAAGTCAATATCCCTTGGCAAAAGTCCTTAACTTATCTTTATTAAGTAACTCCTAACCTTTCTGGTACATCAAATTTCTTAGTAGCATGAACGTTCAACTCTGACTTTCAAGAAATGACAACAATATGACAATGAAAAAAATTAATAATTTATTACTTCATTTTCCGTTTAATTTTCCAGGTCATATTTTGTAATAAATTAGTCCATAGTCTACTGAACTCAATCCAAAATGACACTATCGCAACCATGGTAGTACACAAATATTCAGCACTTTTGCAGTATTTCATGACAAGATGGCGGAAAGATCGTTAGAGATGGAAATTTCTATGTGATTACTCCTGTCCCCACTGTGGCAGCTTAAAAAGAAGAAAAAAACTTTAATTTTTTGGGGTTTGAAACTAAATCAAATGAACATTCAAATGAAGATAATGCAATACTGGTAAAATTTCCATTTCTGATTTAGTCACTATTAAAAGTTCTCATTAAACTGCTTAAAGCTGCTTGTTTTTCTCAGCTTTATTTCACTGTAAAATCCAAAACAGCTTGCCTTTAAAAAGTTTACTTTAGCAGATTTTTAGAGTTATTTCCCTTCAAAATGCATACTTACATCTCCAGTTTTGATACCCAGTTTCTTTTCAATATTCATGGCAAGCATCTGTGATCTGAATGCCAAGCCCTTTGTTTTCTCGATGACTTGCTGATAAGGGGACACAGCCTGTGCTCCCATCACAACATGACCCTGTTGATGTAAAATAATCATTCATTTATTTGTACACTCAAATGTGACCCTAAACACTTGTTTTACAACAGAAATACTCTTTTTGTAATTGGAAATTTTCCCCTAAAACAAATAGAAATCAAAACCTAAGGCAATTAAAATATCAAAGTTTGCCTTTTCAATAGCTTAAAAAGATTAAAATTTAACTTTTCAACTCACAAGTTTTGAGTCAATTTTAGCATCCAGTCGAGCATTTCTTATGAGGTTTACGATCCATCTTTCAGCATCTTCCTCTGTCATATTCAGCTTCTCTGCCAGCATGCTGTAATTGTCAAACATAAAAATAGTGAAGTACTATTACTGTATATCAATTGTCTCTTAAAGGTGCTTTCAATTTACATTATGAACTGCTATAATTCAATTAACTTCAGGGTCATTTAGTTCAAATCTGGAAGGCATCAAAGGAATATCAAAGTAGTAAATAATTCTCAGTGAATTTAGCCTCAATGACTGAAAAATGTTACACCTTCTTAACATTATCTGATATTATCACTTTCCATTCAGACTGTAACTTGTATGTAATATATTAAGCTCAGTTAAAAGATTAATTGTTTATAAAGTGGAAGATATCAAATTGTTTAGGATTTTTTTCTTCTCATTTAAATAATTTTTATTGTACATGTACATAAAAGTACATCAAACAGTAGATGATACTAAATTCGTTTTCTTCTCCTTTCAACAATATTTTATTCCGTATGAAAGGGGCAAACAGATTACACTTATCTGAGCCCTCTCCCACACACACCAAAAAAGCAGTAAAAACACCCAGACTGCTTTTTTGCCTATCAAGCTGTCAGATGAATGTTGATGAACTTACTTAATGCTAATACATTCATGTATTCTACAGAAAGTTTCAAAGATCAGCAGTCGAGCATTCTCGATGAAGTCATCCAAACAGGCCACCAAAAAGAAGTCATTCACCAACACCTGGAAATCCAATAACTTCATTTTAATCATGGACAAATTAAATGTTTAATAAAATATACGTATTATTATTGTAGACTACTTCCAATTTCAAAATAGGATGTTCACTTTAGAACATCTACTGAGCAGAACCAAATCAACAGGATCATTAATGCATTCAACAAAACTTAAATATCATAATTAATAAGACAATAAAAATCCTGCTGTTTGTCTTATCAGGTTCCAAGAGATATATGTATATAAAATGTTATACCTCTTCACATTCTCTAAGTTTCTGTTGAGCTCCATCAAAGTCAAAGTTGACATACAGACATTCCACAAACTCTGTGATAGGGTCCTTATATTTGTAGCTTTCCTGCATTCGTAAAAAGAATTGGTTTAAAAGCAAGAGAGATAACTCTTCTGATGAAATATACACTGCTTGCTTTACATTGTTTAATCACTTGAGAAGCTTTTTTTTCTAGTTTCTGTGATGATTACTGTCCAGTAAAATCTAATCTTGACAGCTCTTGGCAGAAGAAATTTGATCTAATACATGTACATATCATTACCTGTTGAATGACCTTGACTAAATCTTTCATGACCGTCCTTCGTCTACTTTTGTTTGTAATCACTGCTGTGGTTAAGTATCTGAGGATGTGTGGACAGGTGGTCTGGATAGCGTTCAGGTACCTGTAGGTACAAGTCAATGTAGTCATTTACTGCATAACAAATATGACCAAGAAATAATAATGCATATCATGATTTCAAGATTTTTTCATGTTGATTGATGATTTTTATTTTTCATCTTTGAAAGGTAAAACATGTATCTTAAATAATTTAGTGGAAACCATATTTTAGAACACTTCTTGTCTACCAATTCAACCACATGCTTATATATGATGAAAACAAATACACATAGAAGCTTGGCTCAAAGTGCACCAATTGTTGATTGTGCTAAATTTTGAGTGCATTAATTGATGTACATTTACAGTAAGTTTATTTTCAGTTTTCTTACAGAGGCTGGTATATAAACATGTCTATGATCAGATCTCTGCCTTTAGGATGATTGAAGAAGACAAACAAACTCCAGTGAATAAGCCAGGTTCTCTGCTGAAGGTTTTGAAGAGCTGAACCAAATGGCTACAATATAAAAAGAAATTGTTATAAGCACATCTCATATCACATATCAGCAAAACTAATCAGTTCACAATCACAAGAAAACTAATCAGTTTATATGTACTGCTTCTAATGGAAAAAGCAAACTTTATGTACATGTATAAAGGTTATTTTCACCCAATGTTATTTTTGCCTTTTCATACCTGCAAACAATTTTGCCCCATTTTAAATTTGCGAAGCCACGGTTGTGTTAAAGAGGTAGTATGCCTTTTTTTTTTAATTCACCATTTCATTTTGGCCATTAGCAACGAGCGAAAAGGATGAAAATAAAATGGAGTCAAACATTTCTCAGTTATAATTATACAGTACTGACAAGAGAGCAAGTGGAAGATAACAGAGGAAGTTTGTTGTGTACTTAACTTAACATTTGCCTGTAAAACAAGCATTTACACTTCTGTCCCCTATACATGTATCTGTTATTTGAACAGTGATGTCTAGTGTATTTACATTGCTATCAATGATGTCTTTAAGCTTCTGTAGATCATCTAGTGCTGTTTCCCAGTTCTGCATGAGGATTTCTGATGCCAGTTTACCCCACATGGCATCTAGGAAATGACTGTCTGTTGATGGAAGCTGAAAAAAAAGAAAAAGAAAATTTTAGGAGTAAAATGATAAACTATTCTTAATCTGTATTGATATTTAAACATTTCCAAATCAAAAACTCATAATATTCAAAGGCAAAATGCCCAAAATGCAATTAAAAAATTAAACACATTTATAAATCTAAAAGTATTCAATTTATAATGTTCAGAAATATTTATCTAATCTGGTTGTTATGTTTTTCAAAACCATGTCTATTACAAAGAACACTTTTAGCCCTTTTAGTAAATCTTATTGTATAAAATGTTGTCTAGCATGGGATATTGTCATTTTCTATGGAACCAGTGGTCTAGATAAGTCTTATTGTCCTAATGAAGAATTTATAAATGAACAAACTGAAGGGCAATTTCTTTCTTTTTTCAAATAATTCTTTTTAATTATTTTCATAGCTTGTATTATTTATTTACCAAAACTCGGACAAAATAGAGGTATTCAGCTGCTCCTGAATAATTTCCACACTCGTATTGAAATTTAGCGTAAGTGTACAATGTGTCCACCATACTGGCTTCAAACTGAAATACGAAAGAGATTCATATATTATCTTATTGTTTTCCTAAAAATTCCATCGCTTTTGTGCAAATAAATTTTGCTTAATATATCTTCTAATTAACAGATAAATTGTGCAACAAAATGTATTGATTTACCCCATGTTCTTTATTTAGGAATTCAAACAGCTGTCGACCATCTCTATAAATATAAACAACACATTATTACCATCATTTTAATTTTGCAAGGACATGTAACAAACAACTATTCCTTGTTATTAATTAATGGCTCTATATCTACCTTCTTATTAATTAATAGCTCTATATCTACCTTGTTATTAATTAATAGCTCTGTATCTACCTTGAACTTTGCATCTGTCTCACAACTTCTGGGTCTTCAAATATCTTGGTAATCAGTTCAGTTTCTGCCTGTAAACTTTTCAACTGGGCAACAACATCTTGTCTTTTGCCCTTCAAACCTATGGTTTGATAGTAAAATGAAGGTGATCCATTCATAGGATACAAGCCTTTTTATACATATATTACAAACATAGGTAATCAAAGATTACGAAGCTCACCTTGACGAAAGTTATCAGTAAAAGTAATGCAAATCTCACATCATATTTTCTTTATAGTTAGTGTGCATCCTGAAAAAAATATTCATGCAAGTTCTGTGCAAGTAGGTCTTATAGTTCGTTGGGAATTGACCTGTTCCAAAAATTTAACCTGTTCACTAATCATGAAAATGTCTTTCATTTCCTACATCTGAAGCAAGTCTGGAATGCACCATCTATGCAAGTTAAATTATAACAGGCCATATAATTATAGAGCTACTCCAAACACATTGTCATGGTTACTCATTTGGAAAATGTAGGTCAGATCCAGCATCCGAAGCAAGTCTGGTAGTGCCCATCCCTAGATACATCATCCATGCAAGTATGGTCCAGGTAGGGCTTATAGTTACTTGGGAATGGACCTGCTCCAAAAACTTTGACCTGATCACTCATCTGGAAAATATAGGTCAGATCCAGCATCCAAAGCAAGTCAAGGAGTGTCCATCACTAGATGCATAATCCATGCAAGTTTGGTCCAGGTAGGGCTTATAGTAACTTGGGAATGGTCCTGCTCCAAAAACTTAACCTGGTCACTCAATTGGAAAATTTAGGTCAGATCCAGCATCTGAAGCAAGTCTGGTAGTGTCCATCCCTAGATGCATCATCCATGCAAGTTTAGTCCTGGAAGGGCTTATAATTACTTGGGAATGGACCTGCTCCAAAAACTTTAACCTGGTCACTCATCTAAAAAATGTAGGTCAGATCCAGCATCTGAAGTGAGTCTGGTAGTATTTATCCCTAGATGCATCATCGATTCAAGTTTAGTCCTGGAAGGGCTTATAATTACTTGGGAATGGACCTGCTCCAAAAACTTTAACCTTGTCACTCATCTGGAAAATGTAGGTCAGATCCAGCATCTGAAGCAAGCCTGGAAGTGTCCATCCCTAGATGCATCATCCATGCAAGTTTGGTCCAGGTAGGGCTTATAGTTACTTGGGAATGGACCTGCTCCAAAAACTTTAACCTGGTCACTCATCTGGAAAATGTAGGTCAGATCCAGCATCCGAAGCAAGTCTAGGAGTGTCCATCCCTAGATGCATCATCCATGCAAGTTTGGTCCAGTTAGGGCTTATAGTTACTTGGGAATAGACTTGCTCCTAAAACTTTAACAGGGACGCCAACGCTTACGCCCATGCCAACGCTGGAGGTATAGCATAAGCTCATCTCGACTTCGTCGAGGTGAGCTAAAAAAGGCATAAATAACTATCAAGTGCATCTATTGTTACTATAAGATTCAATGATATGAAATGAAACTGACATATTTTCGAGCAAGTATAGTACTAGTGTAGGGCTGTCACGAGTACCCGAAATAACCGAGAACCGCGGTCCAAGTTGTTCGGTTCGGTTCCGGTTCCATTTTTCCGGATTTCGGTTCGGGTCTGGTTTATATATTAGAGTCTGTTCAATACAAAAAATGGCGTCAAAATCAAAGGAATGATGACGATAACAGTGATAAATAAACATCACAACTGAAATCTACTTCATTCCATGACAAAACACTTGTCACAGAAGTATTAGATAATTATCAAAACGAGCAGGAATGGTCAGGTTGTGGCTAATACTAGGCCAAGTCACCGATATCTAGACGTTCGCATGGTTAAGATTTGTTTTCAATGTAAATTTAATGTAACAAATAAAGATTTTTTAAGTTAAATTCATGAAAGTAAGGTTTAAAATAGATGTAAATAACCGACCCGAAAAACCCGGAACCGAACCGAAAATTTACAGAACCGACCCGACCCGAAAAATTTTGGAACCGTGACAGCCCTATACTAGTGTGATATATAAAACTGTACAATGACACTTACTGTTAGGAACATCTTGGTCTGGATATAGATTTTTGTGAACATCCATTGCAAAGTCAACCATGTTTGTGTTACTCAACAAATCTAGCTTGCCTTTTAACATTTCTTTTTCATCATAAAGCTAGAAAAAAAATAAAGATTACAAATGGATCATCAAAACTTTACACAATGAACTGAAAAATATCTAATATCAGCTAAGTAGATTAACTCCCCTTGATTGTGCTTCTCTTCTAAAGGGCTTTTGATTTAGTGCACCTCTAACAAATCTTTTTAAAAAAAAAATACAAATAGGGTGAAAAAAATATCAACCTCGCAGTCACATCTTTTCATTTCATTTGATTGGTTAATCAGGTTAAGCACATTCTTTTGATTAAGCTATAAAGCTTGAAACAGCTTCATTACATGTATATTTATAAAGGCATTCAAAGTAGCCAAGATATTTCAATGCATGTTTAAAAAACAATTATGCCTTTTATATGCCTTTCATAATAGCACTGGTTCTGACGTTTTCCTGGAACGTCAAATATTAAAATCGCGAAAAACGCCTGGAAAACATCAGATATTTCGGACTAGTAAAATATTTGCAAAAAATAAAAACTTTGATGTGCCACTCCATTTTGGAGGAGCTACAATATAGTCTCCTTCACATTCCTTTTCAAAAAACGTTACTTTTAAATTGAAGATATCCTTTTGATTGCACTACTAGAGTCATTTGTTTATATCAGTTCTCATTAGCTTAATAAACAATAGACAACATTTCAAGAAAGTTGAATATCACAGGTCCGGCACAATCTCCTGATTAAGCTATACAGCTTTAATTAGCCATATAGCTTTAATAAGCTATTCAGAATAGCTATACAGCTTTAATTAGCTATATAGCTTTAATAACCTATTCGGAATAGCTATACAGCTTTAATTAGCTATATAGCTTTAATAAGCTATTCAGAGTAGCTATACAGCTTTAATTAGCTATATAGCTTTAATAAGCTATTCAGAGTAGCTACACAGCTTTAATTAGCCATATAGCTTTAAAAAGCTAATCAGAATAGCTATACAGCTTTAATTAGCTATATAGCTTTAATAAGCTATTCAGAATAGCTATACAGCTTAAATTAGCTATAAAGCTTTAATAAGCTATTTAAAATAGCTTGATTTAACTATTTTATCAGAATTTTTTCTTACATGTGTTATTTTTGCAGCATGTACAAAAAGTCGCACATTGGTGCAGAGGTAGTATTCAACTCTGCTCTTCTGAAAACATTGCATGTAAAAATCACTCATAAAATTTTTTGTACTCAAAGTTCTAAAAGTTTGGGGCTATATAAAGCAATTGCTTTGTGACCATACAGTTACTTCTTGCGTGAAATTATAAAGGAGGTAAATTCTGGTCAACAAGATAATTAATTGGTAATAACTGTACTTAATGTAAAGCAATCGTATTTACCCACGCCTCAATGCACACTAGGTGTTGTGCAGTTATCCAAACAATAGAAATAAATCTTTTGCTTAAAAGTATTCAAATGCTGCAATGTAAAGACTAATTTTGAGTTTGGTTGCTTTTTTGATAGTCTTAAGTACATATCTGAATAGTGATATACTTGCAACTTACAAGACATTTTTTGAGAAAAACTGCATATAAATAGCTAATTCAAGCTATACAGCTTTAATCAAAAGATTGTGTCGGACCTGTATCAGTCTAAAGCCAGCCCCAACTTATAGTTGGGGCTGGCTTTAGTCAGACTGGTTGAATATCAGATAATCATTATTGATAATATTTATAAAATAAAGAATATTTTTTAATTTCTGTAAATTTTTGGGCATCGGGTCCATTCACCCTCTCTATCTGTTCACACGAGTCCGTTCGTGCAGAGTCCATTCACCATAATTCTTGTTTGCCCTTTACCCCGTTATCATGTATATCCCATTCACCCTATCAGAAATATTTTTTGCTAACATTATCAGTGAATTTTAAGCCTTTTTTTTAATTTGTTAATTAAAAGATCTTCAAGTAATAAATACATTTCATTTCAAACAGTATTCACATTATTTCCTATTTTAAGGTTTTGCCAAAGGTCAAGATGTCCAAAAATTTATTTTTACAATAGCTCCAAAACTATGTGGTTTATAAAGTTAAAAACTTTTACAGTTTATAAATATATCATTGATTAACAGATAGAAAGTATCACTTGATAACAAATACTTATAAAAATCTTTATAGAGAAAAAATCTTTTTTAAAAAATGCATATATTTTTTAAAAATGCACCTACCCGGTAATTAATTCCGTACTTTTAGTGAAAGCCATCATTGCAGAAACAATATATGTTTATCAAAGAAGGGCAAGTTGGACTTTGATAGCCTCTGGAAAGTTGTTTTCCCTGTTTATTTTGTCCAAATGTTAAGATTTGAAACCAAAAGTACATTGCAAATGGCGGATTTTATAGGGGTCTTGTCTTTATACAGGTCATGCTTTCAATAACAGCCTTTCAGAGTCCATTCACGTCCAACTTGCCCTTCAATGATAAACATATATTATTTCTGCAAATGATGGTTTTCACTAAAAGTACAGAATTAAGCAGCTGCATTTTTTTTAAAATATGCAAATTTTTTGAATTTGTTTTCTCAAAAAAATTTTTTTTTTCAAATATTTATTTTCAAGTGATACTTTCTATCTGTTAATCAATGATATATTTATAAACTGTAAAAGTTTTAACTTTATACCTCACATAGTTTTGGAGCTATTGTAAAAATAAATTTTTGGACATCTTGACCTTTGGCAAAACCTTAATGTTTATCAAAGACTTCATTAGTTTAATTGCTGTTAATTTAGTACTTACTGTAAATTAGGGAACATTTACTATGTTTGTTAGTATTTAAAGGTTCTTATAACATGTATGAAGGATCATCAAAAAGTTCCTGGACCAATGTGATAAAATCAACACTATGTAGTTTGTGCTTACAAAATTTATAAGGAACATAAATCAACAAAAGTTTCAGAAATGTTGAAAATTTTAGCTTGATACGTTGATAATTTGCCAAATTATTCTAAAACAAAAAAAGTCATTATGTGATTACCCGGCGCAATCGCCGTTTAGTTTCTTCACGTCCGACAACGCCATTGTTTCTCAACGTCCGCCCTCTCTACCACATACACTTATCTTGATCAGATAGCCTTGAGTTAAGTAAGGTTTTAAGCCCGTCTTGTTTATATGACTTTACAATGTCGTGAACAGCTGTTTTCATTGCATATAATATTGTAAATGGATCTATACATAGGGAAAGATCCTCACTTAATTATGCCAGAATACTTAGCTTGTTGGAGTTAATTTTCTACCCCACATGGTCAACGTCACTTTTTGACGTGACTACCATTTGACACCCTGACTACAAATTGACATTACCTGTGCATCTTTCTTCTCTCTGATTCTTTTGGGGTATTTAAAATGAGTACTCTGGATGCATTTTATTTTTCTGTACCCTGTTTAAACATTCCCTAGGTCTACACCAGTTTTTCCAGACGCAAAACTTTATAGAATTTTTGAAAAAGAAACCACTCCCCCTTTTTTGACGTCATGTTCAAGCCCTTAATTGTTTTGACATTCCATATAAAATTTACGATAGAATTTTGTAGAACTTACAGAATGGGGCAAAAATTGCAAATTTTAATGAACAATTGTGTTTTACCACATGCCTGAATTAATGGGATCTTTTGATGACAAATGCTCGTATCAAAAGAGTTTTTCTCAGCTACACTCAGTAGTGTTAAATCCAGACCCTAAAAAGGGCATGGTAATCCAATAATCAAAAGGGCACTTTACGCCGCGACAAGATTTCACGAGGGCACTTTTTTAACGTCTTTGAAATTATAAATATTTTCTTTATCATTGTTTATGTACTTAAATTATTATTTAATACTGAAATCTTTAGTTATAATAGTATCTTAAAGAAAAATTTATAAATCTGTCCACTTAATTCATTTAATACACACTGAGATTAATTAATTATGCAATTAGTGCCAAAATTTAAATTCAAATTTTTTAATCAAGAAATTAGTATGGTTATCAAGGTTATGCTTAAAAAGTAATAGGTGTGAATCTTTTTGTCACTTGCTCAAGAATTATTTTAGTTTGGGGTATGAATTTTTTTCCTTGCTTTAATATTGTTATTTGTGTACGAGGTAAATAACAGAACAAAATTGCAAAAGGGGGGGGGGGGTACTTGCATAATAAATGTAGAGGGCATTCTCTTTATTTTGAAAATGATATACTGGCAAAATCAAGTGAAAACTGATCATACCAAAAAATTAAACTTGAAATAATATATAAATTGGTTAAAACTTTTTTTCTGGCTTAGAAACATTGAGCCTCAGGGTGTCAACTCAAAAAGTTAGAACACGTACAGAATCATTGAACATGTTGAAAGAAACTAACTTCATACTTCGTTGTTTCCTAGCCCATTTCACACATAATATTCCGGGTTTTTTTTTTGGTACATTGTAAGTTGACTTAATTCATCAGCAGTTTTATTTTTCACATTTCTTCATCAACTCTGTTTTTTCTACTTTCAATTTAAAAAAAAAAAACGATCCAGATTTAAAATGTGTAACATTTTAATTTAAAAATTAATCTATCTTTGACATTGGGCTAATTCTTGCATAATCAATGCAATCAAATGATATTTTCTCGTGTTATCTCTTATTCCCTGACAGCCTGAGGCATGTTACCTGGCCAGGTGGCTGTGTGCGTTCAAGCGAGAAGTAATTTCCTGTCCTGAATTCACACCTTTGCGTGCATTAAATAAACAAAGGGGCTAATCAGCATGCACTGAATAAACAAAGCCGCTAGTCCATCTTGCCTCTGCTAGACATATTTATTTATTTTTGCAAGGAAAAAAGGGCATGGCGCTGGAAAAAAGGGCATGGCGCCGAGAGAAAAGGGCATGGCGCCGCGCCATGCTAGTTTGCTTTAGATTTAACACTAACTCAGGTAGAAAAAATGCATATTTGAGGCTGCGCCGCTTGGACATAATTGCTTACAAAAACATTAACAATTTATTTAAAAATAAAACTATGATTTATGGTTTATTCTAAAGATAAAAAAGATTAAAAAAAAAGTATTAAAATTCATTGATGTACCTAAAGCGGTTTTAATTTTATGGCACTAGTCCACGACCTTTTTAATAACCCCTCATATGTTTTGAAAATAATTAAGGAAATTGAAAGTGACAATAATTATGTTCATAAGCCATTTCAATTAGGTATAAGCAGCCTCTGAGCATATAGTTTATTTTTTGAAGAATTATAACATTATAGGCTATAACATTACTTATAAATAAACATTGAATACTTTAGTTTTTTTTATTTCTTCATCTATACTGAATAAATTATAATTAAAATAAAAATTACATCCAATAAAATCAAAGGAAATTTTGAAAAAATTAACCAATTAACATATTTTGGCAAACGGACTTTGGCCGAACAAGTTTTAGAGCGAACAGATTCTGGGCAAATGAGAATTAGAGTGAATGGCGTGAAGTGCAAATGTGTTTTAGGTCAAATGAACATACATTCAAATTTTTGTGGCAGGGTTGTCCCTAAGATTTAAAATAGCTGGGGACGTCAAATAGGTAGAAGGGGGTCTGAAGTTTCTCTTCTAAGAGGAGGTAGTCCGAAATATCTGACGTTTTCCTGGCCTTTTTTAACGATTTGATATTTTAAGAGCCAGAAAAACGTCAGAACCGGTGCCATTACGAAAATTGGGAATTCACCGCCTCCAACCGGAGGCGGCATTCTCAGGTTGATTTTCAATACTTGCGAACCGAACTAAATGCTGAATTCACAACTTATTAATAGTACAATGCCTTTAGTACTCACCAACATAATTTTTATGGTTTTTTTATGAAATATACAGTCTGGTGAAAACATTTTATCAGAATGTCGAGTTTTCGTTTCATTTCATGCATTTTAAATCTTGCAAGATCTGTATCAAAAATGTGGAGTGATATTTTCCTTTCATCGATATTGGTGAGTACTAGAACAATTGTGCTACTGATAAATTGTAAGTTCAGCATTTAATTCAGTTCGCAAGTATCAAAATGAGCTCTGGTTGGAGACAGTGAAATTTCCAGTTTTTGTAATGGCGCCGGTTCTGACATTTTCCTGGTACGTACAATATCAAAATCGTGAAAAAAAAACTGGAAAAACGTCTGATATTTCGGACTAAAGAGGAGGTTGAGGGGAAATACCAGAACAACCAGGGGATTATGTCATAACAGGCAGGGAAATTCCCCGGCCCCCAGGTCTTAGGGAAAACCCTGTTGTACAGATTGAGAAAATGGAGGGGGTCTCCTAATTTTCAAGGAGCCTGCAATTTTCATTGACAGGTCCTACGGACCAGTGGAGCAAAATGGTTTTGGTAAAGATTGGTCTAGTGCGGATTGAAGAGGCGAATCTGTTAAAACTGAATAAAGTATCCAGTACTATACATCTGCACCCGTCCTATCACTTGCCATTTTGATAATATATGAGTACGAAGATGGTGAATAAAGCAGAAATGTGCCTTATGGTGCGTCATACAATACTTTGAGAGGTATATTATTGGACCTAATCATAAAACTTTCGTTGGCATGGTTAGATATAAATAACTTGCCTCTTTCACAGATAAAAATTCTAATAAAGGAAACACTAAATGCCGGTCCAAGTACTGGCCCATACGCGTGGTCAAGTCGAATTCCGCCATCTTGCCTGAAAGACAGACTAAACGTGAAAACCGAAATCAGATATTATATTTCCGGAAAAGTTTTAATCTTGTTGTATTGAAGAAATTTATTGTAATTTCTTTGTGTCTGTTACTTTAAAATTTGCAACTTTTTAAGGTTTTATTCTTTAAAAAATTTCCCAGATAATATGAGAAACAAACCTTTAACTCTTTTACGCACGATCTATCTGAATTTTTCACATTCTCACAAAGGTCATGGTCATACCTTACCTTGTACAGTATTCTCTTTCTTCTTGAGAAATGAGAAAATAACCAACAGAATGGTGGGTATTTAATACCTTTACATATTTATTTGTGGACAATGGATGATGCAAAGTTTGAAGTCGAAGATAACAAACAGTCATACGTTCCAAAAGAAGGTAAACAGAAAGATGTTACTCTGATCAGAATATTAATAGAATGTCTAACATATTAACATGATTAACCATGAAATAGGGGTTGATAGTTGTAAAGTCAATGTAATATGACACAAAATTATTTTTAAAAACCTGTCACAATGATATTTGTTCTATGTAAAAAGGAGATGGGTGAACAAGGCATGCGAATTGCCTGTGTAAATGTATAAAAGTCATGTTCAGTTTGTGAATTTAGAGTATTTAGAGTAAAGTTCTTATTATTGAAAGGTATGAATTCTTGGCATTCTTACCCAAACAATAAAAATCCTGAGTATTATTATTTTCTTAGAGACTTAAAGGTGCTTAGACACAGATTTGAAGTTAATATTTTCTCAAATTTTCTGTATAATTTCATGACTTATATGTTGCTATAGCATTTCATACTAAAATAAAATAAAAATCTTATTTCATCTCGAAGTTATTGAAACTTCAAATTTCTGGACGCGTTTGATTGACACATCCTTGCACTTTCACAAATTTTAATTTTATTCTTAATACTTAGAAAAGTGGCAATTTTGTTGTGTATTAATGAAAGATATTAGAACTATAATCCAGAAAATTCAGAGTAGAAATGTTCGAAAGCAAAACCCACTCACAGTATTGTCAGTCCGTGCTCAGTGGTGTGTGCAGACTTTAACAATTGAACACACCCGGTGAATCGTAAACATTAACAATAACAGAGCTCGTGCCCTGTTTACAAAAACAGTTTACGTTTCACGGGTGTATTCAATTTGTTAAGCTCTGTACACAACACTGAGCACGGGCTGACGATATTAGTGAGAGGGTTTGCTTTCGCACATTTCTACTCTGAATTTTCTGAATTATAGATGTAATGCTTTTTCATTAATACACAACAAAATCGCTTCTTTTCTTAAATATTAAGGATAAAGATAAAATTTGTGAAAGTGCAATGATGTGCTAATCAACCGCATCTAGGAATTCGTAGTTCCAATAATTTCTAGATAAAATAAGTTTTTAATTATATTTTCGTGTGAAATGCTATTGCAATATATAAGTCGTGATATTATGCAGAAAATTTGAGAAAATATTAACTTCAAATCTGTGTCTAAGCACCTTTAAAATATTTCTTGAAAAGATACAAACGTTGTGTCCATAAAAGTGTTTTTTTTAAGGTATAGTTGGTCTTTGCTCCATGTTTTTGTTTACCAAAATTTAAATAGGTTTACACATGCTTTGAGTACAATGTTTCAAAAAAAAAAAAAAAGAAATGGAGCATTTTTGCCCTCTATGGTGTGTATATGCTATTTCATAGAGGAATAATTGTAGTCTTTGTGAGATGGTTGCAACTGTAGAGATTTTGCATGAAGTATACATTAATGTTCACTGATACATTAAAGATAATGTCATAATGGAGATAAAATTTTTATGGTCTTCTTTGTCACACAATAGGCATTTTTCTCACCTTGTTCGCCCATCTTCATTCTTCAGATGTTCATTTTTCTGGGTTCAGACTTCGTTTTGGCAATGCAACTTGCAAGTGATGTCATGTGACGTCAGAGACTAGACGTACTAAATGTCACGTGCGGTTTGAAGAGCCTAATCTAAATAAAACTGAATATAGGTATCTGCGCTCGCCCTAACGGTTGCACCATCAACATATTATTTTGACTCAAATTTGTCTAAATTTATTATTTCAATCTACAACTTTAACCTAAATGCATGCATCTGTCACGAGAAAAACTAACGCTTACTTGCAGTTTATCCAAACAGTGTTTAAACCGTATGCTATGCCTATCTACTTCTTTAAAAAGAATAGGATTATTATTACTGTGTTTGATTGTGGCAGATATCAGCATAATGCATCTTTCTCAACCTCTATTAAACATTACTTATGACTTGTCTTCATTTGAAGCTCTTCAAATGATTTACAGTCACTTGGTACACTGACTCACTCTTACACAGACCGACTTGTACACAAGAAGTCAAGTCATATACAAAACCCCAAAGTCAACTGGTACACAAGGTTTTTTTTTCTTTTATGTACATAAAATCTTGTAGACAAAAGTAAAAGTCAATTAACTGGTACATGATGTTTTTTTCTCTCTCTACACACATAAAAATTAAATAAAATTCCCCACAGCCATGAAAGAAAGGAAAATTAAAGCAAATAGCTACTGTTTTTCTTCTAACATTGAACTGTTGAATACCTTCTTAGTTAAGATTTTAAATAATTATTGATAAAAAAAAATATACATGTATGCTTTCTTGGATCTGCAGTAAATGCTAATCATGCTCCCACTTGGTATTAGCTAATTATGAGAAACTGCATGTTTTGCAGAGCCTTTTTTAAGATTAGTTTTATGGAATTATTATACAATTGTACTCTATCAATATTTATTTTACAATGTTTGAATCAGTTGATCTTGATACTATTTATAATATATATATATATATATATATATATATATATATATATATATATATATATATATATATCCAGAATGAAAGATCATAAAACTACTAGTATCTTAATCCTTACGCTCATTCTCAATAAAAGTTCAGTTGCTACGATTTAAAAAAAATGTTGTTGTAGCCATATATGGTACAATATTTTATATATAAAGAGAAAAAAAAACCTTGTGTAGGAATTGAAAGTTCACTTTTGTACTAAAAAAAACTTGGACATAAACAGATCACCAACACAAGGTGAGAATGCACACACAGATTTACTGTTAACGTATTCCATTTGGTTGTGTTTTCTTTTTAGCGCATTTGATGGAGAAAAAAACTAATTCAAGTACAATGCTAAATGTCTTGCATATAATATATACACATATATAAATACTTACATAAATAAATAAGAACATTAAAAAATGCACTAAATCAAATCTACATGTATGCTAACTTGTTTAAAAATCAATTTCTGCCAAATATCGTACAAGCTAAATGTAATACATTTACAGTATTTTGTGCATTATCACGATGTGTTGTTGATCTATTTATATCTTAAAGTTAACAAATTTAGCTCCAGACCCTACTGAATACTTTTCCAATCCAGTCTTGGGAATTCTCCACAATTTCAACCTTAAGGTGTTGGTTTCCAGATTTATTTTTTTTTTTGTACAAAAAAAAAATGTATATGGTTTGACTTTTGGGTTTTGTATATGACTTGACTTCTTGTGTATGAGTCGTCATGTGATGATTTGACCGGACACCATTAGAATCTCAAACTGGGACTCATTGTATAGCGTAGATTCAGGTTTGTATTTAGAGCCTGTGTAGGACCACAGTATGCATCCAGTCATGAGTAGATTATTTTTCAATATTTTTATGTTATCTTTTAACTTCATGTGCAGTCAACCGCATTTTAGAGTTGATTTTTTACTGCACCATGCCATGTAGAGCACAGGAGAAGTTTACATTATATGTTTTATTTACAGTTTTCTTTGATACGTTATTTTTTATTGATATTGTAGACCCAGTATGTCCAGTAGAGTGTGCCGTCTGTCTTCAACCATGTATCCATCCTGTCCAGTTGCCCTGTAGACATATATTCTGCTTTTTGTGTGTCAAAGGTGCTGCTCATCGGAGCAAGAAATGTGCCCTCTGTCGCCAGGAAATTGAGGCAGACTTCTTTAATAATCCTAAACTGTTACGGTATGAAGATTTAGAAAAGACAACCAAGTTTGATAACCAATACCAGTGGTTTTATCAAGGTGGAAATGGATGGTGGCAGTATGATGACAGGACCAGTCAAGAGTTGGAGTCTAAACACAAAAATGGGGAAAAAGTTTTTGAAATTCTGATTGCAGGATTTCTGTACATAATTGATTTTGACACCATGGTACAGGTGAGACGCAATGACAGGTCAAGGAAGAGGAAGATTAGGAGGGATCTTGTTTCCATCCCAGGTGTGAAGGGAGTTGCAGGATTAAAGTATCCAAAATCTACCTCCCCATCTAATGGAAGGCCAGTGGGAGATGGGAATGAACAGTCTAGTCAAACCAATAATCCCACATCAAGAACTGCAAACACAAACAGACAAGTTCGTCAACCTGTTACATCCCATGGCCAGCCTTCAGTGCCACACACCCCCAGTAACACCCCCCAGAATCCCAATACTCCTGTAGACAGTCCACCTAGTAGTGTTCAGTCCTCTCAACAAGATCTCATCAATCAGCTACAAAGTCTCAACCTACCCAGTGATGACTCCGACACAAACGAAGCCCCTGTAACAAGGCAAGTCCCAAGTGGAAGTAATGGCAATAGTCCAGTCTCTTCTAGGACTCGTAGTTCTGTTAACGAAATAGTCCGTCCAGGAAACCCAGCTAGTAGTCGTAATAGGACAAGACAAACCATACAGTATGTTGACTCTGATTCCAGTGATAATGATGTTGTGTAACATTTTAATCCACCTTTATTGGGAAAATAGTTTTTAAAAAATCAGAAGTTAAATTTGGAGTTTTGGGCAAAAAATAAACAGTATTGGTTGTCATTATAAAAATCTTGTTCCAACATTTTATATGTTGTAACAAATACACGGACAGGGCAGGCATTATTTGTTTTGTCCGACTCTTCATATGTTTAACTTAACTGTTGTGTAACTTTTAAAACTTATAGTACATTGAAACATTCTAGTTGGGGGATTTTTACTTACCTATTCCTGAATTTGAATTATTTTACTTTCTGTATGACAATAATGTCAATTAATTCAGCTAATTACTGCAATTCATTTATACTATCTTGTCTAATTGGTAACATATTATTATTTCCATCGTATCAAAATTATATCCTTCTCATCATTTCAAATCTTCTTTTAAATACAGAAATTTAAAAGCTAGAGTAAAAAGTTTAAGCTGTATAAAAACACACAAGCTCTCAATATGCTTTCTATGACTTTGTATAGATTAATAAGTTTTGAAAAGCTCAGATTATACTGCTGTTAGAAATGTTTGTAAGTTGTTGTCTTATTATTATGTAGTGCACATTTTATTATTTGTGTTCAATATATTTAAAAGTTTATTTTCCTGTAGAATTTTTTTTATTTATGAGGACTGTGTAAAGGGGCTAATAGCATTTAATGCATTATTTATGTAGAGGATATGTTTACAAGTACTTATTCACTGTGTGTGATATACAAGTTCATGCGATTAAAAAAAGTGCTGTTTAGACTTCAAGTTGTTTCCTCTTTTCTTTCAAAAAAAGGTTTTAAAAAAATTGTCTTTGTTCCAACTTTTTAAGGCAGCTTCATATTTTGGGAGTAATCAGTAAAGAAGCATCTTATCATTACAAAAGTAACAAGATGCCATGGGCCACAATGCTCACCTGAGTCACATTGACCCTGCTTGTCTTCAGAAAAGAATTTTTAAAAGAATTAATATCAATGATATCTTATATCTGTTTATTCTTGATACATATATAGTATGAATTTATAATATTCATTTTGAGGAAACCCAAATAAAAATTGAAGGGATGGGACCTGAAGATTTCTTGATTATCAACAGACAATTGGGGTCAAGCTTATTTCAACATCTTAATACATAGTCAGTGCTTGTTTGTTGGCTGTTCTTAAGAAAACTGTAGTTGTATATTGAACAAAATAATATGTGCTCATACTAAATTTTACAAAATACATGTTCAAAACAAACTTTTAAATATGAATTTATATTCTTTTCGAGGAAACCCAAATAAAAATTGAAGGGATGGGACCCGAAGATTTCTTGAATATCAACGGACAATCGGGGTCAAGCTTATATCAATGTCTTAATACATAGTTAGCACTTGTTTGTTGGCTGTTCTTTAGAAAACTGTAGTTGTATATTGAACAAAATAATCTTTGCTCATACTTAATTTTACAAAGAAGATGTTTAAAACTAACTTATCGCTTTCATTCCTATTACTGTGTTAACCTTGATTTGACCTGTTGAATATTACAATTCATCACTTGGTGTCCAGCTGCAAGTGTACTTATGAATACAATTATTCTAAAACTTGACCCCAGTCTAAGTTAGGTCTGAGCATGTATTTGGTTGGCCTGTCATTTGAAGAATTGAGCAAATTAAACCCATTATAATTTGGGGGTGTCCTCACAATGTTTACCAGAGAAATCTTGTAATTTCATATTGACTTCCCTGTAATTGTTGTAAACTGATACTATACACATATTCAAATTTCTAGAGAGAGAGAAAGCTGATTGATAATCCCACCTCCTTTTAATATTGATTAGGTGATCTAAAAACCACTCTGGGTAAATGTCAAATTCAGGACAGTGAAACTAAAGTGTTGTTTCAATTTTGATTCATGACACCAATACATTGCTTTAGTACGAATCTTTAACCAATTATAATCATGTATTTGTTGATCTTGCTATTGCTTGTAAAATGTTTTGTATCTGGGGCAAAGACATGTAAGGAGGGCACATTTTGTGGTCAGGCAAGTTTTTCACCAGTGGTTCAAGAGCTCAGTTGGTAGAGCACCTGTCTAGAATTCAAGAGACCCAGGTTCGAATCCTGGTCTGGTCTGTACATTTTCTCCCTGTTACAATCTCAACATTCTATAATATCTTGGGATGAAAGAACATTGGCAATTAAACAGGAAAAAAATGCCCACAGTTTAATTTAAGAAAAGTGAAAAATTAAGAATCAAACATAGTCAATTAAGAGTCAAACATAATAAAATTTATTCACTAGTATGTATATTTGCTGTAGAATCTGTACTATATGCTACAATCTTATAATTATTTAAAGTATTCATCTACAGAGTAACATGCACACATCACCATAGACAAAAAAGACTATTTTTCTTGATATAATAATTTTTCCATAAGAGTTACAGGAGTGCACCTTTGCTCCATTTTATTGAAAGTATTTTTTCCAAATGTGAGTAAAAATAATGTTTTTTTCCCATTAATAAGACAAGAGGCCCAAGGGCCTTGATTTGCTCTTCTGATAAACTGTACCACTATTACTTCTATCTGAAGCCTCTAAGTATCCTGTATATTTAGATAAACCCTTGAAATTCCAAAGGTAGGTCATCATGACCTACATTTAAGATGAAACACTCTGAGAACCCAAGATGATTCTAAGCCAATTAGTACCTGAGAGTAGGTCATGGTGACCTACTTATTACTTGTCATTCTCTGAGGACCCAAGATGCATCAACTAAGTTTGATGATTCTAAGCCAATTAATACCTAAATATTTTTAAAATTATATCCATAAAATTTCAATAAAAAGTAGGTCATAGTGACCTACTTTTCAGATGACATACTTTGAGGACCCAAGATGCATCAATTGACAAAGTTTGATGATTCTAAGCCAATAAGTAACTGATATATTTAAATAAAGCCATAAAATTTCAAAAATAGGTCACAATGACCTCCTTTTTCAGTCAACTAACTCTGCGGACCCAAGATGCATCAACTGACAAGGTTTGATGATTCTAAGCCAATTCGTACCTGAAATATTTAATTAAAGCCATAAATTTTCAAAAGTAGGTCATGGTGACCTAATTTTCAGTCAACCTATTCCAAGGACCCAAGATGCATCAACTGACAAATTTTGATGATTCTAAGCCAATTAGTACCTGAAAATATTTAATTATAGTCATATGAATTGAAAAGTAGGTCACAGTGACCTACTTTTCAGTCAACCTACTCTGAAGACCCTAGATGCATCAACTGACAAATTTTGATGATTCTAAGCCAAATAGTTCCTGAAAATATTAAATACAGACATAAAATTTCAAAAGTAGGTCACGGTGACCTACTTTTCAGTCGACTTACTCAGAAGACCCAAGATGCATCAATTGACAAAGTTTGATGATTCTAAGCCAATTAGTATCCGAAATATTTAATTATAGTCTTATAAATTGAAAAGTAGGTCATGGTGACCTACTTTTCAGTTGACGTTTTTCTAAGACCCAAGATGCATCAACTTACAAAGTTTTATTATCATAGGCCTAAAAATGTCCAAAATATGCCTCTAAAACACTTTGAAATCGAATGCCTGCAAAGTTCAAAAAGTAGGTTGCTGTGACCTACCTTTTAATAAATGTTTTACGGCCCCAAGATGCATCAGCTTAAAAAATGACCAGTACTTTTGGTTTTATTTATCTAATTATCTCCCCTTGTTTAAGGGTCACAACCTTAGTTTTAGTATAAACGGGAGCCCTTGGGCCAAGGATACCCTGTGAGAAATTTGACAATAATTGGCCAAGGGTTCTTAGTTATGGCCCATATTCTAAAAAGTTTACACACACCGCACAAATGGCCATAGCATTAGCTCTTTGAGCCTTTGGCTCAGAAGACCTAAAAAAACATGAAGCAAGTACCCACTATACATTAAAAGTAGTTTACTTTTATTTCAAAACAATTGTACCTTTAATGAAAAATCAAATGCCGTAACTTCATGGGTTGCGTGACGCAATGGTTAATGTATAGGTCTTGATAAAAAAAAAAAACTGTTAGGATTTTAGTCCAAGTGTAAAGTACTAATGCTTTTTCCTTCCCTTTCTGGGCAAATCATCTTGTTGACAGAAGTATTCCTTGGCATAATTTCATACATAAAACATTAATTTTTATTCAGCAGAAACATTTCCTACACTTTATTCCCCCATGATTTTGTTAAATATATAAATGATGGAATGTGACTGTATGTGAATTCATGGTAAAATTGTCAAGGTAAATAAGCATTGGAAGCACATTAATATCAATACAGATATGTACTAGATATCAAATGTACCATGCTATTTATTCACCTCCATTAATTAACCATTTGATACAGTCAGCTAATATAATGTACATCGATCACCAGAAAAAAATCAACTCTTCAAGAGTTCAAAAACATCAAAAAATGTAAAACTGTGTAGCAAAAAATGCAAGAAAGCACTTGGGTTTAATGTATGCAACGCTTAAAAACACATCAAACAATGTTAAAAAATCCAATGCAATACACTCAATTTGTAAAGTTTTGTAAGAATAAAAAAATCATATGTAGTCTTACAAATATTTTAAGTGGCAACATAAGGACCTAAGCTTGGGACCTGAATGACATCCATATACATCCTAGTAATGTTCCAAATAGTGAAACTTTCCAGTACATTGATCTTGTGACAGGATTTGACAACATCAGACATAGGCAGCCATTATAAAAGATGGCCACTGGCAAAGTCTGGGCAAGAGTGATCTGTAGACGATTAGCCTGTCCAGGAAATCTACCAGCTTTGTCTTTGTCCACAGAATAAAAATGGGATAACAGTCTAATAAAATAAAAGGCATTTCTTATTATTCACATTATCATTTAATTCCACAACAATTCAGTTTATGCAACAGCTAGAATTACTTTTATAGGATACCCTGCCCCATCCCACCCCCACCCCCCAAAAAAGATATGTTGTTTGAAATCTTTGTGAGATATTTAGGTAGAGAATCTCAAGACAAATGAAGGACAAGATAATGGAGACTGAGCTCATTGGTCCAGTGGCTCAGAACTGCTAGAGCACCTGCATGATCCGTAGGATATCACAAGTTTGAGTCCCAATCCATTCTTTACTTTTTACACTTTTGAGCTAATCTATTTACGGTACTTGTAAATGTAGTTTTTGATTTTTTTTTTTTGAAAGAGCATGGGAATACCAGTAATTGCTGTATTAAATGAACTTCAGTATCTCCAACATCAATATCCCAAATACCATGGATATGTTGAGGTGAATAGGAAGGCCAAACTACTATTTCTTTTAAAATATGTATTTTAAACCTCAATATCTCAAATTCTTAAACATCTCAAAATTTTTTCTTGGCCCCATTGAGTTCAAGATAATGAGATATGACTGTGTCAGACAAGCTGAATTGAAAATTAAAATAATCCTGCTATAAAGTGATAAGATGACTATAGTATTTTTTTTATCAATGAAATGGAACACATATAAATAGCATGATATACAATTACTTGTCTTTCTTCTGGTATTGATTATCTAACCAGGTCTGTAGTTTCTCCATATCACCTGGGACATCTGTCACCTTTATTTTCTCTATGTTCAGGTGAATTTCAGGTGAAGTTTGCATTAAGAATTCTGAAAGTAATCAATTTTCATGGAAATAGATATTACTTTATATATTTCAGTGGTATATTTCATTACATATACATTAAACTTCAAAACCATAAATCCATTCAAAGTATGTCAAATGAACAAAATTCAAACTTCATCTTTAACTTATATTCATATAACCATACTACATGAACAAAAATATGAGCTCAATACATATGAATATACAGTTGTATATATATATATATATATATATATATATATATATATATATATATATATATATATATATATATATATATATATATATATATATATATATATATATATATATATATATATAATTTTCACACAATTCAAAGAATTCATGGTTCATTTCATTTTAAAAAAAGTCCATATACTGTACATATACCACCAGAAAATGAAATAATATTCCCTTTGTGGTTCAACTCTGAATCCATTTGGGTACATGTAATGAACATTGAAGAAAAAAATCTACTTTTTTATACTTTATATCTGTTTATTGACAGCAGGATGGCTTACAACAAAAGAATTATAAAACAAAATAGCTACATATACATGTATGTTTGAATGGTAACATCAAGAAGAAAGTACATGTAATTGTCAAAGTTGAGTCATAGTGTAAATAAGATACATGTACTGTGGAATTATCATTGTTTGTTGGTGACAATGTTCTTGGATTTGTGGGTCACCCTTACCCATATTAAAATTTACATCCCCAAAAAACTATTTTGTCAACATTGATTCATTGAATCTTCTGTGTATAAAAGAGTTACCCACGAAATTATGTCCCTACAAACCAACAAAACAATAAATTTTGCTTACCCATGAACACTGACCTCCAAGAATTAAAATGATGCCACAATAAATCTAACTTTGTTATTTTCTTACAGGAAAATCTTTCTATATATTTCTTTTATATCAAACTCTGAACCCCCATTGTGGTCTCATTTATTTAAACGAGTATACAAAATGGACTTTGCATCTTGATGGAACCATATGTCTTACTACAGGCATTCTCCTAGTATAAAATAGTGTACTAGGAGATTTGTTGTTTAAGGTACTTCCACCATCTACACATTTATGGGACTGAAGTAGGAAAACTGCATTGATTTCCACTTAATATAGTTTAATATAATTAATTAATACCAAAAATGTATGGGTCCCCATCCTTTTTAAGATGACAGACATAAGAGATAGATATGTCAGAAAAATTACACATTTTTGATAAACATTCTGAAAATTGTGTTCAAATGACATAATTTTCATACTGAAAGTTCCAAATTAATGTTAGTTTATAGATACCTATAAATTGTGGATTTTAGGGTAACCATTTTACAATGAAAGTATAATATTGAAAATTTATGAATGAAGAAGAAGAAATGAGTTATTGCCCTTTGAACCACTTTATAACCGAAACAATAATTAATTAATTACAAAAACATAATTTTTTAAATTCTTTTACTAAACCATATTTTTTTATTACTCCTTTTGAAACATTATTTCTATTATGCTATTGATTAAAGTAATGAAGGATTTTGCAAAAACCTGTGACATCACATGAGGGTAAAATACTTTAAATCAATTAGAGTCAATCAATGCATACCTGGCATTCCAGGAGCTTCAATTCTTTGCCCAGAACTGTTCACTGTGTTACCAAAGGCAATAGTGACATCATAGATAAATGCGACATGCTCTCTCATGTGTTCCAGACACACTTGCAATGCTCCTATTTTGGGAGGTAGAACATGATCCATTGGGCTGATGCCTGCAAAGGGAAACTAGATTTCAGATGCTTTTAAAAACCTTGTACGCAAGGCAGAGTTTAATGTCAACTTCTACGGTACACAGTAACTCTTGAGCCAGTAACTCCATTCAAAATTAGAGACAAAATACCAATGAAATCAGGTGAAATTTGCAGCCAATGGACATCTTGTTAAAATCAAAGTTTCAAAATTAATAACCCTTTCCAGTGAATAGATTTACCAGCAGTTTTTTGGCACTGTCAGATACAATATCTCTTCAACTTGTCAATAAAAATTTAAAATGTGAAAATCTGTTTGAAAGCTCTTTTCTCAGCATTAGCAGTGGTGAATATTTAAATTTACCTTTCTTTTCTGCTAATGTTCTTGCTTTTTGTATAAATTCCTTATTAGTAGGATTGAACCTTGTTCCTTCTGGGAATATTACCATCCAAACCTATAGAGCAATCAAAATACATCCTCTTATCAATTCGATAAATGTACATGTATTTATTTTTTTTTATTAACAGATGTTTTTGAGAATTGCTATAAAATTATATGTGCTACTGATTGACTTTGATATTAATTAAGCACATCTTGTGACATGTAAAATAAGGGAAAATTAGCCTTTTCTGACCCCCAGCATCTCTCTAGGAACAATCTAAATGATAAAATTTCAAAGATGACTCTGTTATTGATTTTGTAAAGGTATTATTTACAAATACAGTCAAACCTTGTTATCTTGAACATGATGGGGCCAAGAAATTTTTTTGAGATATATGAGGAATTGGGATATCAAGGGTAAAAGACTTTAATAATAAGTGGTTGGGACTTCCAAGTCATTTCAACATATCCATGATATTCGAGATGTAGGTGTTCAAGATACCAAAGTTCAACTGTACATTAAAGATATACACGCTATAACTTGCGTCAGTTAAAAATAAAGTTGGAAATTTATTTATTTTGTTTACCAAATAAAGTAACGAAAATATTGTAAATTACACAATTGGAAATGAACGCATTATAAAGATATCAAATTATAATTATTTATTATCCTACTAGGAAAGTAATGCCTATATTTAAATTCATGCGTCATGTGACACCGTCGCTACTTTTAGATTGATAAACAAAAATGGCGTCAAGAAAACGAGGTAGGCCGTTTGGTATACAAAATAACTTTTGACATGGATGGCATATGTTTTATGCTTAAAGATACTTATCTTTGAAAACAACCAGTATTAACTATCTACTCTGTAATGACAGATATTAACTTTTATTCAAAATCATAGTCAAAATGCAATGTGCCTCGTTGACTGTGATTTCCCACGGACATGCGTGTCTATATACTGTTTACACACTTCCTTTATCAATATTCATGAATAGGCTGAATGTTTAATTGCAGATCTTGCTCAATTGTTTTGTAATTACAACGATTTATTTAGTAAAACTTTGTGGAAAGTAATTATTTTTTATTACACATCATGTTTCTCAAATCATTTTGTTTCACATAAAAAATCGCGTTTATATAGCGTGTATATCTTTGATTTTCTCTTAATAAAATTTAAATATCCAATTGGCAACTGGGATTTTTTATCAACAAGATTAGGGTCAAAGTGCCAAACCTTAGTGTCATTTGAAAATAATGGAATATATTAAGTCAAATATGATTTCTCCATCTCTTATGATTAAGCAGGTACAGAAATGATCATTCCTTATGCACATCTGTGCACGAGAGTCTATCTTTGTAAAAATTGATTTTTTTTTTTATCATAAGGGGATGGAAATGACCAAATATGGTACTCAACCTCCTTTAGCATTTGTACTGTATGGGTCTAATAAAAAACAGTATGAAAGCTATCAACAACCTCCACCCGGAACAGTGTACAAAGCTTTAAAAACTGATCCTCTGTTAACCTATCATTTCAATACTGGTTCAACAAAAAGATGAAATATTGCAGCATAGCATTGATAAATAGTTAACTTACTGGTTCATTTCTTTTTGCAAGTCTCCTCACTTGTTTTTCCATACAATCTTTACTAAAATTTCCCCTTCTAACATATATGCAGTCATGCTGAAAATAAACAGAAATATATGGGTTTTTTTTTCTTAAGTGGACAAAACAAATTACTGCAGTAGATATATTTTAAAGTTTAATAAATGTCAAATATTATGGCAAAAAACAAAACAAAACACCAGAGTTAGTGTAAACATGCTCGTAAATTGATATCACCCACTACATTTTTTTTTTAAAAAATGCTGCATACAATGTTTCCTTCATAGAAAGTTATAGACCAGACTCAGATTTTACTTTTCCTGTCAATGACCTTGAACTTGCCCAAATGATCTTGTGTCAAGGCCGTAACACAGTAACCAATGTTTCTCTATTATAAGACAGAGATCAGTACAGGATTATTCATTTTGCTTAAGTGACCTTGAACTTACCATATTGATTTTGCTCCTAGATTGTGACACACCCTAAAGGTCTTAATTAATCCTTTTGTGAAGTACATGTATAACTTTTAATGTTTCTATAAGATAAAGGTTTGGAACAATCATGAACACTTTTTTATCATTGACTTTCAGCTTAAATGACCTATGTCAAGGTCATAACACAGCCTAAGCTCATAAGCAATCATTATACCAAGTATCAAATTTCAACATTTCTCCAGTACAAGAAATTACTAGGACAGGGATTTTACATCTTTCTCAAAGTGACCTTGAACTTTCCTAAATGACTTTGATCAAACATCATAACACACCCTCAGGTCATAAGTAATCTTTTTGTAAAGTATAAACTTCCTATGTTTCTCCAAGATGATGGTATGGACCTGTGGTGGTCAGACGGGTTCGATCGCCAGTGGCCAGATAGCTCAGCTGGTAGAGCACCTGACTGGAGATTCAGGGGCTCGGGTTCTAAGTCTGGTTCGTCACATTTTTTTCCTCTCCTGTTACATATGGTGCCAAGCCATGCCCTGGAATTGACAGTGAAAGATCTGCCAGGGAAGAGCCTGGGCTGGTATCTTCTGGGGCCAAAGACCTTTAAGGAGGGAGGAATGTGAAAGTCAAATGGGTTTGATCACAGATGGCTAGATAGCTCAGTTGGTAGAGCACCTGACTGAAGATTCAGGGGGCCCAGATTTGAATCCCGGTCTGATCCGATGCATATTTCTCCTCTCCTGTTGCAGACCAAACATGAATTTTACATTTTATACCTGTGACATTGAACTTGGCCAGATGACCTTATGTCATGATCAAGAAAAAACATCTGTTCTCAAGTAATCTTCGTGTTATGTATCAACTTCCAATATTTCTCCTTCAAGAGTTATAAGCCTGGGAAAAAAAAATTTATGCCAGTGTCCTTGATTTTGCCCAGTAATGACACATTCTCAGGTCAGAACCAATGTTTAAGTATGAGCTTCCAATATTTCTTTATTACAAGAGTGGCCAGGATATGAATTATATGTTTTCTGAAAGTGAACATGAACTAGTCAAAACAACTTTCAGTTAAGGTCATGACATACACTCAGGTCATAAATAATCTTTGTGTGAAGTATAAACTTCCAATTCTTTTCTATTTGAAAAGTTATAGATAGGACACAATTTTACACTTTCTTCTGTGACCTTAAACTAACCCAAATGACTTTGATTAAAGGTCATGTTACACCCTTAGGTCACAAGCAGTCTTTGTATCAAGCATGAGCTTCCAATGTTTCTTCATTACAACATTATACTCTGGACATATTTGCAAGGACAGACAGACAGACAAGGCAATTCTCATATACCCCCAATACTTTGTAGGGGGCATAATTACATGGATTAAATCCCATAGAATGGCTGACAGTAAAGAGAAAATACTCTCATGTTCAAAGTACTCATGAATATTTACATTTTAATATGTTGGAAAACTTACCTGTTTGAAGTAAAAACCATAGAGTGGGAAATATTTTAGCCCATCTTTTATAACATATCTAACATGTCCAAGTGACCCATGTTGTAATGCAAATACATTGGCAACTATCCAATCCACTGTGTGAAATACAAAAACGAAGTATTATCCAATACCACTTTAAATTGAAAAATTTATGTACCGAGTAATCTGTATCTAGCTCTTATATTTATATAATTCTTCAATAGGTATTCAAATCTTACTTGTTGACTGATGATTGCAGATAAAGATTGCATTTTCTTTTTCATCAGTGATAGTGTCTGTATCACCATATGTATATATCTATTATTAAAAAAATGAGTTTAACATAAATGATTGAAAACTATAAATCCAACACATATGAATGTCCTGCAGAAATACATAATGCTTAATTAGTCATTTGGAAGGTCAAACTGAGGTCACCAAATCTGGCTTTTATTTAAATTCTCCCAGAAAGATGTATCTTTACAGGAGAAGAACTTGTAAGTTGTAAGAACTTGTTTCTAATCCTTTTGTGTTAAGCAATAAAATATGTTCAAATCAAAGATGTATCTTTGTAAAACATTATTTGAAATGTCCTTTTACTGTATTCAACAATTATAAAACACAAAATCTACAACTCTGGGACAAAGTTTTTGGGATGCATTTGTGTAAAAAATTGAATAAAGATAAAGTTGAACTTTGATACCTTGAACATCAATATCTTTAATACAATAGATATCTCAATGTAAGTTTGAAGTCCTAATAACTTTTTCTTAATGTATTTTAACCTCAATATCTAGAACCCTTGGAGATCTCCTTTTTTTATTTATTTATTTTTTCTTGGCCCCATTGAGTTTGAGATAACAAGGATTGACTGATTTTCAAATGTATATATACATAATGTCAAATAAAATGTTTTGAAATTTTTGTTGGATGGAAGAAAATTCAAAACAAGCAAGTTTATTGGTCTGTAGAGATGACTATTAAGGGTTAGGAGGTGGATAAAATATACAAGTTGGTAAAAGAATATGTCTAGAATTAGGGGATGAAAGGTAGTTGATTGTCCACTGCTGGAAAGTGGATAAATACATCCCCAAAGTGTGCAGAAAATCTTGGGTTGTTAATTGCACCATGTTTGCATTACGGGATCTGTAGCGTTATGGTCAAAGACTAAAATATAAAACCATAACGCTACAGTTCTGCAGCTAATATATAAAAAAAAAACTAGAAACATTTACTTCTCTGTCATTAAAAAAGTATAATCTCCAAATTTATCAGCTTATTTAATAAGTTATTACATTCACTTGTCATTAAAAAGAGTAAAAAAAAAACTTTGGTCATTGAACTTCAAAGTCTTAAATTACCTCTGCACCAGTATAACAGTGCATGAAAAACAAAACATATCTTTGGTAGGTCGCATAGAGAAGGTCATCCACAGCTCTGTACACGCGCCTGGGCAGGGGAAAGGTTAGCAATCGAGCAGCTGTCCATACTGTAATATGTATAGGAGCAGCGCTCAGCAATGCAGTTGCAGGAAATACCCAACGTAAAGACTGTGCATGTACCAGAATCGACAACATTTTTCATAATTGTAAGATATATTTGTTTACGTTGGGTTTAACATGTGCTACTTCCGGTTTAATCATAAACATGAAATCATACCTTTAATGTTTCGAGTTACATGTACTTGATAATGCAAATGTGGAAAAAATAATTGATTATCGATCAAAATTTATAATTTACAATCAATAAACGAATTAAAAACTTTTGTAAATACTTAGAAAATTTCGATACACCTGTCAACTCAAATTAATGTTCTTTCCACATTATTATGTTCCTAGTCTACTTAGCGGATTGGTGATTTTTTTTTTACGAGGGGTGTTCAAATGAGGCCAACTCAATTACAAATGAGAGAGAAAGAGAGAGAGAGAGGGGGGTCTATTAAAAGACCAGATGTTACACGATATCACCATGATCAAGAAAATTAAATCATTTCATTTTCAATAATTTTTCAAGACTGTGACGTCATAATACCGTTAATCCTTGACGCCATAGATAAGTGATGTAATAAATGCGTGAGGTCATAATAAGGAGTCACGGTGAAAGGAAAACATGGCAAGAAAACCACCAATAAAGAAAAACAAGAAGAAAGCAAAACCTGAAATGGCTAAGGCGCAAAAATCCGATGATGTCCCTGCACTTGGTCTCCTTCGAAAATTGACTCACTCAGCTAAAAGCAGAATGGTTGGTTTCGTTTTATTGTATTTAATTTAATTTCTAACATAAAATGTTTACCAGGATTCATTCGGTTTTTCATTGTTACATTATTCAAGGAATGAGTAACTCGCAATAAATGATAACATTTTATTTCAATTCTCTGTATGTGATGTTGACTTACAAGTCGGGTATATTTATTTAGAATTTTGAAGAGCAAGAAACATCGGGTGGAAATCACGAGGAAAGTCGGCGATTTAGCGCACAGACACATCCTTCGAGTATTTCTTGTGATAATGGAGGTACGGTTATACCAAAGACTTAAGTAACAATGTTAATTAATGTTTTTATGTTTCTGGTTATACGTATTAATTTTTATTCAATAACTGTAACGTAAATGAATTAACTGTAACCTTTATTCATTTTAATAATGCAAATTCTTAATTATGGTAGATAAATTGTTATCAGAACTTAGTTTTCACTATTTTTCTAAAATTTTCGCAGAGAAATTCTTTTAGTTTGCGAACACAACAAATTCGGGGTTTCACTGTGTATGAATATTATTATTTAGTTAAGGATATGTATTTCATATAACTAACATTATTCCGTAGACTTGCCAGAATGGTTTGAGGACCTTACCGAAGATAATGTGTCAGCTTTCAAAGATGTGAGTAGTTAAATCTTACAAGGCACATTTACATGTTAATATCTAATGACTAAGATTTTACATTTTCTAGGTATGTTATAAAATTGCTTGATTGTCGGAGGTTACAAGATAATCAAATTTAGTTTGCAGATTGTATCAAATACAAAAATGATAACAGAGTTATCTAATTTCATGTCCTTTTTGCCGTCTTCATTTTCCTTGAACTTTACACTTCCAGATTACATCTTGATTTTTCTAACATACCATTAAAACAAGGTTTCTTTTGTGGAAATGACTCACAGTTCTCCTTTTCAGGAAAAGAAATCAATATATTCTACTCAATATGGGCGAATTAAAGATTTTTTTTCAAAAGGGAAGGATCATTTTTGGTTACTTTTTTAAAATTAAAAACTCTGAAAATCGGGGAGGGGGGGGGGCTGTACATATTAGAAAACGTCTATAAGTGAGATGATAGATCTTGAAGTTATATTTAGTGATTAATTTTTTTTATGACAATACAATCTTAATTTTTTCAGCGGTTGAATTATGACTCTTCTTGCATTATATCTTGCAACTTTTATATAAAAACTAGAACCGAAAAAAGGGGATTTGGAAAAAAAATTAAATCAATTCGTAATTTATTCAATTTTGCTCCCCCCCCCCCCCCGAAAATTATGTTGGGAGTAGCATGACAATTGTTGCATAATGTACCTAAGTATTTCTGGGGAAAAACGAATAAAGAATAATTTTCAGAAGCATTTATGAATAGGAGATAAAGAATAACGTATTTCCTTAAGGTCCGTGAGACAATTTCTTTCGACAATTTCCAACCGACGTGTTTTTTTTATACGAAGGAAATAGAAATTTTCATTCATTTGGATTTATTCTAAACAGTAAGAGAATCAAAACCATTTGTTACATTTGAGTATTTTTCCGGATTCATTTCTTTTATAACAATATCGTCTTATGTTTCCTGTATATTCAATTGTTCTTCATCAAGTTACAACATATAGCCAATCAGAAAACTCTAAATAGCATCTGTAGTAATTACTTTATTAATTTTACAAAACCGGAAGACATCGATCCTCAATATTGTATGGTAACAATTGTTTTTGTTGAAATACTCAAAAAGATCTTTACACCCACACTTGGCAGGAAATAAAAACTTTAGGACTTGCATGCAAGTAAAGAGAGTACGAAAATTAGTATTAGGTAACTTTTAGTTGTTAAAAATGCAATATTTTATTCACCAGAGAGCAACTTCCTAAAGTACATACAACAGAATTAATAAATAATTAAATAGTAGAAACGAGTAGAAAACAATAGGCTTGTGGGCTACAACGATCACCTGAATCACATTGCTTTTACAGACAGTGAACCTAATATGAAGCCTTTAACCGAGACCTAAATTAAGCTAAGGACGTGACTTCATGGAATATATATGTACTTTCAAAGGACACTTGCATATTTATACAACAAATATAAAATATCTGTTCTCAAGATTTTTTTTCTTCATTTTTCCCTAATACAAGGGTCATGTTTGTCGCATATATAGATGGACAGTTAAGCATCATCACAATGACTTACTTCAGAATATTTTCGAATCATAATCAAGATACATTGTAAGGCCACACTAGGAGTCCAATGTTTAACCACATTCAGTGCCTACAGGACAATGATTAAAACACGCTAGAGACTACGCTACCGAGGTCCCGTGTAGTAGGTGCTAGCACGAAAAAGATCCCTCACTGCTCAGTGGCCCTAAGTGCCGAGTATAGGTCAAAATTTGCAGCTCTCCGCTGGCAAGTGGTGGCGTCTCCATATGAGTGAAAAATTCTCGAGAGGGACGTTCAACAACAAACAAACAAAAAACGCTATGCTAGAGTTTAAGAAAGGACAAACATCCTTTGACAAAGTCTTATTGACCCCCCTCCCCCATGAAATAACATTTTTCTTTTTATTAACCTCTTAAACCCATTTTTTTTTGGATAATCCTGAAGAGCTGAGAAGAAAACGCATATGTTACAAAATTACTGAGTAACTAACGGATTGACGACACACGGTTAAACTTTGACGAGAAATGGTCAATTAAGTTAACAGATCAGATAAGATGATGAAAAGTATGATGCTAAGGCTTATGGAAAGCATGGCATGATACGACTTTTCTGCATGATCGAAAATTCCCTGTTTTTATTGAAACTGAATACTTTTCTGACTCCTTTACACGAATTTTTGGTAATAGAACTATCTTTTCACACTGCAACTTTGGATAATGAGAATTTAAGAGTAAAAAGGAAAGACTATATTTAGTTTAGAAGTAGTTGTTTAAGAAACCTCATCTTACCCAGGTAGTAAATTATTAGTAATGAAGAAGAAATTAAAAAATATGTAAATACTTGTGTAATAAATAATATCACGTTTGACACGAACTTACGTAATTTGATAAGTAACAATAAAACTAAAAAATATTCATACTGAAAAATATCCCTATGTAAAGAAGTCAAACAAAGAATAATAGTGCAAAATGAAATTGAGCTTAACTCTTATTTTCGAAACTTTCCTATCTCTGTTCCAAACTATTCGCCATTAAGCTGTTCGATATGTTGGATGCCGCCAACACTGGTACATTGAATGCAGACAGTTTGTACGAGGGTCTGAAGCGAGTGGATAGCGACATCACACGAGAAGAAGTGGAAACAGTCCTAAAGAAGCTGGACAAAGATGGCAACGGAGAAATTGATTTCGATGAATTCCTGTTCCACATGACCCAAGGAGAACTTCTAGAGGGACTTGGAGGAGATGGTAACTTGAAGAAAACTTGCAAAATGACAAATACGCCAACTTATGTTCAACAAAACTAAGCAAAATTCCAAAAGAGCATTCGATTTGATGAAAATAAAAGAAATCTTCCATCATAACGTTGAATTGCAATACTGAATCCGGTTTAAATATTTCTCTACTAGTTCTTCATAGTCTATAGAATACATTCAACAACTTCTGCATAAGAATGTAACTTAAAAATTCAAAAGTATTTATTTTCTTAGATGCAGACAAGAGGAAGAAAGGAATATTTTCCCGTCGTCAGAGGTTGTTCTACACGGCCATCACTCAGTTCTCTCTAAAGCGGAGTCTTGGTGAAGACTTCCGGTATATCACCAAACGACAACCGCATGTCCTAAGCCACTACACTGCAGGTTTACGTCTGGTTGGCCTTACTGATCGTCAACTTGCACTTCAAATGAAAGAAATGCAGGAAAACGCGCGAAACACGGATTCGCCGTACGCAAAACCTCTGCAGTTTGTTTCTCCGACAACAGGAAGGAAAATGAAAACCATGCATCGACCAGGACAGGTAACAGGAATCCAGTTGGTCTCACTACACAAAATAGTTATCGCCCGACGTGACCAAAGACATCAGAAGAATATTGTACATAGTCTTTCTGTAGTACAATAGAATTATATGGAGAGTTATCTTTAAAAAAAAGATTATCAAGCCAAAAAATGAATAAATAAATAAATAAAAATTGCAATTTTAAGACCTCTGCTCTATGAAAAAACAATACTTCATTTAAAAAGTTTTAAATTTAATATCTACAGTTTGGCAATAAAGATTTCACAAGTAAATACAAGCTTAAAACAGACCTGGTCAACGTCACGCCGCCTAAAAGATCGACACAAGATCAACCCGAAGTCAGAGAAGAACTGAAAAATGATTCATCGGCACCGGTAAATAAAGATTCAACAAAAAATGAATGTTCCTGATTTTCCAGACAATGTATTTTTATGACGATAGAATGCCTTTGTGTATACAGAGCTATCAACAATTTTTCAGGAATTCTCCAACAGGAGGTTTCCAGGAGGGCTTGGCAGGGAGAGTATAGTGACCAAACTTCCTGGTGGTGATCTCATCAATAAGATAAGAAGACAGATCAGTAAGGAGGAATACAAATGTTTTCACTTATTAAATCCTTTTCTGCAAATTCACTGCATTTCAAAAGTTTTCTTCTAACAGCTTCGAAAACAGTGTTTGTAGAATGCACGTGTATTATACCGTTTTTCTGGAAATCGACATTAGTTATGTTGTCATTGGTTTGTTTTTTATTGCAGTGAACAAAAAGTTCAAAATGTCCTTTGGTATAAAAACCACTCCCTTTGAAAACATTAAAGAAGAAAAACCCAAAGGTATATGCAACTAAACAGTTAAATATGCAGCGATCGTTTCATTTTCATTTTACTTAATGAAGCAAATTCAATAATAAAAAGAAATTTAGCAGAACAAATTTCCTGTGTAACATTTCATTAAAATAGTGTGTAAAACATGTATCTCAATCGAACATATAGGTTTGTAAGTATACAAAACGTCAGTATTTAATTTTGCACTAAATGTAAAATTGAATTAAGAGATATGTTGAATCAAGTAACATGGAGAAGACTATATACTTTGACTATCGGATCAATAATGTTAACTTTATTTTAGATGCAGAACCGAAATGGAAGAAACATTGCGGATGGACAATACCAAAGATAGAACAAGTCTTTGTGCCACTTCCGGTTTTAAAAATCAAGTATCCCAGACAGCATCGTCCCACCATTGACGATCTGCCTAACATCAGAGAGCAGGTGGGTGTAATGTTTCATCTCCCTATTGCTAACTATTTAATGTATATAGTACATTATTAAAAGTAAATAATTATTTTAATTTCTAATCTACTGATAAAGCATGGGACGAAAGCGCTATAGATTAAAGTTTGAGTTTTTCATTTAAACTTAGATTTTATTTTACCCCTATACCAAGGAAAAATATTTTATTGAAGATATATAATCTTTTTTGTTTTCTTTTTAGGCCAGAAAAGCAATGGATGAATTCTACCACAATATGCAAAAAGCATGTGTCGTGCATTCTCTTGAACACTGGGAAAAACTTTACGCGGATACCATTCGCCCGAAAAAGTTGCTAGAAAATTTCCGTATTGTGTACCGTGCTTATTCCCCGCACAAAGAAGAGGAGGCCTTTGTCGTATGCCCTTGGATGCCAGGTCCCCGTCTCTATACCAGACGCAGAATCAACCCCCTGAATCACCAGACGACTTGGTCTCAAAAGGCACGATGTTGTTCGAACCTCTTTATTAATCCTCCCAAAACAGACAGCGACATGCGATGTGCCTCCAGTTTGAACTAGGATGCTTGAAGTTTTTGGCGTTTTATCTAAATACGTACATGCTCAAAAAATAGTTGTAAATTGTTCTTCGTTTAATTGATTTGTATTTGTTGATAGTGGTGATCACGGAAAGAAATAAAGAATTATGCATTCCACAACGTATTATGCATGTTTGCTTATTTTTAGTAATACGCAGACAGATATGTAAAGTTAGCTACTAGTAACTGGCTACTAGTAGCTGGCTACGACAAATGGGTAAAGTTGGCTACTAGTAACTGGCTACTAGTAGCTAGTTACGACAAGTTGGTAAAGTTGGCTACTAGTAACTGGCTACGATAAGTGGGTAAAGTTAGCTACTAGTAACTGGCTACTAGTATCTGACTTAAAATGTGAATGAAGCTAGCTATTAGTAACTGGCTACGACATGTGAGTAAAGCTAGCTACTACTAACTGGCTTGCAATGTGAGTAAAGGTACGTAGCTTCTAGTAACTGGCTTAAAATTACAAATATTAATTTGAAGAAAAGAAAGTAATGTATTGAATGCATTTAAAAAAAATTAAATACAATCTCGTATTTTTGATTCGCTAGTCAAATTTTTATATTAAAATATGCTACTTTTAATCTCTACTTGCAGTTTAATACTATCATTGCGTATGCATTTTGAATTAGTCATATCTTAGAAAAACCGTTAGTGTGCCGTTTCTTTTATAAATTTCGAAGACATGTATTCCGTTCGATGATCTGGCACTGAAATTATCGAGATATCTGTAGTGATATACTCAGCTAATCGTACTTTTTATGTAGTATAATGCAAGTTTGGGATACAAATGTTGATATCATTGAAGTACCAGGATTCTTATTTAGCTAATATCTACTTATATTGCTGACATAAACTTCCTGTTTGGTTCTCCACATGATCTTGCACTGAAGTTGCCAAGATATCTGTAGTGATATCTTCAGCTACTAGCGCGTTTTGTGAAATATGAATCAATTACGAACCAGTTACTTCAATGATGTTAATATTTGTATCGCAAACTTTACGTATGTCTCACAAAACTTCTGTAGTAGCTGAAGAGATATCAAAAGATAAATATAAATCGTTAGTAATATGTCATGTTGAGAACCTTGAAGAATTTTTTGTCAGCTGTATCAATATATATCTGCTCTCTAAATATCTACCTGCTTGGGAGACGTTAACTTTTTGTACAAATTTACGCTGCAAAGCACATATATGTATATTATGAAACTGTACTAAACAAATTTACGTTGTTAAATCCATTGTATATATTGGTATATGTTATACCACATTTTATATGTTTTGATTAGAATATAATTTTATTTTGATCAATAAACTTTTTAAACAACTTGTAACAAAATAATTAACGTTTGTGAAATAAAAAAAAGAAATAGAAGGCTGTTCTGACGGAAGTTATGTCTTCGAAATATATAAAAGAAATTGAACACTGACGATTCTTCTAAGATATGACTAACTGAAAATGCATACGCAACAATAGTATTAAACTGCAAGTATAGATCAAAAGTAGCATATTTTTATATAAGATATTTTGACTAGCGAAACAAAATACAAGATTGTTATTTATTTTTTTTAAAGGCATTCAATACATTATTTTTTTCTTTAAATTAATATTTGTAATGTAACCAGTTACTAGAATTACGTTTAAATTCAGTTTCTATTAGCCAGCTACTAGTAACTAGCTTAATTGATATGTTTTAGCAGGTTACTAGTAGCTAGCTTTACCCATTGGCCGTAGCTAGTTACTAGTAGCTAGCTTTATTCTGATTTTGAGTCTTTTACTAGTAGCCAGTTACTAGTAACTAGCTTTACCCATTTGTCGTAGCTAGTTACTAATAGCTAGCTTTACCCACTTGTCGTAGCGAGTTACTAGTAGCTAGCTTTATTCTCATTTTTAGTCAGTTACTAGTAGCCAGTTACTTGTAGCTAGCTTTACCCACTTTACGCAGACAGAATTTTAATAAATCATGGGTATTTCAGCAGAATGTAGACCAGTTACAAAAAGTTTATTTTTATGGTTTCTATGCCTCGAAGATCGGGAATGGATTTTATGTCTCGAAGATAGGGGACATAATGTTGTTGTCCTGTCTGTTTCTCTCTGTCTGAACAGAGAATTGTAAATAGCATGTCCATGAACTAGTGTTCACATCACAACTTGACCACGAGTTTAACAACCACATTTTGTTATTTTTATGATAGACCTAATGATAAACTTTCAGTTTTGATCCATTTGTCTATTGCATTCTGACATACCACTTTACAAAAAAGGACCTTTAAATTCTGGATTAGTTTCACTACATGAAGTTATTTCCAGTCATGTGACACCAACCAAAGCGGAAGTTTTATTATTACCAAGTCTTAAAAAATATCATCGCTATTTATCTTCGTGACGAATTTCTGATGGTCATGACTATGACATGTTTAGTACTTTCTAGAATTTACAAATCAAGGCTTTCTTTATAAAAATGCAATTCTTTTGTTGGACACCCTTTAAATATTGCAAGTGTATGTAAAGTGCTGTGATACACGACACTCAACTAAACTCACCGAACCTTATCAACCTTCATCCTTGAGGCTTTTGACGAAGTGCATATCTGTGTCAATCTAAGTTTACAAAAAGTCATGGCGATTATATGTGTAGTTTCATGAGCATGGATTTGCAATATGGTCGAAAGGGATACCACAATTTCAATTAAGTATCATTCGTACTTGGCTGAAAATATCCAACTCCCATGTTTTGCAAAGGCGTTGCTGGACGGTGGTGTGATTCAGCTGAAAGACTATGAAAAACTGTTATCAAGAAACACAAGAGAAGAGTGTTCTAGGCTGCTGTTAAAACTTTACAGGAAATGCAGTTCGGGGATCATCCTTCAGTGTTTAGAGGATTCAGGACACGAGGATCTCTGTAGAGAACTGGAAAATGGTTCACAACCTGTTCCGAAGGCAAAGATGTACGCTATACCCCCTGCTTGCGGTCTGGATATGGAGAGTCAGAAACTCATTGAACACTTTTCAGATAAAGTGAAGATGAAGATTCATAATGCAGAGGCAAGAGATTGCATGACAAAATTTGAGGCATGGAGCAGGACGTTACTTAACGCAATCAAGCGTGGAAGTTTGGACCCCATAGAAGAGCGAAAGTATGCCGACTGTTGCTTTGTGTTGCTCGATGCCCTGGTTGTGCTGTATAGAACTCATAATGAGAACCGCAAGTCTCTGTTTGGAAAAGAGGAGTTCAAGAGCATGGAGTATCTCATTTCTAAAACAGCACATCCAACATTGACAAGGATTCGTTATCAGAGCCGTTTTGGCGTGTCATTGTTTCAAGGGGACAAAATTGAGAAAGGATTGCAATATCTTTCACTTGCATTAGGTGATGCAACATTATACATGTCTGGTAAGGATATTGGAAATATTATATTTGCCCTTGTAAATATCAAGCTTGAATTGTATGCTCAAAATTCGAATACTAATCTGAAAAGGGAAATACTCGATTTTATTGAATCAGGAATTCGATATTTCGAGAATGAAAACGAGGATGCTCGTAATAATTGGCGTTGTATTTACCTGGATAAGAAAACGTGCTGTCTTCTGGGACTAAACAGCGACGGCAAAACTATTGAAGGGGCTGTGGTTGATGAACAGGACTTGGAAAATGCCAATTCGTGCTTGTTAGAAACAGAACAATTCGATTCAGTTATAGACATACGCAGGCGTATGCATTTTTATAGAGCCAAAGCAAAATATTATAACCACAGAGGAAAGCAAGACATTTCCGAGGGTTACTTGAAGGAAGCTCTCGAATTGGCGAAGAAGGGAGGGTTTCACCACGATGAAAAGATACTGCTTCAACAGTGTCCATCGACTGAGAAACCATCAGAAAAACAAGCCATAGAACACAACGATAATGACGGATTAACAGGTTCCAACGTAGACAATAACAGAAACTTTGTGATTGAAAGTAAGGATTTGGACCAAAGAGCTTTACAAAATATAGCAAGAGCTTTACATATGGAAACATTTGGAATCGTGTCCAATAAAGAACCCACAGAAAACTAATTAAGGGACAAAGATGAAGCATTTACAGGGTGTGAGGTTTTTATTATGAATTTTACTGAACTGTGTATAAGATTATTCCGACTCAGTTTACAGCCCATATACCCCAAGTTGACTCGGCACATTCCTGTCGGTCACAATGAGATTATAACGACTAGATTGCTCTAGTGTCCCGGTGTCTTAAAGGCACCAAGTTGAATGATGCGTACTTACTAAAACGCATAATTTTTTTTTTAAATATTTCAGTTATGTCTGAAGAGACTCCTTCGTGTCTTTTTTTCCCCAATTGTGTCCTTGTTTGCTAATTAATGCATTTCATATTATTTCCTTCAGCTACATAGTTGGCTGTACCATTTGCCCAGCGGAAATGCATTTTTTTTTTCAGGCCAATAATTCACGTGTGTTATGAATTATTATTTCCCTGAATCCCAACTGGCCAAAAAAGTAAATAATAATAAAATGAATTTCACAAACCTGAAGAAAAAAGTTTGTTAAGGAATGTTTTTTTTTTTTTTTTAGTGCTAAGTGCAGTGTGGTCCTTTTAAATTATACACAGCGTAAAGATGTTGTTTTATGGAAAGTGCAGCAAATGTGAAGCTGAAAATCAAATGCAGGTTAAAACATTCACTTGCCTAAACAAAACACTTGACAGTTAACGAGCAAGTAATGATATGTACATTTATTACAAAAACGTGAATGGATTTTTTTTTATACCCTCGGATTCAGGAAGTTGAAAGCAGTGAGTATTTCCTCAATAAATCAACTCTGTAAAAATCGTCCTTTGTTTATAAACATTATTAAATAATATCCCTGTTTGCAGTACTAACAATCAGGGTTACTGCAATTATTAAAGGCTATCTTAAAATGCATCGCAGAAAAAAAACGGTAGAGAGATAACGTGGATTGATAATTTATAATACATGTACGTACTGTATAGTGCGTCTTTTAAAAGATCTAGGAACGTGATTATTTATAGGTTAAGTACATTGTTCTGAACTTTATAACCACCTTTAACCAAAAAGTGAACGTACATGTTTGTTATGCTTATTTTGTTGCTCTTTCGGATCGTTGATTGGCTGAAATCAAAAATCATTTATAACTATAAGGCATTGGTTTTTTTCAAATAAGAAAATTGACACAGCTCAACATTGTTTTTATTATAATCATTCAATAGTTCATCTTGAACATGAATATAATTATCTGGGAATTATTTTTTACTTATAATGGTAAACTTAAGTAAGCAGCTGAACAGCTAGCTGACCGCGCAAGAAAAGCTTTTTATGCATAATAATTTCATAATAACTTACATCTATTTGTAAAATATCTTTTAAAACTATATTCTTCACTTCATTTTGTATGGTTCCGAGATATGGATTCAGACTTTAACATTAATATAAACAATTGTGATCAACAACCTTTTGAAAAGATATAGATTTAGCCATTAAATATGAGCTAGGAACACTCCCCATTTGTTGCAAAGCTTTATCTCTATGTTTAAATATTAAAAGAGACTAAAAACCATAATAATAAAAATGGAATTAGAAATCAAATTCTTATTGCAGCTTTCTTAGAAGGCGACAATCTATATATTAATGGTGTGAAGGTAATTGGCAGGGTCAGATTGATAAATTAAAAAAGAAACTTAAACTTCCATCATTAGATATTGCTGATAATACATTTAACAGCTGTTTGAAGAATTTCTATATAAAAATGTAAATTTTCAACTTCCGAACATTGAATTCTCCAAATGTAGTAAATTATTATTTTACAGTCAAATTAGAAAGAACTATAAATTACAAGACTACTTGAAATTTCCAATTAATAAACATGCACGTTCTAAATTAACAAGAAAATATCTGTACACCATTTAGAAATTGAAACAGGCAGATATTAAAGCTTTGTATCCCAAAAGAATCTCTTTTTTGTCACTTTCGTAAAACTGTTGTAGAAAATGAAATAAATTTCATATATGACTGTCCTACATAAAATATAAATATTTACGAAAAATATTATCCTCTGTAATTTAGATGATAACGTTGAAGGAAAAACATTGCAAGGTATTTTGTAATCCTGACAATGAAGTTCATTCTAGAAGGCTATGTGAATTTTTACATGAATGTTTTAAATTGCGTTCCAAAAAATAGAGCGCAATAATACATATTTGATACATTAATCAATTTATCTCTGTTCATATTATACTGGTTGCCAAATGATTATGTATAAAGTTGTAAGGCATACTAATAACATTGTACTTTTCATTCTGTTTATGTAACATGGTTGTATGCCAACATGTTTGTTGAATCAATAAATTGAATTGAATTGAATTGATATCTAAATACGTTTTATGACTGTTGCACATTTGGAGTTGATATTTTTTGGAACAAGTGATATTTGCAAATCTTCTACGTGCATTTTTAAGCCATTTTCTACATGTACATTTTCCTTTCGAGTGCAAGAATTTAATAAGAAATGCGTTGATATCATTTTTAAATACTTTATTGTCTTTCATAGAAAAAAGTTAAATGTTAGACTTACATGTTGAATATGTTTATCTGTTCGTGAAAGTTCAAGAAAAAAATTGAAGGCCGTTTTCATAAAATGGAGGAGCCGATTTCGAATTATTCAATTCCCTGTGCACAAATACCATTACCAAACTGAGAAAGTATCACATTAATTAAAAGGTTACTTGTTCACTGTTAATTTCTTCCCCTGTATACAAGTGTTCTTTAGATTATGTCGACATACAAAATATTATGTCAACATGGAACATAAATATATCAAACTGTGGTGCAAGAGAAAATTTGAACTTATCCAGCTTTTGTTCATATTTATGCAATTAAGGGGGTTCGATCCTGAGCTTTTGAGCAGATTTTTTTCTCCACCTTATTTATAAAATTCTGCATCATATATATATAGAGGATATTCAATGTTTTGTAGATGAATATGGAATTTATTTCACGAGTGGGACAGGATTTTTTGATATTTTCACGAGTGCGAAGCACGAGTGAAAATATCAAAAAATCCTGTCTCACGAGTGAAATAAATTCCATATTCATCTACAAAACATTGAATTTTCTGTTTATTACATTTTCTTTGATTTTCCCTTTGCCTCTGTCTTTTCTTAACACCATAGGCTTGACGTCATAGTTGAACGGTTGAGACGTCATAGCTTAGAAGTTGTGTGATTGAAAACATTACATAGTACAAGGATTTTAGCAACATATTTGGGAAGAAATTTGCAGTTTTAGCTCTATCAAGATGCTTAGTTACTATTTCTATCTTATGACAGGCCAGAAATTATTTTTTACTTACTTTGATATCCTTTCACATTGTGAGAGAATATCATTTTTGGTATCCTTTCACACTGTGAGAGAATACCACTTTTATTCAATAAATAAATCACAGTATTTCACTGTTGAAGATGTAATAAAAGTTCTTACATTAAATTTGGATTCTACAATGCAAATTAATGTATATTCAAATAAAAACCCACGACTAAATTCCATACAAAAAGCACTTAGTGAGGAACTTCATTTGGTTTTTCAGAAGAAAATGACCAATTTTTCTCTTTCGAAGTATTTACAATACTATTAAGTTTTGATTCCTATTTTTCCATGCAGGCTTTACACAGAGTTATTTTGTGCAGTGAAATGTTTTATGCTGGTCCTAAAATATTTATCAAATTAATTTTTATGAATTATATCATCATACTGTGACAAATACAGCAAATATAGTTTGAAAGTCCAGAAAAAAATAGAGCTAATTTTAACTTAAAATTAACATTTTTTTAAGTAATATCTAAAAATTTACAGTATAGACACCCGCTTTTGATTTTCTTTTCTGAATATATTAGATAACTTTGATCATTCTGTTTAAATTCAGCAAAAGTTTGAGACTTTAAAATAATTTTCTTGGTTGTTAAATTTTTAATGCCAGAATTATGACCGTTTGTGAGTGCAGAAAGGTCAAATAATTGATTATGCAAAGTAATTTGAAACTTTCTTTGTCACAATTTAATGTGTCTTTTTGAGATAGAATAAGAGTATATTTTGTCCCATGGTTTATTTTGATAAAAAAAAAATCTTGGAGGGAAAACTGATTTATGTTCAAGACATAATTTCAGTGCAGAAAGGTCATATTAAATGTACCGTAGCACCATAAGAAGCATATTGACCCCCACTTTTTGTTTTGATTTTTAATTAAGCTATGTGTTTAGATACTAAAATACACTAAAAAAAAATATCTTAAAATTTACAAAGTCGAGAAAATAGTCGATATCAAAAACCTATATAATGTTCTTCACAGTCAACATTTTTTGTTAAAGTTGTAAAATTCCATTTAAAAAAGGCAATTAACCTGTTTGAAAAGAATATGATACATGCAGAGAAAAGAGACTGTACATTTAAAGTTACAAGATGACTCTAATAACCATTAACTTTACTTACGCAAAGTACAATAGATCACGTTTTTAAGTGCATGTTCACCTGTAATGCTTTTGGGATTTCTGTAACAATGATACTTAAAGAACACGAGAAAAAAAATTAAAATGGTTTCAAGGCTTTTCTTTTAAAAACAGCCACGACACAATGTACAAGTTTCCAATACTGAGTTGAGACAATGCGTTATTAACACTGGTATACACCAGGCTGAATAAAAAATCTGTGTAAGACAATGATCATTTAACAACGTTCTGAGGATAGAAATCACCAAAATAATTTCTAGGACAAGATATCATTTACACCAAAGAAAACCTTGTCTTAATTTTCGATTTTTTAGGTCACCTGCTTAGTCACTCAGGTTTCGTTTATCTGTTTTCGTGCGTTAACAGTTGAACATTTTCAGCGTCTTCTCTGAAACCGCTGAACCAATTTCAACCAAGGTTAGCACACAGCATATATGAGTGAAGGGGAACAAAAATTGTGAATTTCAGAGCCCCCCCCCCCCAGGGGGGGGGGGGCAGCCCGAGTGGCTGGAAAACCATAAAAATTAATGCAATCTTTAAAAATCCTTTTCTTTTCTCCTGGAGAACAAGCAGTCAAACTGTTGGCATGATTGTAATAAGCATAAAACCACTATCAAAATAGTGGTATGCATGGCCCCGGCCCAGGGTCAGAGGTCTGGAATTAGGATGGGCTCTATTGATGATATAGTGGAAAAAACATTAATTCTTTGAAAAATCTTCTCTCATCCTGTATAATAAGCAGACAAACTAAGTGCGTGGTTACAATGAGCAGGAGTGCCTCTTTCAAAATTGTGAATTGCATGGCCCCAAGGTCAGGTCATTAGGACGGGTTATATTTATTATGTAGTAAAAATGCATCATTTCTTTGAAAATCTTCTTCTCTGATCCGCGGTATTGAACAAATAAATTTAAGTACATAGTTATGACGAGCAAGGGTGCCTCTTTCAAAGTTGTGGATTTCGTGACCCCTGGGTCAAAGGCTGATGCTAGCACTGGGCTTTATTGATTATACATGTACTAGTATATTGAACTTTAAAGTCTTCTTCTCTGTTCAAGGAAATTAAGCAAACAAACTAAGTGTATGGTTTGAGGAGCAAGGTTGCCTCCTCCAAAAGTTTGAATGTGTTGGTCCTTGGGCCAGGGTTTCTGGTGTTAAGGTGGGACTTTTATAAATATACAGTGAAAATGCATTAATTCTTCAAAAGTTTTCTCTGCTCCTGGGAATTTAGCAGATAAACTTATGTGCAGATGAGCAAGGGTGTCTATTTCAAATTCGTGAAGTTCTTGGTCCCTGGGTCAGAGTTCGGTGTTAGAACAGGGCTCTATTGATGACATAGTAAAAATGTATTAATTCTTTTAAAAATCTTATCTGTTCCTGGGCATCTAAGAGCCAAATTAAAGTTGCACTGAGCAAGGGAATTTTACTAGATATCCAAAAATTTGGACCACTGGGTTAAGTGTTCTGGTGCTAAACAGGGTTCTATTAATCTTGTATGGAAATTTGTACTCTACTGAGAAAAGTTATTCCGCTTTGTTATTCACATATGATAAATTGATCACTGTAAATAATGTAATTGACAATTCATTTCAATAAAAAAAAGTATGCACGTTTTTTTTTTTATATGTATAATACAAAAAGTACTTTCATAGTTTTTAATGGTCAGATAGAATTGTAAATAATAGATAAATATAAAAGAGACAAAAATACTTTAACTTAGTACATTAAATAGTCTTCAAAGACCAAGACATGCCAATGGGGGAGAGAACATGATTGGGTTTATTATATGTGCTATAGCACTATTGTTTTGTACAGTCTGTGTGGGGATAGTTGTAAATGGGAAGTATCATTGACAAGTACAGGCAAGTAAATAGCTCTACGGTATGTTTTGCTACTAAGTATTTTGTTTATCCCCGATCATCCTGTTTCTCATTTTCTGATAATCTTTGGGTAACAAATCTTCATCTATTGGGTTACTTTGTGCTACGGATCCTTTAGAGTGTTGTATTATAGTTTACACTCAGGTGACCAATAAGGCCCTTGAGCCTCTTGTTAAGGAAATAAATTTTACTTCATTATCATTTATGACATCATATTTCATTGCAGTCATTACAATATTCCTAGGGAAGTACTCTGTATATCATTGAGTTCCTGTTCATTTTAAGTACTGTCCTCATCAAGAATGCAAATTTATTTATGAGTACTCACACTCATTTAATGTGTTCTATCTATATACATCATGTGAGATACAGTTAAAACGCCGAGAAGAGGACAATGTCTTGCCAACTTCAATCTCATCTGTGGCCAAACAGAGGGGAATAACTTCCTTGATGACGTAAATCTTATATATACAACGTAAATGACTTCAATATAACTTTTATAACCTTTGTTCATCAGAAAGTTACCAATTAAGAGCCATTTTCTGTAATGACTTGAAATTTCATATAGGAGCTGTGGCGCACATAGTCTTAGAATTTCTTCTAACTCTGTTTGATGAAAGTCTTTGATACCGTAAACTTACACATGGTAAAAATTGGTTGCTATATGCCCTGGTTACCATGGCAACATGCCCTAACGTTATAAATATAGCATTTTTCAACATGTTCAGAATCCCATAGCTAATGTTTACAGCAATGCAAACAAGTGCAAGAACTGTTTCCAAAGGTTGAAGGTCTGATGTCCTAAATGCATGATAAACACATGTGGGAAATCAACTATTACATGTGTAACTATGGAAACAAAGTATTTAAAAGTAATAATTTTATTCGTTCATCTTTGCAAAGTCATACAGTGTAAACTCAAAATTAAAAGCAATTATAGGTTGAAATGCAACCAAATAATAGAGATAGATCCTTGTAACATACACCAAGGATATATATGTTATCTCTTATTGATTGACAATGGTTGCCATGGTTTTAATACCCTGAAGGAATTTCAAATTTACTCTCTGTATGTTTATATTTGATCCTATCTTTAAAAAAAAAATCAGATTTCTATCTATAGGTGGAGATTAATTTTAAAAGCGTTGGTGTGGTCCTAATTTTACATTTCAAAACATTCTAATTAAATTCTTTAAATAGAGCGTTGCTGGGGAAATCAGCGGAAAAAATTTGTATAAAAAGCTGAAAAATATTTTGTTTCTTTCGATACCTACCCTTGTATATAGATTCCCAAAACTTTTATGATTGATGTTTATGAACAACTAACCTGACTTTCAATTATGACTAACACACAATCGATAACTGGATGCAAGAATCTGCCACGTAAAGTTTGCAAATTTTTCTCTTCTTGGTTACCATCGCAGAGTTATTTTTTCATCAAACTTCATCAATATATGATATTCAACTTTAGTTCTATCACATAAGTACTATTCAAGGTGAGTCAAATAATTTTTCTGGATTAAAGGATAATTAAATTCCTAAAGAAACAAAAAACATCAATGACAAGTATTTTTTCAGCTCAAGGTCATTCTTCCCCTTAATTAAGCCACTGGTACGTTGTTTTCATGGTTACAAGGCAAAGAAGCAGTTAATTTCATTTTTTTTCTTAAGCTGTGTTATAAGGTTCTAACGATGTATATATGTCAGTCTTGAATTTACATGTTTTTCTGCAAGAAAGTAGGGTTAATCAAAACATAGCAACAAATTTTGTATGGCTACACTGTGTTACCATGGCAACCATGAAAGTTGTTTTTAGAATATTGCCAATACCTAATAATTTAAAGTCAGATATTTTTATTGTTTTTAGTCCCCTACCGGTGAAACCGGAGGTGACTATAGGTTTCCTCTGAGTCTGTCCGTCCGTCTGTCTGTCTGTCAGTCTGTCCCACTTGGTTTTCCGCACTTTTTTTCCTAAACGCCTGCAGATATTGAGCTGATTTTGGTATGTGAGTGTATCTTGATGAGTTACAGATCAAGTTTGCATTTCGTTCCGCTTCATTGATTTTTGACGGAATTACGGCCTTTTCAATTTTTAGGGGTTTTCCACAATTTTCTTCTAAACGCTTGTAGATATTGAGCTGATTTTTGGTATGTGGCTTTACCTTGATTAGTTATAGACCAAGTTTGCATTTTGTCCCGCTTCATTAATTTTTGACAGAATTATGGCATTTTCAATTCTTAACGGGAACCAGATTACACTTGCCGGTAGGGGACTAGTATTGCTAATGCAATACTCTCAGAATGCTTGTTCTTTTAGTTGTTCATTGAGTTTGATCATGTAACAAGACACATTTAAGAAATGTTTTTAAGTTTTGTGTAAGTTATTGGTGTGTAAATCACACAGACTTGTCACGTAGGCATATTTCATGAAGCGCGCTATAGCGCTTCATGAAAATTATACCTACATGCAAGTCTTTGTAGCCTCATTGTGACGTCGCTTTAGCGCGAGTTTCTCCGCGAAAATTTCAACGTGCGAGTATACACAAAAATGGTTTTCAAATCAATTTCACAGTTGGCGAAGTAGAAAACATAAGTGAATATTGAGCATTTTCCCGCAATTTTTAGTATTTAAAATGTATTCTAAATGTACCCATGGTTACCATTTACTTAGAAATAGATTCTAGTTTTTTACAGCATAAGTGGCAACAAGGTGTCATGATTTTGTGAGAATGGTTTGTTTGGTTTTCTTAGTCTTTATTAAGATTCTATAAAGATTCAAAGTAAGTGAAAATCTCAAATTTTCAAACTTTTTCAGCTGTTACCATGGCAACCAAGACACATAGCAACCAAATTTTATTCGATATATGTTTCTGGTGTCAAGTAGTTATATTGTAATAATAAGCAAAGTTTCATCAGAATTGGTGATCATGCTTAGAATCATGAATCACTTAAACAAAGAAGTTTAAGTGATTGCAGAAAATACATGTAGCTCTTAAGGACTGTCAAAATATTCCACGTTAAGGACATTTCTCTGTTAATTTTTTTTCATAAGAACATTTAAATAAAAATCTACATAAGTACTTCTCATTAATCTGTTATTAAATGATACGCTACATTTTATCTTTTGTGTTCAATCTGAAGTTCTTCATTACTCACTGTGACCCACCACTGATTTAAATAAACCTCTTGAGATTTTATGTAAAATATACAATAAAGTCTATAATGGCTCTCCATTTTCTCCCACCTGACCAATTTAATGGTAATAAATCTATGAGGATGAATCTTCTGTGTGTTTTTGTAATAGTAATAGAATGGCTGGCATAAATAGTTATTGATAATAAAACCTTAAACCACCCTTTTTTCTGTATTCATTTATGATGAAATTACTAAACAAGCTAATTTTCTGATAACCTATGTATGCATTAGTCTTTATATGAAATGTTTCAATTAACATACAAATCATCCCAACAATTAAAAAAACATTTTCAATTGAATATATATTCAAAAATAAAAATAAATAAAAAAAAAATATATATTCAATTTATTATATATATCTATATATATTCTATAAACAACATAAAGGCATACAGTATAAAATGAAAAATACTAGTAATATCAATACATTTATAAACACAATACCTATAAACAAAAGAGAGTATAATACATAACACATAATATATTACTAGAAAGTATATATTGTAATATAATGTCATGGTTTAATCACAATCCAAAAAAAAAAATATCTTATTAAATTTGACATTTTCTCTTTGACATGGTAAAAATAAAGACACATACCAAAAACTACAAAGAGCACTTTCTTTAAAAATGAAGGAGTAATTAGAAGTACAAAATAACCATACCCCCTGCAAACATTACAATAATGATAAAAAATGAAGGAACAGTTACAAGTAGTGAATAACAATACCCCCTGCAAACATTACACAAAATTAATGATCAAAAATGAAGGAGTAATTGGAAGTACAAAATAACAATACCCCCTGCAAACATTACACAAATGATCAAAAATGAAGGAGTAGACCTTTACAAGTACTGAATAACATTACTAACTGCAAACATTTCACAAAATTAATGATCAAAAACTAATGAGTAGTTACAAGTACAGAATAACAATACCCCCTGCAAACATTACACAAATGATCAAAAATGAAATGGACAGAACGATTATAGGCATTATGCCTGCCGTTCAATCCATTTCATCTGTAATGAATAAATATATTTTAAACTAAAAATGAAGGAGTAGTTACAAGTACTGAATAACATTACCAACTGCAAACATTACACAAATGATCAAAAATGAAGGAGTAGTTACAAGTACTGAATAACAATACCCCTGCAAACTTTACACAAATGATCAAAAAATGAAGGAGTAGTTACAAGTACTGAATATCAATACCCCTGCAAACTTTACACAAATGATCAAAAATGAAGGAGTAGTTATAAGTACTGAATAACATTACCAACTGCAAATATTACACAAATGATCAAAAATGAAGGAGTAGTTATAAGTACTGAATAACATTACCAACTGCAAATATTACACAAATGATCAAAACAAAAATGAAGGAGTAGTTACAAGGACTGAATAACATTACCAACTGCAAACTTTCAACATATTATGCTTAATTTACAGATCTTTTATCAAGTTTGCATTCACTACAGATAATTCAAGTTTGATTTTAAACTATATTTAAAATTATCTTAGGAAAAAAGTACAAGAAAAACAATACTGTAGTCACACAACTGGTTTCTTTTATAAGGTACTTCTAGTTTGTATATACATGTAGTTCAAAGTTTTAATAACTTTCTTCTTTTATGCCTATGTTTATTTGAAAGAAAGGAAATTGTTAAGTAAGTAGTAATGTCTATCACAGTAAAATGTATGTCATTTCTACTCTTGTATGACAGATTGTGCAATGTCAGTGACAACACATCCAATCATCTTTGAAATTGAAATGTGTGTCAGTATAAATGTAGATCATGATTAATTCATATGTCAGAGATAAGCCTATACTGCCTGAGTTTTGTAATGATAGTCCACAGAGTCCATTCAAGATTGTGGCATATCACTGTCATATGAAGTAAAGATTGTGTGATCTAAAAAAAAAAAAAGCACATTAATGTGGAATGGTGAGATAATTTAGGAATTGAGCCCCCAGTCATAATGTTTGTATCCCACTTTATAGGACTTCCCATCCAACAGTTCCTTCAGCTGAATTTTTCTCTCTCCATCTGGCAGGTTTGCCAAAATCCACTGCAAAACCTGTCAAGAAAAGAGATTGTGTACAGTTCATACAGACACAGTTAAATTGATTTCAGAAGTAAATGTTTTAAATCTTAATATGAATTCTGAATTCTAAAGTAACTGTTAATATACATACATACATACATATATATATATATATATATATATATATATATATATATATATATATATATATATATATATATATATATATATATATATATATATATATATTCTCTCTATCTTTCTCTCTCTATATATAATATAATATTTTATAAACATTATTAGCTAGTAACGTTAAGAATATTTTGACCACGTAATGTTTTTTTCATCAATGAAGTACGGGTAAAACTATTCTTATCCTTGAAAATCAATCTAAAAGTAAGGCTAACCTCTTCTTTATTTTTACCAAAGTCCTCCTGGTACCAGCTAAGAATTTTGGTCAGCATGATTTGTTTCTTGTTCATGTCAATAGTGAGACCATCGTCACTATCTAAAAAAGCCTCTGCTGCCAGCTTAAGCTGACCTCCTAACCCCTAAAAAGTACAAACAATGCCAATTACTACAACCGTCTAAAATAAAGTAATACACTAATTAATATTTTTTGTCATATGAATTATGCTTCTCTTTGAGCCAGATGAATAGATAGTTAGAAATAAAAAAAAAGAAGAAAACTTTTGATTGAAAAAGTCCGAAGACAATGGCTTGTCCACATATTACTTTAACAGTATGATACTAATTAACTAGTTCTATAATACATGTATTTGTCATTTTCCACATAAATCCTGTGAGAACCTATAAAAAGGCAGTTGATATTACTTACATCAGTAGAGTAGGTTTTGATTGGCGGGCAGCTCTTAGCCCCACACACTAGGGCAAAGTGAATGTAGGGCTCTGGTTCCTCTAGGGCAATCTTATAGCGGGGGTCTGACTGTGAAAAGGGGCGAAACAGCATTCCTAATATAAAATGTATGAAATGACACCAAATATTCAGGATTAGGTACAGGTAAGTCATGCTGTTAAAGTGCATATAGAATCTAAGGCCTTGAAAGAGGACACCTAACTCTCAGGTTTACATCCACCCCCCAATTCAAAATGAATCAGATATTTAATTCAGTGTATTGAAATATTCATATTTAAATGCCAATGAAAGGCAATCAAGCATGCCTTATTTAAATGCTATCGTTACATAACTTTTAAATAAGATCTATCCACTTCCTGGTGTTTGTGTTTTATATGAAGCTGTCAATGAGTAACTGGTTACTTGAGTACCCGTTAAAAGGTCTGAGTATTGAATAGTTCAATACTTAAATCAGCATTTGAATACTTGGAAAAAAATAAAACCCATGTAATATTTCTTCATTTTCATCGTTGTCAAGCACATTCTATTTTCAGAGATCATCGCACTGTCCCTGTCATGTTTTGACAACAAAAAAGTAATTACCACCTCTGTCAGTGGAAGCACATTGTTTTGTTTTTAGTCAGGAACAAGTCATAATTGGAAATCAGATAATGATTTCAAATTAATTTGGTAAAATAAAGCACAATTTCTTTTTTTAGTCTGTAGCAAAAATGCTTCCATCTTCTTAAGTTCTTTAAAATATTTCTAATGAACTGACCATTCTAAATCTATAAGATGTTATTCAGCCGAGTGAAACTGAAGTTACTTACATGAGAAGGACAAATAATATATTAAATCATTAATGTATCAAACATATACAGTGACATTAAAATAATATAGGAGAAACAACCAATATAAAATTTGTCAGATATGCATTCTGCTTATATAAAATGAGCCTTATATAGTTGATAGGTATGAATTAAATGCCTTTGGGAATGGTACAGAACATGAACATGAAATGAACTGTTTGTTTGATAATGATAATCATTCCAAAGTTCCATTAAATAGAAATTGAATGTTTATTGTATTTAGGTGTGTTTACATTTATCAAATATATTTGAATTTTATATGCTTCTTTTTACTCCTGGAATTAATGTCAGCATGTACATCCTGAAATTATGTTCAATCAAAAGAGAACAATATATAATCATAAAGAAGGATAGGTTTCAATTTCGAAGTTTTTTTCTTGAATAATGACCGAGTACTTAAAAGGCAGGTGATTATTTTATATACCCAATTGCCACTCGTGAAGCCAAAGAAGTTTGAAGCTTACCAACACCCTTTCTGTTTGCCCTCAGAACTCCATTCTCTATGTCTTGTAGGGAATAGGCATGTCCACCAATGATGTATCGAACAGTGTTGAAAAACTACAATTAAATAAAGGAATAATTAGAAAGTGCAACTGCGAAATCCCACAGGATTCTGTTTCTACAACTAGGTTTTAGTTCTCTGATCACATGTAGCATTACAATTGTTACACATTCCTGTAGCTTAAAATTACTTAGGTACTAGGCTCAGAAAACTTTTTAAAATGCTATGCATTTCAAAGGCAACAATCAAGGCAGGAGACCTACACATTTCATGCACTAACTAGATTACATTTCAAAGGACAGAGAATTTCAAAAAACTATCAGTATCTTGGGGTTTTGATCCTATGAGATATTTTTTTTCCATCGATCAGTCCTCCAAATTTTTCCAAACTTGAAATAAAATAAAATAAAATTCATCCTTCAAATTTATGGATGTATAGACGGAAGGACATACAGACAGAAGGATGTACAGAGAAATGGACAACCCCATCACTATACACCCCCACATAGGGAAGCATAATTAAAACTGAAACTGTTAGTTACCCCCCCCCCCCCTTTTGCTCCCTGCATACAACAAATACACATCAAAATCATAACCAGACCTGTTTACCCATATTGTTGTCTCTCAGTATTTTTTATTAGATTTGTCAGTGAGATTTGGCATTTACCCGTAAGATTTTACTTTCCATTGATTTTACATATACAATGTATTACTAGAGAAACTACCGCGTTTTGGCAACCCAACATCACTTAAGTATTTTGAAATCTTTCTTATTTAGTGATTAAAAAGCGTCAAACTGAGGAAGATCATAATGAAAACTATCTTCTAAAATCCAAATGAACGGATTTCAGATTTCCATATTTTCATTAAGGTAAAGATCTAGTAAATGAGTTTAGACTGTCTTTTTGGTGCTAGACCCATTATGACGTCATAATTGATTTAAACTTAATTTTTCCCGTACTTTATGGCTATTATAGAATTACGTAGAAAATGATACATTTTCATGGAATTCAATTTGAAATCATGTCAAAATTAACCCCGATACCTATATTCAAATTCATATCATTTTAAAGAAGAGGTCAAGAAGATATGAAAAACTGTTTTCTGAGAGACTGTAGGCAATATTGATATATTTTCTTTTTCTGAGAAGGAAAAAACTCCCATATTTATACCTGATTTCCTTCATTTTTCATTGAAAATAACAGTTTAAAGTATCGTTTTTCGTTGAGTTTACCTAAAAATTATGCCCCGATACACCTAATTTCGCCAAGCTATATTTGTAAAGGATCATTGAAAGAACTTGTTTCTCAGATTTCAGAAATCTGAAGGCACCTTTCATTTAATAGATCTTGACCTTAAAGTAAAATGTGAGATGTATTTAGGACTCAAAATCCGTATAAAATACGGCGAAATCATAAGAGTAAACAGGTCTGCATAACCATGTTCTTGATAATAGCATTCAAAACATCATATCATTTTTAGCTTCAGAGTGTGGGAATTCTATTCAAATCCATTTTTTTTCATGCACAAAGTATGAAACTGTTAGAGGAGAGGTGATAACGCAGTGGTTAATGTGGTTAGCTTTGGACCCGGTGCCCCGTGGCCCTGTGTTTGAGTCCAGTCAGTCACTAAAAACTCTGCATTATCACTGTAACTTTGGTTACTTCACTCTACTGGTGACGTGCAGCCTCTCAAGTTGGGGTTAAAATGGGTACCTGGCACATGAAACAAGCTGGCTATGTAGATGTACCAGTAAAAGCATTAGCCTCATATATAAGGCAGCTCTGCTTGTATGCTCTCCTGGGGGCTGAGAATACAGTGGATGGTCTTGACAGGGGGGTAAATTGTAGAATGCAGGAAGGCAATGCACTTTCCAATCAAGATTATAAACCCTATCTTTATTTTTTTAGACTACAATCAAAACACAAATACTTTCATTTCTCAAAAGAAGTTATACAAGTGGAAAAAATTGATTGCTTGAGCAGAGTTATTGTAAAAAGTTTAATATACTGGGTATGTTTACTGTCAACAAAGAGATATGTATGATAAGTAACTAATTTTGGCCCTAAATTTCAAATGATTGCAAAAAAATCTAATGATCGGATTCTGATGCTTAGATGTTTTAAGACATCATATCTATGAAATGCCTGTATTGAACAGATTTTTGACTGATTTAGCACTTGCTAATTAGCTTCTTTACATAATGTGATGAAATGGGATATATTTTGACATGAGTTTTTAGGCAAAAGGAAGTCAAATTATACCTTACTACTACAAAAGTACATAGTCTATGAGTAATCTAAAGTAATTTCTTACCTTATATCTCTGCCAGAGATTGACTGGTGGTCCTACAGAGACATTAGCATGGATGACCAAGGCATTGTAGATATTGATGAAGAAAGCCACCTTCTCATCCCTGCTAGCATCGGCTATATTCACCCTCTGTAACTCTTTAGTTAGACGCACATATTTCTTGAATTCATCACTTCCAGCGATCCCTTTATAATTTACTTTCTGCAATATTTCAAATTAAAAACTGTTGATTAAATATTTTTGCTTATCAACATTAAATGAAAAAATGAATGAGTTAATAAATGAAAATTGAAAACCAAATTTACATAATTCAAAAGCCACAATGCTCAAATTTTAACCCCCTGTTGTGGTCCCACCTTACCCCAAGGGCCCATGATTTGAACAAAGTTGAATCTGCAGTACATGAGGGTGCTTGCATAACAATATGATTGATCCTTGCTGAGAGGAATTTTAAGATTTTCCCTAAATATTTCTTTACAAAGCTTTGATCCCCTATTGTTGCCTCACCTTAGCCTATGAAGGCCTGATATGAAGAAATTTAAACCTACACTCAATGAACAAACTATTTTGTTTTTTCTGGTCCATTGGTTCTTGAGAAGATTTTAAAAGACCTAACCAATAGTAATCATATTTTCATAATTTCTTTTAAAATATCTCCACTTGGAAGAAAACATGGATCTTTTATAAAATAAACTTGATTCTCCTTGGTCAAAGATGCTTTGTGGAAAGTTTGGTGAAACTGGCCTAGTGGTTCTGAAGAAGTTTAAAATGTAGGGAAAAAAAACTTAGATAGCACAAGACAGACAACTAACAGATGCTGAACACTCTGTGATCAGAAAAGTTCATCATGCTCCTTTGGCTAAGGTGAGCTGATACTAAATATGACTTTGAACTCTCAACATTCTGTTATGAGGAATTTGTCAAGTTTCTGATCTTTACATAAAACATACTTTTCCATCTGGTGACAAAAAGGCTGCATATATTTTTAAAATGAGTTTTCTTATATCTTCCCCCAAGTCACCAGCTGAAAATAGAAAAAATATTAGAAACTGCGTTTTCAAAAAATAAAATTTTAATTCAACTTTCATGAGAATGAAGATGGTTTTGTTTTCTAGATAAAATTAGCGCTATACAATAAATCTTACCAGGTCTTGGTTCACATTGTGACATCTCTCCAGCATTAAGAGCTGTTGACTCGTCATCATCCATCAGTCGATAAAGTGTATCTGAGTCCTGGAAGGTTTGGTTTGACTTCAGGTTATGTCCAAAGTGTTGATCTATCAGTTTCTGTCCCATTTCCACAGCTACATTTCTGTCTGAAAATTATGACAAAATATAAAATATTTTAATGACCTTATTTACATCTGTTTTATTATCCACATTTATGACTTAAACCAGACCTACTTTAACATCATCACAACAATCTACTATCATCTTCATTTACCTAAAATATGCTCAGACTACAAATATGTAACCCTGAAATTGAACAGAGTATGCAATTTATACAATATAATTAATCAAAATTGTTAGTGTAACTAGTGTCTGCTAAAATACATATAGCTGACATGCTCGGTTCTACCTATCTCTGAGTTACATTACCTAAACCCTTTGTTTCCACAATCCAATCCACAAATTCCTTCCCAACAAATGTGTTCTTGTGGACAGACAGAAGTCTTCTATGGTCCTTAATAAGGCCACTCTTTCTGAGATTCTGTACCAAGATGGCATATTCATCAGGCTCACAGGAAAAATCACCCACGTCTGTAGGATTATTTAAGCAAAAAATTAGATTTTTTTTCATATATTCCTATGTAAAAGTTTGATCCCCTATTGTGGTCCCAAACTACTCCCGAGGCCATGATTTGAACAAATTTGAATCTTCACTACCTGAAGATTCTTACATAATCCTGAACCTGCTTTTCTTGAGAAGATTAGTATGTTTTTCTCCAATATAATCCGATGTAAAATTTTGATTCCCTATGGCCCCATCCTACCCCAGGGGTCCATGATTGAACAAATTTGAATCTGCACTACCTGAGGATGTTTGCATATTAATATCATTAATCATGGCTCTGCTGCTCTTGAGAAGATTTTTAAACATTTTTGCCTATTACATATTCCTGTGTAAAACTTTGATCCCCTATTGTGGCCACAGTTTGAACAGATTTGAATCTACACTTAATCTGAGGATGCTTGTATATTAATATCACTAATTGATCATGCTTTTCTTGAGAAAAAGATTTTTAAAGATTTGATCTTTTATTGTAGCCCTGTCCTAGCCTTGAGGATGATGATTGGAACAAATTTTGAACTAACAACCTGAGGATGCTTACATTTAAATATGACTAATCATGGCTTTGCTGTTCATGAGAAGAATTTTTTTAAAGACTTACCCTCTTCCCTATACATTCCTATTTAAAACTTTGACCTATTGTGGTTCCATATCCTACCCCCAGTAGCCATGGTTTAACAAACTTGAACCTACACTACCTGGGGATGCTTCCAATCATATAAATATGACTTAAATATAAAAGTTGGACCCCCTTTAAGTTTCATCTTTTCTGGCCTAGTAGTTCTTCAAAAGTAGTTTTAAATGATACCATTAAATTTTCATTTATTCTTAATTATCTCCCCTTGAAAGAGGCATTCATTTGCCCTTCACCCAAGGATGCTTTGTGGCAAGTTCTGATTAAAATACCTGAATCTGGAACTGCACTGTCAGGATCTGGAATCTTTGGAGCATCCGGTGGGGCTTCATTATTAATCACATCCTCAAGGAGTGCCTGAAATTTCTCCTCATCTTCAATCTGTAATCCAAACTAAAACCACTTAGTTCTATGAGAAAAATCTATAATAATCAACAATATAAATATATGTTACTGCTTGTGCTCACTGCTGTGTTATATATACACCTATGAACAAAGTAACTCATATCCTTGTTTTAGAGCAAGTGTTAAGTAGACGAGGACTGTCCTATTAGTATTATATATATAGCGATTCTTTTTAATCTATAGACCCTACCCCCATCCACACCCGCCACTCTACACCAAGTACTCACCAAGGTTTGCAGATCATCATTTCCTCCCACGTGAGTAGCATTAAAGAAAATCTGTGGGACAGTCTTCTTTCCAGTTTTGGAGGTCAGTTCCTCCCTGCACTGGGGGAAACGATCCAAACTGATATCTGTGTATGGAACCCCTTTTTCTTGCAATGTGTTTTTAGCCTTCATGCAATGGGGACATCCCAAGATAGAATAAACCACTACTTGTCCCTTCAGCTCCATACAAATCGAAGTCATAACCTAATGTTCTAAATACCCGATGAGTCGTTTACATGTGTCATGATCAACAAACCACAAAGCGGAAGACAGTTTGCGTCTGTACAACGAAAGATAACTCTTGTTAATAGTCATACTTGTACTTTCATTTTACAACTTGAAAGAAAATGTCAACTGTACAACCTTGCATTTTTCCACTTCAGTAACTCATGCATTTAGGAATTTACTGTTGATGAATTTTTTTTCTTCAAATTGACGTTTAGCAACAATCAATTCAATTTATTACCCCCCCCCCCCCCGTAAACACCTTCTGTTATGGTATTTTTTTTTAATTTATGCATAAATATTCCAAAATAAAATCGACTAAATAAAGTATCTGTATTACAACAGTAATATTTTAAGGCATCCAGACAACCTTGCACCTTACCACATAAAATAATAAAATAAAATAAACATGTTTTATTAAATAGTATCAGTATGTCATATCTCACCACTTTGGTGGTCATACATGTATTGCATCCTTCTCCTGTTGCTAAATTACATAATTTGGACTACAACATCAACGAGTTAATCTTATAACAAAGCAAAGTTAAATATTTCACCCCAAAGCAAAAACAACAATGTAGTAAATTGATTTTTTAGTTTATTTCAGAATAAAATTAGGAGTGAATATCAGAAGCAATATGAAAAGCCTAAATGGAGAATAGATCTACACAGTATCAAGTACAAAATTTGTATGCTGGTAACTTAAAACAGTTCTATATACAACTGAATGTAGCAAACACAAGACACCTTTCTTTGACTTCTGAATACTAAAAATAAAACACAGTCATGATGCTGTGGCAAGACATCTTTGATTTATGTACTGGAAGACGCTGTGCCACCAATGATTACTATGGTAATCCCTCTGGTCAACAAAGAAAGCATGAATTTAACAGGGTATTGTTTTAACTTATACACAACAAATGTGGATAAAGCCACAGTAAGCAAATATACCACTATATTCCAGCAACTACATACATCGGCTGGTCGACACTCAATAATCATTCCTGGCATCAATAAAAAAAAATCTTGTACTTGCAATCACTTCATGACTTTTTTTTTCAAAGGATCTCTGAATTTTTTACGTCACACAAACTTTTTTGCTTTAAGGGGAAAAAAAAAAAAAAAAAAAAAAAAAAAAACCCTGCAATATGCTGACATGCATGTTCGCCATTTTCATCAACTGTGTTGACCATAAACGAAAGTATGTTTTTTAAATAGTATTTTTATGTTGCTGAAACTAAGAAAATGTCATAGAAATGTATCCATCAATCTCTCCACTCATTCAATTTTATCACTGTTCACAGTTTTCATCCCTCCCTCACAACATATATCACTGTATACCACTTCATTCCAAATTCAAACTGTCAGCACATTCTGTAATACCTAATTTTCACAGAGACATCATAAGATACAGAAAAATCAAAGATTTTATGTGAAATCAACAAATTAAATTACACAGCATGCACCATATTCACGAGATGACACAAATGCAACCAATGTCAAGAACATAAATTTTCAAGTTGTACAAATTAATGGTAATCATTATCAACTGCTTTTTAATTCATTATCTGTTTTATTTGTAGATTTAATATCAGGAACATGGATACCAGATTCCTTCTTAAGAATCAAATACTGCATGTGTACTCATTTTTTGCATATTTTAAGTCCAACACAAAGTAGGTCATGGTCTGTTAGCGCCTTATTTAGCACTGTGGGTATATACCTTACATCCACAAAAATTCATATTTTGGCAGTTATCATAAATTAGTACATACTCTACCACAGCCACTAAAATATGAATTTTACTTAAATAAGTACTCATACAGCATTAAATGTCAAACTTCACAAAGGAATAAATGGATCAAATCTGTAAAAGGAAAATGAACACAAGAAAATTATAAAGGTACTTCCCACCCTGCACCTTACACTTTCAGCAGCAGTACTATGAACAGAGCTTGTTTCAATTTTGAGGAAAAAAATCTATCAAATTTTAATTTTCACATAAGGAAAGGGTTGGGATAGTTATTGTGTACTTCTTTAGATGGACCTCTTTTTTTGGAAGGGGGGGGGGGGGAGGGGTGCTTTAGTGAGAATTAGAAAAAAAACCAACCTTTATAAAATGGATCTAAACAAAACTGCATTTTGCAAAATCAAAGCATGGACATGTAGACAAAGACATCAAATGGTGAAAAAAAAAAAACAAATCACTTCTTATACAACAAACATGGTCATTTGCTTATATGCTGACAGCTTCAGGAGTTCCTATTTGAAGTAGAATTTTAAAAGAACAATTTACATCAGTTGAATTCATCGTGCCAATCTTATTCAATTTCATTCAGAAACTAGTATTCCAACAGTATACAAATAACTCATTTTAAGAATTATAAATTATTTAAAAAAAAAAAAAAAACTGGTCCTAAGAAATTAAATATTAAAATTCAGAATTACATATTACGTCTTATACTTTTCAAGCTTTTAGCTACTTGTCCCCCTAAAAAGTGAATTTATTTTCTGAGACAAACTTTGAACCTCATACATATGAAAATAGTCAACTACAAAAGAATTTTTTGTCTTTGAATAAAATACCTTAACATACAATGTTATGCAACAAAATATTGATGCATTAAAGTGCATAAAATAATTACACATAAAATTACTTTTCTCTTGCACAGCTTTTCTGTAACACATTTTCTCTGCCTTTCTCACCCAGTACCACCAATGAAAATAAATTATTTATTCTCACATGTAAAATGTTGAAATGTGTCTTCTGTTCATTGTTTTTGGGGAATAAAATCTTCTTTAGGTATTGCAACTTTTAGGTCAAATGCAAGCAGACAAATTAATAAGACTTTTTTTTCCTTGTAGTGCTAATATTAAAATTTAATGGTTTATTTACTTATACCTTACCTACACGCATAACCAAAAAATATTATATGTTAATATTCTGTACAATTAATTATTAAATAGCAATTATACATATATATATATATAAAAATCCATTGCTATGTTTTCAGGATCACAGAAATAAGTGACCAATTTTAGGATTCAGAAGTTACTAACTCAACATCCTGAACCAATGAGCTACATAAGCCTTGACTTTAACCACACAGTACAATTAATAGTGAAATTTGAATAAATCCACAGTAGGGGAAATCTTAACAACATTTACTGGAGTGATTTGGCCTATTTCCACCATTTATGACTTGGCCCTCTGGTCTTGCATCCCTTGATGGTGACTGAAACATAAAAGATCAATTAGAATTCAAATTCAAACTAAAGAATACTCTGTAATTCACGTGTTTATGTTTTTTATTCAACAAAGGTCAAATTATCTTCAGACTTCTTAAGATAAATCATAAAAAGTTTGTTCTAATTATAATTTAGTAAATTCTAGCACAACCCCCTCCCGAAAAAAAACCCTCTCAGTTAGTCTTACCTTATTTAATATTGCTTGTGCTAAATCCATGAAGGCTTTTTCTACATTAATATTAGCTTTTGCACTTGTTTCTAGGAATGGAACTTCATGTTCTTTGGCAATCTACAACGAATAGTATTTCTTTTCAATAATCACTAAATTAGTTCAATGCTTGTACATAACATGTATTATGCATTATCCACTTAGACAAGGAACATTTCAATGCGATATTTTTTTTCACAATTTAAAGCTATGTATGGCATATCTGAGCTAAAAAATAAAAAAAAAAATTACGAGATTGAGTGCAGATAAACATGATATATGTTATTTATGTTCGAATTAAAATTTTCACCAATTTTGAACTTGAATAACCTCATGTTTCCATAGTTAAATTGACTTTAAACTGTGTCTTATTTAAATGTGTAGTCAGTATATAAATCGGTTGTTTTAAATTTCTAATACCTTTGAAACGTGATTGATTTAAATTGTGTAATTTACAGGAAAGTCCCATCTTTATATAAAGTAATAAAACAAATGGAAAGATCTTTTTAATTTTAGGTAGTTTGAACTAATAAAAAATATGCTATACATGACTTTAAATAGCACTGCTCTTCCCCCATAAATCTCGATTCAATTATGTAATAATACTACTGAATGGTATTTTCACTGTCTGTATATCATTTACAAAGAGGTATTAAAATGATCACATGGGGAATGAAATGATCTATCAGGGAAATAGCAGACTCAATTACAATCTCTTTATGACCAATCATATATCACCTAAAAGAAAGCTCATATTACCAGAATTTCAATGTCAAATGAATCATACATTTTACAATATAATATTGTGAGTCAACTTTTGTTTAGGCCACAGTAAACTAAATCTTTGTTTTATGTACCTAGTCAGTAGGGCTGCGCAATAACATTGATATACAGGTATATTGCGATTCATTAACAAAAAATATTGTATTGCGATTCGTTTTTCCAGTACCGATATACTGACAAACTGCTTGGGCTTTAGATTTCTTAAGTAAAATCAGAAAACAAAGTGTCAGAAGCGTTAAGGTTGCTGTTGTATGGTTGCATTTTGTTCCAGAACTGTAGTGAAATCAATGAAAAAATTTGTATCAATGTTTTTAGAATAGTTTTACACAAGTTGCTGAAAGATGGAGGTGAATAGAATAAGAAAAAGAGCATTTTCACTGTCATTGAAAATATTGCAATATAATATATCACAATAAAATCCACTTTGGCCGATACCCAGCCCTAGTGGTCAGGAAAATCCAGTTTTAAAAAAACGCAAATACAAGTTTATTTTTAATATATTCTCCCTGTATTTTACGGAAATACTGTAATCTGGTATATTTTAAGGCTAAGTATTCTTAATCTTTGAGAGGAAAAAAAGAAAGGAATTCAAAAACCTATGAAGTAGGAAAGCAGAAATATATTAAGATCAAATGTTTTCTTTACATGGCCAAGTAGGTTTTCAGGAAAATCCACAAACAAAAAAAAAAAAAACAAAACAAAACATATTCTAAGCCAACAGTATTCTTAATCTTTGAGAGAAAAAGGAACAAATCCAAAATGCCAAGTAGGAAAGCACTTCAAATGTTTTCTACTATATTAATGCTAATGTGCAATCTATAAATCAACCTTTTTCTCATAGTATTGAAAATATTGTAATGTTTTTTTAAATATGTTTGTTTTATTGGTTCGACTGGGGGACCCTTTCAAAAATTAAGGGACATAAAACAAAGTTATTATTTACCACAGTCTTACATTGTTAAAATACATAGCTCCTATCAAAAATCTATTTTACCTTTACTTCCTGTACAAAACAGGACACAATAGGCTCTAAATTTGTGTAAGAAAATGTATAAATATAATGAATCAAAAACAGCATTGTATACAAATTCATGTATTTATATCGCATTACAGCTTCTCCCAATTGTTAAGTCATAAATACATGTATCTACACATGTATATCCATTTCCAGCCTTCCCCCAATGTTAAGTAATAAATGTACATGTATCTATATCCAATTATGGTCTCTCCCCATCGTTTAAAAATAAATTATCACGTATTTATATCCACTTACAGCCTCTCCCCGTTCTTTAGACACCTGTCTTTTATTCTCCATGTCACATTTGTTTCCAAGGATCATTTTCTCCACATCTTCATTGGCATGCTATAAAAAAGACAGATATTTGAATCGACAAAATTATAATTACAGTATAAACAAGGTCTTTTAGACAATTTGCTGTATTCTGACCACTCAATCACAAAGAAAAAGATGACATATTTTGACATTGATACATGTTGGTAAATCTATTATATTATAAGCAGAAATAAACTGTCTCTTTCACAAAGTGAGATAACAAGAACACTGCTAACAGACTATATACATGTATCACTTTCAAATTTAAAGAAAAATCATAAATGTAGGTAATGAATGAACAGTCACTTATTTGTAAGTAATGTACACATCTATACAGATCAAGAGATGGAAGGGCTAAGGCAGTATCATATTTCTACAGTATCAAAGTATATTTTATTGTAATTATTATTTCCCCTTGCAAAACTCAACCATGTACTGAACACTAGTCTTAGACTGCAACTTTGTAAAATCTAGGCTACATACATTTAATCTCGCAATGTTCTGTAACTTCTACCACAATATGCAAAAATTGTTTTGTAACAACACGGTACAAAAACTGTATAACTGTTATCACAATATATATTAAATAAGAAGATGATTTTTAATTTTTCATCGACTGAAAGGACATCACGATATTCGTCCTTTTGTAATATGGACATAAAAGTGTATTCACAGAACATGATATCACACAAAACATTCGTCTGCACCAAAGTTATGTAGAATGTGATGTCATAATATAAAAAGCATGTTTTTATCGTGACGTAATGACAGCCAAGTCTTTTCAGCTAGGACTGTGTCAGATTATTCACTTTGAGTGATTATATTATATATAAACTATTATGGGCTTTAGTGAATGGTCAATATGTGGTTCTAAGTACCCAAGTCAAGAGATATTAACCTCAGACACAGAAAATGATAGGGTCACTATACCCCGAAAGCGCAGTTGCTATCACTCTCAGTGTCTTTGGTCAATATCACTTGATATGGGTCCTTATACCCAAATATCGACTACAATGAAGTCAAAAATTGTCTGACAACATTTTGAGCAAATTATAAATTTATACTATTTCTTTTAGTATAACCTAATAAGTGATTTTCTTTATTTATCTTTTATTGTGCTTATGGTGTTCAGAGTTTATAAAATGTTACATAATGTATTTGTAATAGAAGAAATAATTTAAAACATTTATCCTTTCATAGTGTGATAGGGAATTCCTCATTTCAGAGCAGTCACACAAATTATATAGAAAAATTATGAAAGATGACATCTTGTGATATGTGTCATGATACAGTCTCAGTGTATTATGATATACCACATTACACATTAGCCAAGTAACAAATCATAATCTTAAAGCCAGACCAAAGAAGTTTGAAAAACTTGCATGACACTAAAATTTTCTACATGCAATAAGTCTGTAAATATTCAGAAAGATCCCTTGACACTATAAATTTATTTTGTACTGCATCACAATTAAATCAAGTTTCTATTCCAAGGCATGACAAAAGAGTCTAGAAATCAGTACAAAGATATTAGGCCTGTGTATCGCAAGCTACCTAAGTAACGATACGATACATATCATGATACGGTCATGCAATACAACATGTATCATGATACAGCTGTCAACAACTGAATTAACCATTATCTTAACATATTATTCTTTGTTAACCTCCACAGTTATAGAAAATATAAAAAGAATATCTTGATACCCCTGACCAAAGTTAATAAAAGGTGGATTTATAGTCTTGACATTGAATTTTTTCTTTGCTACCTTTTATTCAGCAATTCTAAAACATTAAATTTGTTAGGTTGTATGTAGAAGTTTCAAACAAAACAATGAAAATTATCTTTAACTGTATCACGATACATGCATGGCAATATGATACATGTATCGTGAGCCCTTGCGATCAATACGATCAATGTATTGCTGTATCGTTACACCTCTAAAAGACATCATAAACAGATAGACAGGCTGCCCACACCACAACTTGCCCATCTAAAGATGTTTATCATCAGTAAAAACTCTGGTACTTTATGGGCATAAATGTACATTTTTTAAGTGTTTACTGGCTAATCGTTCGAGCCCTCTTACCTCATCAATATTCCGTAACCATTTTGAAATATTTTCAAATGTTTTGGGGTTTGTGATGTCATATACCAGCATGATGCCCATGGCCCCTCTGTAGTAAGAGGTGGTGATGGTGTGGAATCGCTCCTGTCCAGCGGTATCCCTACAAAAGTAACATTCAGTAAATACTCTACTGAATGACCTCATTTACTGGTTTATCTTATACCTAGCTATTTGCAAAGAAGTAAGAAAAAAGGATTCATTCAGTAAACACTTTACAAAATGACTATTTAGTAAAAGGATTCATTCAGTAAACACTTCACAAAATGACTATTTAGTAAATAGTATTTACAGATTTATCTTATTATATCTAACACTTTTCAAAGATTAGAAGATTGTTTATGTAGACTATACACACTTATAAAAATAAAATAAAGATCATATGGTGCAACATATACTCATACATATCTTGCCCTCCCTATGACTAAATGAAATTACTTTTTACTCTCAAAATCATGGAATATAAAGACTAAAAAACTTGAAGACACTTACCATATCTGTAATTTTATTTTCTTTCCACCAAGTTCAACTGTTTTTATTTTGAAATCTATTCCTGAAATTATAAAAAATCTGTGTGATTTCATAAGTGATTTGTTATTAAATTCTTAATACTTCAATTTATTAAATCTAATGTTTGGTAGATAATTTGATAGACACAAAAAGTTAACACTTAGTCCTGCTGACAATAGACACTAGCTCCCTTAGAAATATTTGCTACATGTCATAGCATAAAAATTAAAATCATGCATCATACAGCTTTCATTTTGCTGATGCAGGGATAGACATAACAGTAAGATTCACTTGCAAGAAGTGTGACCAAATACTGTCTATTTGGCAAATTGAGCTGCCAGTAAAAATGTTGTGCTGTTGATGCTACATCTGTACATACAATGTTGAATTCTCTTTATTTCGAAGTAAAAGGCTAGAGTAATTGTAACAGGCTTTGGTTGAAGTTTATGACAAATCTATGTGGACCATACAACTAACATTAAACTTTGATTTTTTTTTTAGATTTCAAAGTGGCATTTTTATCAATTAAAGCAGTGAATTTGGCTAGTAGCTGATTCTTAGGGGAAACACTCCATACATGTATTAGTATACCACTGTCCTTGTCAATTAAACTATCATTAAAATTTGCACTGCTATGCAGCTACATGTATTATCCCCCACTTCCTTTAAATAAATTTCATATTTTTAAAACTATTTTTAGTACCCTTTTTTGTTTTCCATTAAAGTTCCAAAATGAGAAACTTTTGAGCATGACCTCTTAAAAGAGTTAAAAAGAAGTTTTAACATTCATATTTTTTCTCTTATGTAAAAGTTTTAAAAAAAAATAGGAATTATATTATTTTTTTTATGAAATATATCTTTGATATCATAGGGTTGGGAAAATGGAAAACAACCTGGGTTTGATGCTTTGTCTATGAGAGTTATACATGATGAGCTGTTCTTTATCACAATATTCTGGCAATGCTGATAGTGCATCTGCGAACATTTTCTGAATGGATGTTTTCAAACTGTAAAGTAAATTTTTACTTTCAGAAAGACCCATTTTACTTTTTAATGACATGTTCAATTCTACACTGCAACACTAGATCATGTAGACCTCCAAGTTGGCAAGAACTATCCCACCTGAAGTAGGTCATTGAGAGTATCATCATAATAAAAGTTATTCTGTCCGTGCTGAGTAAGATGAATCATGTCCAACACCTATATCATATTACTACTCCTCACCAGGAAAGGAATTTGAAGAATGACATCACCCAACATCATCAACTTACCTATGGTGGATATAAAAGTTGTGTTGAAGGCGTCATCAGAGAATCTGAATAAAAGACACGTTTTACCAACACCAGAGTCACCAATAAGAAGCAATTTGAATAACAAATCGTATGTTTTTTTCGCCATCTTTCCTCATTCAACTTGCAGAATATTTGTTATAAGATGGCGGATTTGAACCTTTTATAATTAGTCGCAGATTAGGTGAAGTTTAACTTCCACTGTTTAGGTTTTAGTTTCTTCACAAATAATCATGTCCAATAAGAATACAATAGACTATACATTTAACTTTCTTCTATTATTAGCCATTAACCGATCAATATAATTAGAAGACTTGATGGCTGTCTGAGATGACGTCACTTCCTCTAGCTAATCAGATAATAACAAAATCAGATACACTAAAAAATTCCGAATTGTAAATGGGCGGGGTAGACTATCACTAACTGATAAACCATTTATGTATGGATTAAATTTATAATATGTTAGACGGTGTGACCGTTGGTGAGGGCGGAGCCATCAAGTGAACATTTCTACATTTTATTGTTTAATGATAAGTCAGTGTTAAAATCAAATTGTGTGCAGTCTAGACCAACTCCAAAAACGGCGTGAACTCCGAAAACGAAGTCTTTGGCTCCATCATGCATTGCGGCAAAATGGCGTCCGATGTAAACAAACGATGGATTGTCGTTCGCTTTCTCCAAAATATACGACTGCATAATGGCTGTATTTAGTTCATCGTGACTTTATTTTAATTTTTGTTGAATGGATAATTACATTTATTAAATTATTTTGTGGATATTGACTTATTCATCGCTTCAAACTCTTGCATAATAGTAAATTGGATATACGAGATCGAATTCAATACCGCCGGTAAGAATTATTTTCTTATTTGATTTATTGTCTCCTTGATCTAAATTTTATGTCCTTTCTAAAATAAAGGTGTTTTTATTTGTTTTTGAAGACACCAGCTTGTATTTATTTTAATCAGAAAATTGCGTATTTTTCACCACGGAGCAGAGATATTCACAGGTTCATTTTTAGAAGACATGTTGTGACCTTAATTTCTAGAAGAGTGGTTTTTCGTTTTCATATTGATAGATTATAGTTTTTAAACTGTTTTCATAATAATATTTGTTTGTATGTGATAAAAATTCGGTAATTAACGATGATAAGAACTTGCGCATTTAATTCAGATATCGTACACAGATAAAAAAAAAACGGAATGCTAATTTATGTGTAAAATTCAGTCAAGATTTTAACAGTTACATTGTATTTTGTCCAATTTTGCATATATATCCCTTTTATTATACATATTTACTTCTCAAACGTATCATTTTCTCTGTAATTTATCTGACTTCAAACGTCAACTTTGAAAGTAAATATCTCCTTTTTTGCAAATAAAATAAAAAATCTCTTCCGAAGTCTTTTATTTAGCATTTCTGAGTACTGGTGTAATTGCCATACTTTCCAAAACTTTGCATGGACAGTTTTTGTAGACCACGGACTCTATTTTCGGAGTCTTTTTCAGTCTCAATTTCTTACTTCCGGAAACGCTGTTTTTGGCGTTCGTCTGGACTGGTGTGTAGTTAGTGTCAGAAAATCATAACAAAGACCTCATTCTTAAAAAAAAAAACCTTCAAGTTCTCTTACCTCAAATATTTTTCATTTCAAATAAAGAAATTTAAGGTATTTAGTTTTATAAATCTGGAATACTTTTTCTAAGTTATTTCATCATGAACTGCCTAGCCACTCAAAATCAAGTAGCATAACGGGGAAAGAGCGTGCACTGGACCAGTCAAGGATTCAACCTACCAAAGCCCAAGAACTCTTTCACCTATGTATCTGTCCAACAATATTAATAAACGAATATGCCTGAGCAACATTTCTTTATCTTTCATGACTTAATTTAAAAATCCCAATCCAGAAAAATCAAGTCATTTAATTCTCATCTTTTACTTCCAATGCATGGTCATGACATCAAATACAAATAAGGACAATTGTTAGGATCGAATACATCGGAAGTCGAACTTATGACCCAAACTACAGAAAGATGATCCAACTCCTGGGTTATCAGGACACTCGGAAACTGATCCTCTGACCAACACTAGGGCTGTGTATCGTGAGGGCTAAAAGTATCAGCATCGCAAAATTTCTGAGAATTATTTTCTTAATTTTAACGAAAAAAATGTACAGTAAATTCAACATTTCTGCATTTTAAAAAATTAATCCGATTCGAATAGTGTTTAGTGCTTTCTAAAACTAACATAAAAGCAAGATAAAAATCTTTTCTGGAAAAAACAAATTTAACTCAATAAAAGGATTTTTTTTTTACAGATATTAAATTGTTTATGCCAAAACTATTAGAATTTTAAAACCAAAACTTGTGAATAATAGCTAGGGTACATTTCTGGGAAGTATCAATGTTTTGTGACATCCCTATTCACCACATAAATAAAAAAATAAAAATTAGAAATCATTTTCTTTTATCATTTGAAGCGTATCCATAAATGGAACATGTGTTTGATGTGGTAGTTTAAGCTTCAGACATGTCCAAAGATTCTTCTTTTGATGGGGAACTTCACGAAACTAAATTTGACACTTAAAAAAAATGATAAAACTTTTGAGAAAAAAAAATTCACAACAACAAATATGAGACACAGGCCTCCACCTGCAAATGTATATAGGAAGAAGCAGGTAATCAAAGACAAGAATTAATTAATTAATTAATGAAAAATGAAAAAAAAAATTAAAATGCATACCCCTTCCCCCCTTCTTGAGTTCATACCAGAATTCAGTAAAGCTTTTCATGCAATATTTTACCACTGAAACATTTTTAAAATGTATTATTCAAGAGGAAAATTATACCAAGTCACAAAAAACTTTTATTTCTAGTTTGTGTATTGAAAATAATCCTGAAGACATTCGTAATTACTAAATTTTATTAACAAGTAAATTAGAGTTGTTTCTTTTCCCTAAAGTCTGGTGGAAGGGACCACAGAAAGATCCGCCCCTCCATAGTACGTAGTACGCAGTCTAGACAGTGACGTCACTGGAATTCGTTAAACTGTTTTTTGCTTCACCAAAAACATATTAAGGTTTATTAAAAGGTGAATAAATTTGTTTTTAAAAAGAGAGTACGCATACGAAATATCAATTATTACAGGTTGTTAAAAATTCAACAGTTTACGCTGATTCATGCAATGAATGACGTCACATGTCAGGTCTATGACGATCGAGTGCAAGTTAGACTAGGCCTAGATGAAAACGAAAGTAACAAGGATGTGTACTATAAGGGTGTTTTTGATTATTAGAATTTATAAAACTTCATTAACGCAGGATTGGAATTAAAATTACGATTCTCCAGCATCTCGTTTATGCGGGAATTTGTCGCGAGATTCAAGATGGAAATGACTATGGACGCCATATTGGCGACAAGGTTCTCAGTTCCATAGGTATTGTAATAAAAATATAGTTTACAATAGAATTCAATATATTTTACATACATACGTGTTACCTATAGGGAGAGCTTCGCTCTCACGGGCCCTTCGGGCCCGTGAGAGGGCTCCGCCCTCTATTACACAAATACATATAAATTTGAGATGTTTTAATTGTGTGGTATTTTTTGTTCGTTTATTTGTGTGCTTTATGAGACGTTTACGGAAGGAAACCAAAGCAAGTTTCGGTTTTCAAGGGGGGGGGGCAGAAAAATAATTAACTAGCAAAATAAATAAATAAAAATAAATGAATAAAATAAAATTAAATTAAATTATAAAAAAAAAAGCAAATACAAAATAAAAAGTTTACAGACAACTGGTTTTCATCAACGACTTTATTACATTATGGATTGTTTTGTTGACATATTACGGAAATTAAAGTAGATATAATTTTGCTTTGAATATTTTTCTCTGTATTTCGTATTTCTGACAGAGCAAAATGAAATGTTTTTCATCCTCAATTTGAAGGTTTTGACACACTTTACATAGCCTCTCAATTTTATTAATTTCAACATATCTACCTTTTTTATTTATAAATTATATGCAATTAACCTAATTGTTGCTAAAACGTTTATTATTAATTAAAACAAAGGTTCCGATGAAATGATGTTTTGGGGAGTTAATAATTTATGTAATGAATAGAAAACTTTGTTACCTTTTGACATGCAAAATAAAAGAAAGGGGGAAGAAAGAAATCAGGCGCAAAGGAACCGTGGGGTTGGGAGAGGGGGTGTATCAGGCTTATAGAAAACAAAGTTCATTAAAAACGTTCTTACGGCCCACCTCCCGGTTCCTAAGCCCAATGATATTTGTACGCCTTCTCCTAGCCGTTTGAAGAAAATTCCTATTAAATTGATTCTATACTGCGAGGTCATAGATAATTAAAACTCATTTTCTACAACAGTAAAACGCCTAGTTGGCTAGATCATAGGACTAACCATGTAATCAGTTTGTGTTGAAAAGTTCAGAGGTTACTCAAGTGACAGAAGCATCCTTCCTATACCTCTTAAACAGGCCCGTAGGAAGCAATTTCGGGGGGGGGGGGGTATTAACCATACATTTTTCAGTTGGGGTCACTATCAACTACCAAAAATTTCTTGACAAGCCAATTTCAAACGAGAGGCCCATGGGCCACAATGCTAACCTGATTAACTTTGGCCCTGCTGTTCTTCACCAGACTTTCCCCCATGTAATACCTATTGTGGCCCCTTCTACCTCCAGGGGTCATGATTTTAACAATTTTTAAATTTACACTACCCTGGGATGCTTCCACATAAATTTCATCATTTCTGGATGAGCGGTTCTTGAGAATAAGATCTTTAAAGATTTTTCATATATACATGTATTTCAATGTAAAAATTGAACTCCCAATTGTAGCCCCACCCTACCCCAATGGATCATGATTTTAACAATTTAGAATCTACACTACCCCAGGATGCTTGCAAATATATTTTTCTGCTTTTCTGGCCCAGTGGTTCTTGAGAAGATTTTTAAAGATTTTTTCTATATACATTTGTGTATTTCAATGTAAAACTTGGATTCCCTATTGTAGCCCCACCCTACCAGCTGGGGTCATTATTTTACCAAATTAGAATCTACGCTACCCCAGGATGCTTTCACATAAGTTTCAGCTTTTCTGGCCATGTGGATCTTGAGGAGAAGATTTTTAAAGACTTTTTCTATATATTTCAATGTAAAACATGGATTTCCTTTTGTGGCTCCGCCCTAACCCCGGGGGTCATGATTTTAACAATTTAAAATTTACACTACCTCAGGATGATTCCACATTAGTTTCAGCTTTTCTGGCCCTGTGGTTCTTGAGAAGATTTTTTAATGACCCCATCACATTTTTGCCTTTTCTAAATTATCTCCTCTTGTTAGTGGGCTTGGTTCTTCATTTTAACAATTTAATTTCCCCTTCACCCAAGGATGTTTTGTACCAACTTTGGTTAAAATTGGCCCAGTGGTTCTTGAGAAGAAGTTGAAAATGTGAAAAGTTTACAGGTGGACGGACAGACGAGGGGTGATCAGAAAAAGCTCACTTGAGCTTTCAGCTCAGGTGAGCTAAAAAAAAAGGTCATCAGACGTTATTATTAAGGGGGCAAAAGCGCATATAGTAATTATGCTTTCTATACTCTATATATCGGCAAAATTATGGGGGTGGGGTGGGGGGAGGGGGCATATATATATATATATATATATATATATATATATATATATATATATATATATATATATATATATATATATATATATTAATTCCCATTGATCTCCTTGTCATAGAATTGTAGAACATTGGTGAATTATCATTTCCATTCAGAATTCTTTCATACTGTGAGCTTTCATTTCTTTCCCTTCATTTCTCTCTCACTTGCTGATATTATCTATTCAGGTTATTGTATTTATGTCATAATATTTTTGTATACAGCTTTCCATTTTCCATCTTGATCATGTGATTACTTGCACTGATTACCATCAAACTTTACTTGGTGTTGTTCATGCATGAGCTGTGTGTCATGACCTTAAGCTGAACACTACTCATAGACAGGCACCATCACACAGGTATATAAACACTTTGATTCCGTTACACCTAATCGCACGCTTGAAACTCATGGCTGACATGTAGTATTCCTTTTCTAGTCTTAGATTTTGTGCATTTATTCCTTGTTTTATGTGCATTTCCTGTTTGTAAATAATGCATCAACTTGTATATTTGATGTTAGTTTTCTCCTGGCTCGGAAAAAGTGCATAAAATTCAATAATTTCATTGCGACCAAGTAACATGGCAATGTAAGATATACGTCTACACAGGTGAGACCTCTACAGTGAAATACTTTGAACTGTTAGGAGGTCTGCAGCTTATATAGGGGTTGAAAGGAATGGAAACGATAAAAGAGAAATATGGCGGACAATGCCTTTTAAGAGTAGTGTTCAGTTTTAAGCTTTGATCATATTAGCTGTACTGTTTAATGTAAATTAATGTTGAAATGTTTTCCAGGTCATATTCTTGAACGCTAAGTCACTTGAATGACTTTACTCTACAAGCAATGTTTTTGCTCAGTTGGTATACCATGGACCTTAATCCAAAGTAATGTCAGACAGGTCAAGATTAGTAAATTTGTTGAACATAACAGTTCAACTTTTATGAAGTCCTTATTTCAAAGACACATAAAAAAACTTTAAACTGATCTTGCTTAGAGATATGTTATGATCTTGAATAAATGTCTTGCACAAAATTCAAAACAATGGTTCAGTCATTGTACATACCACTTTGTCCTTCATTAGACAACAACCTGTCCACTTTGATTGCAGCATTTGCAAATTTATGCAGCATGATTAATGCTATTCCAAATCAAGACGTTTATCGCTAAGAATCTCCCATGTCATGGCATTTACCGGGTAAAAATAATATTCCTCTGGCATATAGTTTCATTTTTTAGACAAAGTGAAAAAAGTTAAAAACAAGTTTAATTAACTTATCTATAAAACTTTGTTGATTATTACAACCATGATGAGCTTAAAACATTTGTACTTCCCTTGTACTTTGTCTGTTAACAACTGTCATCATTGAAATGATCACAATTAACTGTTCTTTCTAAAAGCTTTAGAGAGTGTCTGTTGAAATCTTTCTACAGCTACATCATTAAGTATGGCTTAGTTTTGATTTAAAAGAAATATATGTGAGAAGAATAGTAAGAACCAAACATCAATATTAAAACTATAGAAAACTGACAAAATCATCCAGGATCCCACAGTGTACTGAAATTAATAATATTGATCTATTATAGACATACTAGTACATAACATAGTTTTGAACTTTATTTCCTTATTCCCTGTATGATTCAAGAGTTCCAATTATTGACCTTAGGGCCTTTGTGCAATTTTATGATGCCTGTTAATGTTGCAAACCTCCTCTGAATCAAATGATGAGGAAATAACAGCTAAACTGTACTTTTGTTAATCGAAACACAAGGATTCTCATTTAATATCTGTCTAAAACTTCTGGTAATGTATGCTGATTTTTTGTCTCAGAACATCTGATGGTACTATGATTTTGAATTAAGAATATCTTGGAAAATTATCAGTGGGAAAGGTACATTACACAGTATATGTATGTTGCATATGACCTTAAACTTTAAATCTGGAGTTTTTTTTAATTTTGTAGTGAATATCAATAAGAAGCTTGTATAACAATTTTTTTTTCTGTACATAAACCTGCATGTATTCAAGTGAGAATTAATCACAAAAGTCATGTCAATAATGTTATCTCTGACCTTGACATTTGATCAAGTGATCACAAAATTTATAAATCATTTTCCATTTGTTTACCATGGTACATCTAAAGTCTATAGGCTACAAAATGCCCATGTTTTTGAATAATGATATTCAATAACCTCTTATACCTTTCTCCACTGATACACTAGAAATGAATATATAAAAATCCATAGGTTGCAAAATGTCTAAGTTACAGCATCAAAATGGTAACATCAACATTCTGGATCTTCCACCTTTAACCAAATAACCCAGCTAGAAACTGTAGGTGTTTTCCTATAACCATTCTCCACCTAATCTGTAGGATTAACAATACGTGTACCATTATACAAGATGTTCTACAACACTAAAGGTGTAATGATATCTACATGTATGTAGTGAGTACAAAGTCTGTCAGAAAGGTATTTCAGTTATCATGTAAAAAAAAAAGCATTGATAGATGGACAGCCAGACAGAAGGACCCAGTGATTACTACAGAGCATCATCATCTTGATGCAGAGTGCTAATTATCTTAAAAAAATTGAATTTTACAGCTACAAAAACCACTTTACCCCATTCCATAAAAAAGAACTTTGGTTAATTATATTTAGTTCACACATGAATTAATACAGTGTCTGAGAACAGAAAACAATCTGAACTTAAAACTTTTGACAGAATTGAAAAATGTTGACATCAATCCTTTAAATTAGCAACAGTACCACAAGCAAATAATTATTCTCTAAACTTTTACATAAAACTCATCTATCCCTCTTGTCCTCATTAATTATCAGTGATAAAAAGTGTATGATCCTCTATTAATGAGCAATGTTATAGGACATCTTGTTTGGAAATAATGCATTAAATAAAACACCATTAACATAAAACAAGACCTTTTTCAACAACTACTTCGTATTTCAAGCAATAAAATCTACATCATGATAATTAGCAGCCGATACATTGTACCTTTTTAAAGCACAGACACGGCAAGTAATTATATGGCTGAAATATGAAAATAGGGGGAGTAATCATTATAAAACTTAAACATGTAGTCATTATCAAATACAATCATGGCAGTTTTTCTTAAATTGTTAAAAAATTTTAACTTCAACATTAAACAAATCCCTCTTCCAATTTACTGGAATAATAAAATACTTTAAAATAAAATTTTTGATCTGATGCAAAACAGATAAAAACATTGCCCTGGTAAATGAGAGTTTATCACATCCAAAGTCTTGAGCTAACTAGAGGATATTGTAAGAACTCACATAGTCAATTACATTACATTATATTTTTTGTAGTCCTAAAGAAGGCCTCTTTTGTAAGAAACATGTACCGTATGCCACTTTTTTACATATGGAGTAAACATTCCTTTCCAGACTAAAAAATTTAAATATAAAACATGTTCATAATAAAATTTTTAGGTGTATTTTTAATAAACCCACATTAACTATGCAATCATACTTTAAATGAATAACCAAAAGTCTCTAATGGGACTGTTGCTCTACCGATTTAAACTTGTAATAAAGTTTTAAAAAATTTCTCCTGGATTTATAATATTTCTTTTTGGTACTTGATATTTACAGAATTGTGTAAATTGGAATCTTTTAAACTTGTACCTAGTTTAAATGAATGTCTTAATTTACTCTATTATTTTACATGGTAATGTGCCATTCTTTTATGTTCAATATATATATTGTGTAATGAATCTTCGGGTAATATATATGTACCAAATTTTATTTAAATCAGAAAAATCGATAACATGAAGTACCACTATGAAAGCATTTAAATTATATCATTTTTAGTAACCATGTAAATAAAAAAAAATGACATACTTAATGTAGTACCTACTTACGTAGTAAGTTTTTTTTAAAAAAATAAGTCCACAACTTTAAAAGAATTTAAATGATTACTCAATTTTTAGTCATCCTGTCAACATAAACACGCATTCTTAAATCAGTATGAGGTATCTATCTAGTTGCCATCTACATAATTGAACACCAATTTTCACTGACATTTGGAAACACTATCTAAGAAGCAGCCCTTTAAAAAAATGTATAAAAATGGACAAAAAAAAAAGCAATGGAGAGATGAAGATGGACACTTTGCCAATGCATAGGCTTCTCTGATCTTTCACCAGTAGAGCTAAAAATGGACGGGATATCTCAATTTTGGAATTGCATGCAGCACCTTCAAATGCACATTGTGTACATGAATTATTTAACACTCATAATCAAGGAAAACTAGTATATGAATGATACATTTTTTCATTAGAAATGACTAATGCGTATCTTACAATTCAGTTCAAGTATGCACTATACAACCATCAACTTTTGTATATACAAATAGAACAATAAGTATTGTACAATTCACTTTGTCATGATTGAACAAAAGTTTAAATAAGTGTTTGTATCTACATAAAGAATAACAATTTATCACAGAATGAGAACGGTGAGATGAGTCCACACATTGTCCATGTGTCTGTGAGTGGGACAGGGCTCAGAGTCGGAATCTAGTTCTCTGTCAGAATAAGTCAGGACTTTAAATATCTGAAATTCACAAATGTATAAATATTTAAAACAAATGCATATTTAATTGGTTTTGTCTCCCCTTCCCAGATGCATTATCATTTTTTTAAAGTTCCTACATGTATTTCCATGGCACATATTACACTTACACAGAAAAAAATAAACTTTTTAGTTATTATTTAGAAGTATTGATCTACTCAGCTTGAATTTTTCATCAATCAATAAACTGTGTTGCGCCTTTGTATACATACTTTGAGGCCCAGTCGGTGCGTCCATGTGTTTTTGTATTCCCACCCAGAGGCTGTCGATAACCTGCTGAATTTTTATTGTTTATTGATAAGGGTGCTGGCTGAGCTCTCTTCCAATTCACAGAAGGATAATCTAAATTCAAAACAGAAATTTTATGACAAAATTTCAAATTTACTCAACAATCATATCACTGACACAGTATGTGTATTCACTAACAACCTCTACATATCAAGTTATTTTATCATGCTATATAAATATATACAAATATAACAACTGCTCTTTGTGTTGGTTACTTACTTTACATACACAGATTTGGAACATTATCCTCTTTCAATTTGACATGATTATGACGCATGATTGTAACTTTAAATCCACTGTATTTGTAAGACTTACTAAACTTACAACTGATTAAACAGTGTAAATTGTCACCTATATTACTTACTTGAACCACCTTTGGTATTGGATAAAAATGAAGGAACATAGCTGGAGTTGTCAGCATTGTTTCTCATACCATACCCACTTGGTCCCCCACCTGTCAAAAGATCACATTCACTTTAATAACCTCAATAAAATCCATTCATCCTGTTCCATACATGATAAATTTTAGACCCAAATTTAGTACATGAGCCTTGAAAATACTGGAATTTAGGTGAAAACACTGTACATTGCTCATAAAAAAAATGTACAAAATATTGACCAAAAAATGTTAATATTGAAGGATCATTTTTATTACTTAATTTCAAATCAACAAAGGTACCACAGCGTACATGTATATTGCTAATTACTAATTGTAAGCAATTCTGCAGCTTTTAGAATTTCATATTTACAGCAATCTCCCATCTTCCCTAGCCAAGGGTTTTTGATCCTCTACTCTCCTCACAAACCCTTGGCATACGGTGCTATTAAAAGTTGTTTTTTTTTTCCTCGAGTTGTGATTGGAGTTGATCGACATCGTTCGACCAATCAGCAATTGCTTTTGCAAATGATGATATTTGCCCTCGGGATGTATCTTGATTCTTTAGTCTCGGAAATGAAAAAGACAAGTAAACAACGATCTGTGAGATAACATGCCACTCTATAAATAGATATGGTGTCATCCAATCTTAAGCTGATGTACAAATATTGTGATCAGGAATCTTATTGTAAATGTAGATTTGCACAATAAATAACAAATAAAAACATTGCTCCATATCCTCTTGTTAATAATTCTTTAAAAACTTAAATTTTCAAATACGCCTTTTATTTTTGTCGATGACGCAATCTGTGCGTATGTTGGAAGATTCGGGATCACGTGTCGTAAACAATCCCAACTTTTGACTGCACCGTATGCCAAGGGTTTGTGAGGAGAGTAGCGGATCAAAAACCCTTGGCCAGCGAAGATGAGCAATCTCCATGGTCAATGTTGAATTTTGTAAAATGAAGACTGCCCATTTTAAGTACAGTGTACCATGTGGGAGTCACTGTCTCCAATCAACTGCATTTTTCTCATGATACTAAAGCATCTCTCTGTTTCTGTTTGAATGGATAATACTTATGGCTTAGCAGAGCACATAAGTTAAGCATCAAATTTAGTGTTGTTGTCACAAAGAGTGAGATTTGCTCTTTGAAATGTCTTTCTACTGACAAAATTCTAACAAGTTATAATTGAAACCCCCCTTATAAAAACAATTCAACCTAAAAGAAGTTTTGATGTGTTTTCATTACAATGTTGTAGATTTTTTGATATAAGAAACAATTTTAGCATCATTTATTATCATATTGGAGGTCAACTTGCCCAGAATCCTTCATTTTTCAATCAATTTTAACTTGTCGTACTGGGCATTGGATGCAGATAACACAGTTTTTCTGAAGAATATACATTTGTTAAAGTCTCCTTAAATTCAAAATTTTAATACTGTAAAAAAATTTTCTCGTATATTTCTGCCATACATGTTTAAAATTGGTTGCTCAAATAGGAAAATTCATGAGTTTGAACCTCCAAGATGGTGACCAAGGGGACTACCTCGGAGGGAAAATACCTCATACGAAAACTATCTTATTCTTGCAGGAAATAATTAACATCTTCGATCACAATGTTTTATTTACATTAACCAAGCACCGTAAGGTACACGTCAAACAAGATTTCCGGTTTTGTAAGAGTGAGAATTGAAGAAAAATGGCTGTTTCTGGTAAACAATTCAAAATATGGGACAAATTTTCATTTTCTGTGAATTTTGGTGTCCTGCTGTGATCCTGTGAATGGGTAAAAATATGTGATTTTGTGTACAGGCAGTTCATATCACAGGTATAATGAACATTGTGAAAACCTTACCCAAGTACAATCCTTGTGCTATAAACTTTGTAAAAACCTAACTTACCTAAGGTACCCAGGTTGGTGTTTTTAGCCCCCACACTGGGTAAAGCCCCTACAGACGGTTTTGATGGAGTGTTCCATAAACTGTTTGGACTGTCTTTCTTGGCACTGTTTCTTGGGTTAATACCTGCAAAAATATTCTAAAATTCACAGGGATATATATACAGAACCAAGTATTCTCTCATAAATTATAAAATAAAACACATGTATATTCAATGTCAAACAGCAGCATGGGATTACTTCACATTGCATCACCCTCATAAATGTTATCCAACATTATTTCATCTATGATATGGGTTTCAGATTTTCTGAGAAAAAAACCTTATCTTTTACATTTTGGCTTACATTGAGTGTTAACCCAAGATGCATTCTTTTTCAAGAAAATGCAGATGATTTGAAAAACCACAGACAAAATGCAATTAGAGGAATTATCATTAAGTTTGTATGGGTAATATGTAATACAGATACATTTCAACTTCTGGGATCAGACATGGCAATAAGGACTCAACAAGCCTCATATTCAGTAGCAAAAAAGAATCCCAGTAATGACATTTACTAGTTATCTATCCTACTTTCCTGTGTACCAGCAATTCTTATAATCCTGTGAATTGTTCTGAATCACTTATGATTAATACATGTATGTCTACTGTTACCGTCATACAGATAAAACTTAAGCTCACTAGACTGATAAGTAAATGAGTGTATCTAAATGTTAAGTTCCCACCTGGCAAGTATCGAGCCTTCCCCAGGTAATGTTGCTTGGCTGAGGAGGCAGATGATCGTCCTGAAGGAATTCTATTGGCAGGCTTACTGGGTTTCTTCAGTATACTCCTACAACAAAAACATCAATTAACAAATAGATTTTACCCATATATTCTTTCATTAACTCAAAGTTATCATTCTTTGCACAAATTATCTTTTTTATTAAAGCAAGATGCTAAAACTTCTGGTTTAAAAGCTAACAAGAAAATAATTGTTGACAAAATCTGTATAAATGTTGAAATTTGGAGGTGTTTTTCTTTATATACAAGTCTGAGGTTCATCCCTAGGACAAACGTTATGATCTTCTGCACATTCATAGATTTAAGGATTTGACTGAATCACATTTTTACACTCATTAATGAATATGATAACACTTTTAGGGGACAATATTTGAAACAAAACTTGAAATGATTACAAAATACATGTGTAGTCTCTTGATTTTGTGTTGAAGTCGCATCTCTTATTAAAGCATCACATTTTCAGGGTACTCTGCAAATCTGCACAACAGACACAAAGCATTTTTTTAAAGTTAGGGAGAGGAAATCCGAAAAATAACTGAAAAGGGAATTTTAAAAAAAACCCATAGAAACTAAACAAGAGGTCCACGGACCACAATCCTCACCTGAGCCACTATGCCCTGCTTTTCTTCATAAGCAAATTTTTTACCTATATATTTGATCACCAACTGTGGCCCCACTTTATCCCAGGGGTCATGATTTGAACAAACTTGAATCTACACTACCTGAAGATGCTTCAATAGCATGCAAGTGTCTTACCATATTGCAACAAAAATAAATACAAAAATAAATCAAGGGCTGGTACTATGGAACCCCTTTCTCACAAATTAGGTACAAGTTTTTGTAGTTTTCCCTGTTTTAAAACATTCCTTTTGATTTTTTTATTTGCTTGTCAAAGTTTCTGCCCCTCCCCTTTTTAAAGTATTTGTAAAAAATTGTGTTTAGGTCAAATCTTTAAATTCATTTTTGTGCATGATTACTGTACCGGGTATTTGTCCCAGGGATGAACTTGAGACTTGCTAGGAAAGAAATGCCTCAAAATTTTGACATTAAGACTGATTTAGTTATCTGCATAGTTCTTTCAAACTGGAAGTTTTACTATATCTGCTTGAAGGAAAAGATAACTTGTGCTAAGAACAATAAGTCAAATTTACAAGAAGACAGAATAATTAACATAAGATAGTTATAGAAAGTAAAATATAATGAAAATTGTATTGTACACTCACTAACAGAGAGTTAATTTGGCTAAAATTCAATGCATGTTATCAAAATCTTAGTGCATTATTATTCACTAACTATTCAATTTATTTAATTCAAAGCATCTTGAAATATGAAATACAAAGTAATACAAAACTTACGATAAGAAGTCATCTTCATCATCAAAATGATTTTCTTTATGCATCACACTCTGCTTCTTTGGTTCAAATTTTGGCTTGTTACCGATTGGAGGGATAATATTTTTAGATGTGTTTTTCTTAGGGGAGGTATTGAAGTCAAAGTCGTCCCAATCATCCCACGTATCTGAGAGGCCCGCCCCCCAACGTTTACGCCCACTCGGCTGCTGCTTCTTCTTCACAGAGACTGCAAAAGGTTCCTGGAGAAAAAGACAGGTTTTTTTGGAAATAGCAAATGACAAATGAATTAGTGTTATGATTCAAGTGTAAAGTATTAACTAATCAGTTTCCTTGAAATAGAATCAGAAATTACATATATTTAATAATCAGATTAAAAATAAAAGTGGAGAAGAAGTGCAGGTTTAGACTTTTGAAATTTCTTTAAAAAAAAAAATGCAGTGATAAATGAATACATTACATGAAATATTTTACATGAAACAGAATACAATTTCTGGATATCAAAAACAGTGTTTACAATAAATTCTGAGCAAAAATAAATGGAGTGCTCTAGTATTGAATCTTACACTGTTTTCTACAGGCTTAGATATCCCAAATGAGGGCTGGACAGGGGAGTTAACTGGTTTGGATTCCACTGGTTTACTAGGACTGAAGGAATATTTCTCCTCTTGGAGCCCCTTGGTAGGGGTGGGGTTGACAGGGCTTGATATTTTGTTTGTAATCTGAGGACGATTGGTAACCTGTGTAGTTCCTAGATTCTGTCCAACTTGGAAGTACTGATATCGTAAACACTGTTGAAAACAAGTGTTACAATTTTAAATTATTTTTTTCATGCATAGATTAATGTCACATACATTACTGTAGAAAATCACAGTATGAATGAGTTAAAACTGAATTTAGAATTTACGCTGAAAATCTCCAGTATGACTGGCATTTATAAAGAATGAGATTTCTTCAACTAAAATCAATAACATACCTGACTAGCAGTAGGTCTTTTTTGCGGATTCCACAGTAACATATCCTTCATTAAGTGGATAGCTTCATTACTAGCATTTGGTATTAGAGTCTTTAAATTATTGGCAACACACTGTGGCCATCTAAAGTTCATAGCAGCTGCCAGTTTGTAACCCTCATCCCACTCTTCCTGTAAAAAACAGCCATGACTCGGGTTAAAAATTGAAGGAATTTTGCCTTTAGAAATTTAAGAATACAACTTCTTGGGGACTGGAGGAGAAAAATGGATTATTATTTTTCATTACCTTCTTGGGTGTGCCCAGCACAGAACATATTTTAAAAATCTCATCAATTTCTGAGCTTCCTGGAAATAAAGGCCTCAGGGTGTATAGTTCTGCCATGATACAGCCCACTGCCCATATATCAATGGGTGAACTGTAGCTGGTAGAACGTAACAACACTTCTGGTGCTCGATACCTGAAAGTAAAGGCAAAAAAATCAGTATGCATAGAAGACCTCTGAATTTGCAGAAAAAGTACCAATTTTAATACATTAGAATTTATAATTCAAGAATTTTCACCTTGCCAAAAACAAAGATATATTTATGTACGAAATTTCACTATCTATTCCAGCCACTCATGAAAATTACTGTGGAATCATCATTGTTTGTCGGGGACCAATGTTAGTGGATTTTGCAGGTAACCATTACAAACTAATTTACATCCTCACAATTAGTAACTTTGTCAACAAATAGGATCACTAAATCTTCTTTACGGAAGAGTTACCCACAGAATTATGTCCCAATGAACCAGTACATGAACACTGACCCCCCCCCCCCCCCAAAAAAAAAAAAAAAATTTCAGTACTGCAACTATCCATCTTATTAGCCATTACTTGTATGAGTTTTTTAAATTGATTAAACTTTGATCTAAAACCATTATAATTAAGGTATGTAACTTATCAGGCTTCAAGTTTACATTTGTCAGGATTTATGAAATTGCACATAGCAAAGTTAATTAGCAAACATAATTTCACTGAGTTCCTTACTATAACAAATCAATAAACCTGGTAAAAAAAAATGAAATAACTTCTAGTCCATCAGCATGAACAGTAAAAAGAGGAACATATATTTCTGTTGTGGTGGGAGGTTTTCTAAATAAAAATGCCTGAGACAGAAATTTGAATTTTATCTTCTTTTAAATTAGTCCTACCAATATTTTTAACACATACAAATAAATTTCTGAAATGAATACTGTATATTCCACAAACTTAGACTTATCTTCAATTAGACTAAATATAAAATATACATGTATATCTTTCGAAGAAGTTTTCTGTTAAACAATGTGAAAGTTGCTATAAAAACATTTACTTAATGTAATTTTTTTTTGGGGGGGGGGGGGGGGGTTCAAATCCAATAAATGTATTTCTTACCTTAATATCAAAACTTGTTATTAGTTTTATTTTGGAGAGGGAGGGGGTCATTTTTAAAAATTTATTGATAATAAGTTAGATCAAATTAATTTGTCCTCAGACTTGTCTAGGCATAATTAATCTGTCCCAATAAGAGTAATGGCAAATGGAGAAAACTACTGGTATATCATGTTTAAAGGTCAATTAAATGACTTCCTTGTCCAATAAGCAGTACAATGACTTCAAGGTTTCTTAAAGATTTTGTATTTTATCATGAATAAAGAAAACAGAAATATACTCAGCAAAAAATCCTTGACTCCATATCTCACAGAAGAATTAACTACCTTAAGAAAAATATAAATGTATTCAATGTCCACCTACCATCGAGTTGAGACATAGTCTGTGTACGGTGGCCTTGACCTAATTTCTCTTGCTAATCCAAAATCAGCAATTTTGACACAGTCTGAGCCTGTGCAAAGCAGATTTTCTGGTTTCAGATCTCTATGGAAGAAGCCTGCAAATATAAAGTTAAATCAGTAAACAGTAAGAACGTATAAATGCAATATATATATATATATTTTTAAACATTTTTTAAGTTTTCTACTTGATACATCTTTACTATTTTGTGTACTAGGGCATGTAATGTGATCTCTGAGTACACAACTTGCTGGGTGTTATTTAAATTAATCAATAAATGAAAAAAATCTATCAAACATGAGCCTGACACTTTTTTTTTTAATTCTCCGAGATGTAAAATAATCAATATTTTATCAGATCCCTGTATTATCTTACCATGCTTGTGCATAAAAGCTAATCCCTGAAGAACTTGGTATATGACATTTCTGATTACAGACTCTGGAAATAACTTGTCCCTGAAAATGGATAAAGATGGATATTTAATCAACTGTGGCACTTTTCTAAATTAAATATTATAAGCCTTTATTCTAAATCTATCTTTATTTATAATAAGCTTTTATAGAATATGTATTATTAATATATGACTCTCTTTACATTTTTGATATTTTCTCAATCAAACAATAATTTGTTTTTAAATATAATTGAAATGTTTGAAAGTAAATAAGTTCATGATTTTATCCTTCATAATTAGATCATCTTTTTACCTGCACTTAAAAACGTCATTTTTTATATGTTCACATAAAAAATTAATTTACTATACTGTAAGACACATATAATTACATCAGTGTGTAACAGTGAGTGATTATTGTGTATTGTTCATACCGCAGACAAGAAATTATTGAATGATGCTGCGTTGCCCAGGGCTGAGTAAATATTATCACTATTAACACTGATACACCCTACAACTGGCTGTCCTGGTCATTCAATATTGATGGATTCCTTTACCAAATGCATTGATCACAGTGTTTATTATGTATTGATTAACTTCCTGTTATTTATCTATAGATCATTCATGATGGTATAGACATGAAATCTGTTTGCAGGTATTTCAATAGGGCTGCTCACAGATTTAAGTTGAACTTCTGGTGTTATGTGACTTGTAAATTTAAAGATCATCCTGCTGGAAAATATTTACTGTAAGGCTATCTTTAAAAAATTGTTTGTTTGCCCTCTCCTGACTGACTGGCTAAAAATGGCCTGACTCAAAACTTTTTAACCTCCAGGAAACAATAATTTTTCCCTCTGAGTATTCTCATCCTATGAAGATGCATATTGGAAGTTTTATGGGGGGAAAAAATTTTCCACCTACTTACTGACCCAATATTTTTTTTTCCATGTCGGGAGAGAGCAAATGAACATTATTTTAAAGATGGCCTAATCAAACTGGGTGGAGTTCAGTCTCATTGTTGATTCCTTACAATATGTATATGCATTACGGATATATCAACTACCAGTATCTTTTGAAAAATCAACATCTTTACACTATTGAAGCTGTACAGATGTTTGAATCTGCAGAGCTATATATGTATATACACTAAGATGAAATTCCTCCTCACCTACTCAATTTATTATTTACAACCCATAAACAAGTGATCTATGTTACATCTGTGACTTTATTTCCTCACCTGTCTTTCATCATCTGGTACAAGTTTTCTTTCATAAACTCAAACACAAAAAACAACTGATCATTTTCTCGGATGACTTCTTTCAGTCTCACTATATTTGCATGGTTCAGTTTCCGTAAGGACTGAAAAAAGGAGAAAAAAATTACATAAGGACAAAGACTTTCTATCTTTTTGATCATACATTTATATGGATGCATCTAAACTGTTCAAATTTGCTCAAATTCAATGAAATACAGGCATGAGAAACTGTATACCAACAGTCAAAACCACTCCTTTACAACCAAAATTCTATTATAACACGTCCAGTTAATACTTAATTAGTATCTGCAGGTATTTATATTTTTTTGCTATAACACTTTTTACTGTTACACAAAGCATTTGAAGTAAGGTTTTCTCAGGACATTCAGGACAATCCTCTTCAACACACTAGTGGTATTCTGACATTTTAACTGGAACATTGGTACGGTGTATTTGGGTCCAAAATTTTGCCTTTGAACAAGAATTATCTATAGCCCTTAAAAAGGTTTATATTAAAAGACCTTAGAATTATATCTTTTTTACTTTCAAATTTCAAGGGAGTAAACTGAAATATAAAACAAATATCCAGCAATGATGGAAAAATTTTGATGAATGAAATTAAAAAAAAAGGATAGTGTATGCAATGCCAAATTAATACTTTTATGAACTGTTATATATGCTATCATGAAAAATCTTTTTCTATAACTGTTACAATGATACTGACAATTCCATAGTCAAAGGAATGAAGGATAGTCCATTACTTTATCAAAAAAAAAAAAAAAAAAAAAAAAAAAAAAAAAAAAAAAAATCTCAGAAGTACCAGTATTAAAATCAGACTTTGAGATTTCTGTAATACCAGTAAGTTCTCTTTTTTTTTTTTGGATAATTTTTCAGTTCCAAAGTAAATAAGTATAATATTTACCTAATTCTTTCTCAGTAAGGCACTTCTGAATCTTTTCCAAAATTTCATATCAATCAGTAAACTTTATGAGTTTATGTTTTATATAAATGTAGATATAAATTTGTCTGCTTGTAGTTCTCACAACCTGGCAGGAAAATACATTACCTTAACTTCTCTTAAATTCAGACATTCATCCCATGAGTAATATTTTTTCTTCATTCTATAATGGAGGAAAACACAATAAAATAATGATGAACAAGCATTCATAAACAAGAAGTCTGTGAGCCATTGCTCACTAGTAATACCCCCACTCTGATGTGAATGTATGCTCTCATGAATCCCACCAAATAACATGCCTAAAGAAAGAGTTTGCACAAATTTCAAGCATCAGCAATGAGTAGTTGCTGAGAAAACTGTGATGAAAATTTGGTACTAACAAATCCACCGAAAAACAAGAAGTTGACATCAGATTTGTACAAAAATAAATCCCACCATATTGCATGCCTAGACAAAGAGTGTGCTAAAATTTCAAGCATCAGCAATGAGTAGTAGCTGAGAAAACTGTGACAAAAATTTGGTATGGACAGACACATGGAAAAACTGGCAGTTGACATCAGATTAGTACAACAAGAGGCCAATGGGCCACAACGCTCACCTGAGTCAATATGGTCCTGCTGTTCTTCGTCAGCAGATTTCTTCTCCTATATATTCATATGTAAAGCTTTGATTGCCTGTTCTAGGCATACCCTACCCCCAGGTCCCATGTTTTGAATGAAATTGAACCTTAACTTTCTGAAGCTGCTTCTATATTCATATAACTAATCATGGGTTTGCTGTTCTTGAAAACGGAATTTTACAGATGTCTGCCACCCTACCTGGGGGGGGGGGGGGGGGGTGTTTCATGCTTTGAACAAACTTGAATCTACACTATCTGAGGATGCTACCATATCAATATGACTAATCATGGCTTTGTTGTTCTTGAGATGAAGACTTTTAAAGAAATTTCCAATATATGTTCTTTTGTAAAACTTTGATACCCCATTATGGCCCCAACCTACAACTAAAGGATGCCTTAAACAAACTTGAATCTATGAGACCTGGGGATGCTTCCATATCAATATAATTAATGATGGCTTTCCTGTTCTTGAGAAGTAGATTTCTAAAGATTTTTCCTATATATTCCTATGTGAAACTCTGACCCCCATTGTGGCCCCACCCTACCCCCCGGGGTCATGATTTGAACAAACTTGAATCTTCTCTACCTGAGGATGATTCCATATCAATATGTCTAATCATGGCTTTCTTGTTCTTGAGATGAAGACTTTTAAAGATTTTTCCTATATATTTCTATGTAAAACTTTGATCCCCCATTGTGGCCCCACCCTACCCCCACGGGTCATGATTTGAACAAATTTGAATCTTCACTACCTGAGGATGATTTCATATAAATATGACCAATCAAGGCTTTGCTGTTCCTGAGAAGTAGATTTTTAAAGATTTTTTATATATTCCTATGTAAAACTTTGATCCTCCATTTTGGCCCTATCCTACCCCCAGGGGTCATGATTTGAACAAACTTGAATCTACAATACCTGAGGATGATTCCATATCAATATGACTAATTGTGGCTTTGTTGTTCTTGAGAAGAAGATTTTTAAAGATTTTTTATATATATTCTTATGTAAAACTTTGATCCCCCCATTGTGGCCCCGCCCTACCCCCAGGGGTCATGCTTTGAACAAACTTAAATCTACACTATGTAATGAAGGTTTCAACTTTTCTGGCCCAATGGTTCTTGAGAAGATTTTAAAAAACGACACCAAATTTTTACCAATTCTGAATTATCTCCCCTTGGAAGATGGCATGGCCCTTCATTTGAACCTCCTTAACCCAAGGATGCTTTGTGGCAAGTTTGGTTGAAATTGGCCCAGTGGTTCTGGAGAAGAAGTTGAAATTGTGAAAAGTTTACAGACGGACAGACAGACGGACAACAGACAAAATGTGATCAGAAAAGCTCACTTGAGCTTTCAGCTCAGGTGAGCTAAAAATAAATCCCACCATATGACATGCCTAGACAAAGAGTTTGCTAAAATTTCAAGCATCTGCAATGAGTACTGCGGTAGTTGCTGAAAAAACAGTGATGAAAATTTGTTATGGACAGACACACAAGGGTAAAACAGTATACCCCCTCTCATTCGGAGCGTGAGTACGTGTATAATAAACAGTTCAAATGTTATTCTCTCGAAAAATTCCATCTTAGCTTCTAAATCAGTTATATTTTAAATACAAAAACGTTAGGACTACACTGTGGGCCCTCCCTAGCCCTTAGGGCCATGTAATGTGCAGAGTTGAATCTACCACAGTTCAATATAATTTTTTTTAAAAATCTCATTTTATGCCCAAAGGCCCTTTTCTAAAAATCTTTGAATATCTCTGTCCAATTTAAACAATACATTGTATGTACGAGGGTCCTTCAATAAGTAATGCAAAATGCTCTAAAAATAAGAAAAGCACAAAAATCGGTTTCTTAACCCTTCAATGTGGTCTCTGGTAACCTTTACACGTGTCTAAAGTCTATTCATGATCAGAACACCTCAGCATACTCTTTTTTAGGGATGCTCAAAAGACACTGATGAAAAGCACTCTCCATGACGTACCTAAGTAAATTTTTCCTTTGATTGTTTTCTTCAGTTTTTGGAATAAAAATATCACACAATGACTGAGATCTAGCAGTATAGAGGATGGCTTAGCTCTGCAAATGTTCCTTTCTTCAAAATTCCCTTTACATTCTATGCATATTTGCAGCAGTGTTGCCAGAAACAAGAAAATTAACTCAGGGACAGGTGTTTGGACTTCCCTTTCAGAAAAGCTACTTAGCTTTCCTCAATGCAATTTCAACATAAAAACTACCATTAATGGTCCTTTCTTTTGGTGTAGACTCATGTAATACTGGACCTCTTGACTGAAGAGAAAACCTGTATAAGGCCAAATAAAAAAATATGTGTGGTTCCGGTTACCCGACCGTCCCTATTTTATACCCCCGACCCTTAACTTTTTTCCGGCAATTGTAATATTTTTTCCGGATTTTTCCCAGCTTTCTGTCATTAGCCCGGTATTAGTTTTAGTTTCAGCAATGGCGGCCTCCATGCAAAACATCGTTTCAACACTTAGTGCAAGTGTTCAATTAATAGTGTTAAATCTAAAGCAAGCTAGCATAGCGCGGAAGCATTCCTTTTTTCCAACACCATGTTTTTTTGCTTTGTTTTGTTTTTGCTTGCCAAAATTAAATAAATATACGTTCACAGACAGCTGGCCAGGTAAAATGCCTGTTCACCTCGAACTTTTTTTTACAAAAAGAAATTAATAAGATTATTAGTGGGTTTATTATTTTTGATTTAAAAATATTTGTTTCATATTCATAACTAGGGTGTCCCTACCAATGTTGACTTGTATATCATCACGCCACATCTAAACACCACTTACAAAGCAGTGATAGGTATTATTAAGAAAAATTTAGAAAATCATTTTGTAAAAAAAAAAAAAAAAAAAAAAAAAAAAAAAAAAAAAAATTAATTCCCTACCTACCTACCCTAATTTTTTTGGAGGTGTAACCGGAACCACACATATTTTTTTGTTTGGCCTAAGACATGTTTGAAGCTCTAGTTTCTCTTTACAATAATAAGACGTAGCTTTCTCTCTGATTCCACTTTTTTTTTTATTGTTCTTCCTTTCATGCAACTAAAAGTGCACCAATGTTTTCACACCCATCACCCAAGTTTATCATGCCTTCTTTTTGTAATAATGTTTATTTTTTTAATAGACCATTGGCACATATAACTCAGGCATCTGTAAGGAAATATTGCACCCATCTAACATAAAAATATTTTTAGACTAATATTTTCAAAGTTATATATAGCACTCTATAAACTGTGACTATGAAATGTTTAGTGTCTTTCCAAAGTCTTTCAAGGTAAATCTGGCATTTATAGATATCATACAGATATCATGTTGCTCACAGCTTCGACATTTTTTTGGTGTCCCCACAGATTTTGATTGACTAGTTCAACTGCCATCTTGCAACACTCCTTTTTATATGGGATTTCTTAATTTATCTGAACACTGTATAGTGTGAAAGGCTTGGCTTTCCTGATATCAAAACACATCTTTCATATTGGTTCTTCAGCAATTTTTGTAATGAAGTGCAGTTTTTACATATGCTCTCATTTTCATTTTCTTAGCAGAGACCATTTTAAAACAGTTTTCATCTCAGTGTAGTGACCATGCTTACTTTTAAAAGGAATTTCTTTGCAATGACAGTAGGAAAAAGTATGCAGTTTTTGGTGATTATGATTTCTTAAATAGTAGCATTACTTATTAAATGACCCTCATTTCTCATAATCACCCCTGACTTTGAAAGGAAACTTAGTTTACTTGGTAAAAATCATATCCCCTTTACCAGCGCTTTATTCTGTACTGGCAACGCCTCTATTAAAAATATCTAAAGGAAAGTTTAACAAGCAAAGAATATTTTCCTGAGTTATCATCCTTGTTGAGGGATTTTGATTTGTGAGGGTTTCTTGTGTTTCTAGAGGGTGTATTTCACTTACTTGAACATATCTCAATTTCAAAAAAAAGATTAACTTATTAAAGTGTTCAGATTATTTGTCAGCAGAGTGGTGTCTAGAAAAAGAAAGACAAGTTCCTCTCATATTGCGCTACCTTTAACTTCAACACAGCAGGAACTATTCTCCTTCTTGTTTCTAAAAGTATTTTATTACCCTTTCTCCTAGACAAACATTTATTCAAATTTTACTGTACATGCAAAGAATTTCAAGATCAATACCTTTTATTAAAAAACTGAATGTATATATGTTAGTTCAAAATTTTATCACTCAATGACCTTGATTTCATGCATACTGACTTGCTTTGGCAAAAAGCCCTAAAATGGAACTTTTCACAAGCAGAGGTATTAAGCGGTAATCTTGGGACTAAAACTTATGGCCTACTTTGCAGATAAACCAAAATGAAAATATCAAGCATAGTAGCATTAAACCTTACAAAGTGTTTTCATAAATCATCATTTGAATAGAGTCTGATTATTCAAGGAATGTAAAAGAATTTTGAAAATGTTGTTTTTTTGTACTTTGAATTATCTTTTTTTTTTTCTTTTTACATAACTGCAAATACATGTATTATTTGTAATCTCTATTTTTATGAAATAAATAATCATTATTTTATGCTTTGTAAATATTTACTCAGCTATCCATCAAGTAATGGACTTAAAATGGGATAGAGCAGAATTAACATTACCCATCTAACCACTATCTACTTAGTATCCTCTAAAAGAAGAATTGCATTAAATTAAGATGAATATTATAAATATTATGCCATGCAGATGCTATAAAGATATCTGATTCTCTCTGTCTTTCTTTCTTAAAGTTTTTAAAGATGTCAAAGGCTAATTTATTTTACACCTGTCTTCAAAGCCTTTAAATGTACATAAGAATCAACACTATATCTGAACTATAGGATATATAGCAGAGGATTTACAGAATACTTGAGTTAGGCCTTAATGGTTTAACAAAGTTCCATATGTCAATGACTGTTTAAAATTGTACATGCTTAGTCTGTCATTGATGGAGATTTGATTATACCTTGTGATACAGAAACATGCCAATAATGCCACAAATAAAGTTAAAAAAAAAATACAAAGAGACTTTAAGCTCTACAATAGGATACTTCTATATATATGTAACTTCTATATATATGTAAAATCCACAAAAAATTAGTAGTCCATTTTGCTATAAAGTACAAACATTTTTTTTTTTTTTAAATTTACAGTTTTGGTATGGGGTATGGTATACAGAATGTGTAGCTAGAGTAAAAGTAAGAAACTTATCTTTAAGCTAGCTAGTCTGTCATTTACATCTTTAAGCTAGCTAGTGTAGCTGTGGCTTGTTGCTGCTTCATATATCTACGATGGCCGATAGCGGCCGACAATTTACACTAACGTTATGTGTGTGACATGTACAGCATTTTCACTGAAAACTCACTGACACATTACACCTAAAAGGAAAAGTGTACAAAGTGTACAGTGTCAAACAAATTCCGTGTACACTCTACACCAAAGTTATGTGTGTAAAGTGTCAGAAAAACTTTCAGGGACACTCTACATCTAAAGGTGAATCAAGATTCAAAACGGAACCAGACGTGTTTCTTCGCGTTGCTCCCGCAAGGTGCCTCTTGAAGTTCACATAGATCTGGCCCCAAGACCAATAAACTGCGAATAGATTTAAGTCAAAATTTCAAACCAATATAACTTTTGAAATAATTTTGATATTGAAACCAAATTTTCATCATATATTCCAGTTTAAATGTTATATAAAATTGCAAATTTTTAAGCAACAATATAAAAAAAAATTCAAGATGCTAAAAAATCAAAATTTTGACTTAGGTCTATTCTCATTTTATGGTTTTGGGGCCTGAGGAAATGCTGGCAAATTAAGTTCTTTGGTAAATAATCAGTAAAGAGCAAAATTAGTATTTTATGAAAGGTTTAAAAGGGTCATCAATTAAATTACAGGTACTTAATCAGATCATGATAATAACTATCGAAAATGCTATTTAGGACACAGCTTGGAAAATGGATCAGTCTGCCAGTAGGAGAGGTACATCAGCATTCAAATTTTCCAGTCAAAAAATGGAAAGCGATAATTATCACACAATATAAAACAATTCTTGTTTTCATTTCACATTGTAAATATTACTGCTAAGTAAAAGAAAATGATTCACTATATATATTTTGAAATGTATTATAACCTTTCATCCATATTTACTAGAAACAAGATTTTTCACTTCCAGAACTATATGAACTGTTTGATATCTTCTACTGGACAGACGCATTTATTTAGCCATTTCCTTATAGCGAAAATATAAATAAAAATTACTTCAGGTTTATGTGAACATCAAGAGGCACTTTGAGGGAGCAGCACGATAAAGAAACATTGGATCTGTTTTGAATCTTGATATCACCTTTAGGTGTAGAGTGTACATGAAAGTTTTACTGACATTTTACACATAAAACGTTGGTGTAGAGTGTACATGAAATTTGCTTTGACACTGTACACTTTGTACACTTTTCCTTTTGGGTGTAATGTGTCAGTGAGTTTTCATTGAAAATGCTGTACATGTTACACACATAACGTTAGTGTAAATTGACGGCCGCTATCGGCCATCGTATATATCAGTATATAAGACCTAGTACATACCACGGTATATACTTAAACCTGCAGCTGCTTATCAGAAGTTCACAGTGGTTGATTTAAAAAGTATCTGAAACCTGCTGAATCTCTTAAAATGCATCGAAACTGTATGAATGTAATTTAACACACACACATACTCATATACACATACTGCATGATGAAAAACTTAACAAGCATAAAAAAATAATCAAAAACGAATGTTCTGAAAGTTTTACAATTAACATAAAAAGATATGACAAGAAAAGTTAATCAAATTGATGCGTAGAAAGTATGGATTTTGTGAAGGCAATTTTACGCAGTATGTGGAATTAATTACAAGAAAGCAATGGATCAATGCAGCCATGACTAATGAGATGGATTTGATGAACTTACTTTTTGATTGCCACTTTTTCTCCTGTCTCAGCGCTGTTGGCCAGCAGCACACTTCCATAGGTCCCATCCCCTAACTGTTTTATTATCTGGTATCGATTCATCTTCTTTTTCTTGTAAAATATATATCAATAAACTATAAATCCGTGATATAACGAGATAAAATCCAATGTATATTGTAGAGATCCATGAGTATCTATCTGGGGACAGAAAACTTCATGTTCTGTCCTGTGTCTATATCATTGTCATATCTTTACCTGGAAAAGATATAAGAAAATATGTTTAAGTACACTAAATATAAAAATTTCGTTGAGTTAAAAGTTAAACTCCAAGGCAAAGGTCTTGGAGTTTATTACAGCATAATGTTTATTTCAAAGAACTTGAAACTCTTTAACCTTTCTAATGTGAATACATACAATGTATGCCTTCCAGAAAACTGAGAAATGTTCTGATTCACAAAAGAATCTGGTGAAAAATTTAAAGTAATTTAAGAAACCTATTAGTGGTATCAGCCATTTTATGGCAGATATATTTGAATTTTTACCAATTTAATCACTTGATATACAATACAATCATGTAAATTATTAATAAACTAAAACCCTATTTATGGTTATCTCACTTTTGTCTCTTGCATAATAACATAATTATGCTGAATGTGAACAATGCATTCAAGAAAATACTATTTTTTTTAAATTAAATAAAGCAACCTCATTTTAACAGTTTTAGTGAAAAGGAAGTAAATGCACTGTATAACACTAAAATATGTTGAAGGAATACACTTATGTGAACGGACTTGGTGAATTACTGCATGTAAAATCGAACAACAAGCTATAGAAACAAGCATTCTGAGAGTACTGCATTAGCAATACAAGTCCCCTACCGGCAAGTGTAATCTGGTTCCGTTCCCGTTAAAAATTGAAAATGCCATAATTCCGTCAAAAATTAATGAAGCGGGACGAAATGCAAACTTGATCTATAACTAATCAGGGTAAAGCCACATACCAAAAATCAGCTAAATATCTACAAGCGTTTAGAAGAAAATTGCGGAAAACCCGTAAAAATTGAAAAGGCCGTAATTCCGTCAAAAATCAATGAAGCGGAATGAAATGCAAACTTGATCTGTAACTCATCAAGATACACTCACATACCAAAAATCAGCTCAAAATCTGCAAGCGTTTAGGAAAAAAGTGCGGAAAACCAAGTGGGACAGACTGACAGACAGACAGAGGGACAGACAGACGGACAGACAGACGGACGGACAGACGGACGGACAGACTCAGAGGAAACCTATAGTCCCCTCCGGTTTCACCGGTAGGGGACTAATTAAATATTTACTTTTCATAATCATATACTCAATAAGCCAGACTTATTAAAAAATCATGGTGTACTTTTTAAAAATACATTTAAATTAGCTGGGGACAATGCAGTGTTGAATATGCCACAAGATCTATCACTGTTAGTAGACTTTTTAAGGACACATAATAAAGAAAAACTGGTGAACATCTTGCTGAACATTCAGCGATAAACCTAAGAGGAGCTATCTTCTTATGTTACATTTTATAGTAATATAATCTGCAAGGTCAACTCCTCGACTGAATAATTCAACCATTTTTTCTTATAATCATTACATTTGGAAGTCAAAATTATACTCAAGACATTCTGAATTAGATGATCTAACATCTGGGGTCCCAACCTCTGCAATATATAGTACTTTCGTCATACTAATTGTTTAAATGATTCAATTGTCACTAATGTAAATAATGTTATGTCCCGGAAATCTCACAAGATTTTAAGCTTCTTCAACTTTCCTACAAAAGAGCTGCAGTAAGGTAGATAACTGCAAGGTAATTGTTACTAGCCTCTCTATGACTTTTTAGATTAAATTTAATAAAAATTAGAAATTGTCATTACCAGAAATTTGTAAAATTAAAACTATATGTCTCCAAATCATATCTTATTGTATGATTGTTTTGCTTTGGGTGAAAAAAGAAAATACACATGCAGTGAATGTATAATTCTCATTTTTAATTGACAGATTTTGTAACACCCCCTCTCCCCACCAGTAATAAGTAAATTAAATATTTTCTAGGAAATGCTTATTCCAAAAGCAGTTTAGTTACAACAGGTGATATCACCATGAACATGATGAATGATAGTACATGTAATGATATTTGAATCTGAATAAAAGAGAATAAATCATTCAGATATAAAGTGGAAAAAATTCATTCACTAGTTGACCTCAAAATTACAGTAACCCATATATGTTCATATACACAAAATGTGATTCAAATTCAATAAATTTGATCCAAACAGGGATTCTTAAAATGTTCACGAAAAAAAGTGAAATGCTTAACAACAACAAACTACAAAAAGTAAAGAAAAAAAATCAACAAGTCAACAGATCATAGAAGAACTTTGAAAAAGGACTTACATGACACTCATGTTTAGATGTCTCAACATTGATATCTATCAATCTTCTTTCCTAAGCAAATTTACTTTCTAAAGATCAACTAGTTTCTACTATTCTTAATAATTAAAGTTATAGTAAGTTGTACATTGATAATACATGTATATACAAACAGGGAATATAAGCAGTGTAAATGGCTCTAAATTCGCTCTTGAGTACATCTTGACCTATGATTTTAACAAGAGGAATATAAAATAAATTATTTAAAAAATTGAAATAAGAAATGTTTCATATTGAAAAGTATATTGCAAATATATAAAAAAGATAAAATAATCAGATTTTTTCATCAACTTACTTTTTTTCTTGAAATGAATTTGATAATTCCACTAGAATTACGCATGTGTAGGGGGACATTTTCAACCGTGTCAAAATAAAAGTCAAATATACAGCGATAATACCTTGTACACAGAATATCTTCATTCACTACTGTTTAGGAAGGATAAAATTAACATACAAAAGTATTTTAATGCACATTATATCTAAAATAAAAGAAAAATTGGAATATATTTCTTCTCATATTTTGAATGTAACGTCTGTCAGACTCAATACACTGGGTACATTGTTACAAAATGGGCCATTGTTTATGCAAACTATTTTATCTTTCTTGTCTACTGATAGAAAATTTACCTGTTTATCAATTAAGTGATCGCAGATTCAAGAGAAAAGCACGTGTGCTTAGAAATTAACAAATCTGTGGGATGCTTCCTGTGTCTGTCATGGCAAGTGGGCGTTACGTTCTATTTTGAGAATGGAGCTCGGAGATGCTTCTTCTTATACATTTGACTTAAAGGTTATGAATATTTAAATTTTCTCCAGTGTTCTATGCAAATGTGTTTACATTTCGATAAGAAGAGCTACCGTAGTAACAGAGAGAGCCCGAGAAGCCACAAACGTTAGTCTGTCAAGTGTTACGTTACACAAAGTATGTTACGTTCATGAAAATATAAGTTGTCTTTATCCTAGATTTTAAACACATATCATCAAATATTGTCAGCTAGTAGGTGTATTTTGGATTTCTTTTTAAAAATATGAATTTGCATGCTCTTCATCACTATATCAACACTTAAAATTTGACATTTCTTACATAACGTACCGATTGACAGACATTGCCTGAGTACTATTGTAACGGTGACGGACAAAACGAATGTCTGTTCATGTTACGTGAATCAAACAGGTGCTCTCAGATTTATACGTTCAGTGAATTAAACCAAAAAGTATTTTTATTTAAAAATATTAGTGTATCATAAGGCAAAATTTATCTTTATAACTTAAACAATACAATTTTGTATTTGTTTTCTTGCAGTTTTTAAAACGAGTCTGTCAGGGTTATGTGCATCCATACATGTTACGATATAGGTTTGATCTATATGAAATAATTTATTTTTTTAAATTTCATTAGTATTTTCATAAATAATAATGTCTTGCGTATTATAATTTCCAAGAATAAAAGATAAGCTTTGAATGATAAATTTTATTGGCTTGTTTCAAACAGATATTGCTCAAGAAATATCGTAACATGACAGACATGGTGGAAATTTTGTATGTTACAAAGTGTATAGCAGAGATTTATTTTTTAAAAATTCAAATTTAAAATCTATAAGGAATCAAAATTTGAATAATGTACATTTCTTACGGCAACATTATATTTTTGAAAAATAATGAAAGTTTATGGGTTTTTTGGCGGGCTAAGTAAAGGAGTCTGTCAGTGTTACGATCATCAGTTTGTGTATCAAAAGTAGCTTAAAAATCTTTTCTTCTATGTAAGAGTGAAAAAAATTTTTGCATTGTTTAAAGAATTGTTTAATTTTATTTTTTACAGATTATTTTTATTGCTAAGATTCAGAAATGTAATTTAATCATGTCACGTTTTATCATACGTCTGTCATGTTATGTTACATGTCTGTCATGTGTTACGTGACACATATTTCAAACATTAATAAAATATTTGTTTTTGACTTGATTATCTATTCAAACATTTTTTTGTCCTATTTAGAGTCAAAACTTCAAATACACATAATAAAATCTAAGGAAAAAACGTGTCTACAGAATTCTTTATTTGTCCCCCCAGATGTACTCAAGAGCGAATTTAGAGCCAAATAAATTGTTGTATCCGATATATAAAGTTTTTATTAGTGAAATCGTCCTATGTTTCCAAAAATTCTGTAAAAGGGCATTTTTATACGAAGTCAACAAGGTATGAAACACGTTATCTTCTTGGATTTATATCGATAACTTGAAGGATTGTGATTAAAATCAAATACGATTTTCAGTTTATGGTAAAAAGTGACGAGCTACATTTAATTAAGTCATATTTTTGTTCTGAACCCCAACACACAGCATACATACATATCTGCAAATTGTGAACCGAAAGAACTCGGTACTTACCGCCGCCATGACAGTTTATTGTTGCTATTTTGACGATTGCTGTCACGTGACTAATAATAGCAACGAAATTCGAGTTACTTCCCTTGCATCGTTAATAATAGCAACGAAATACAAGTTGTTTCCCTCGAAGCTGTCCCCTCACCTTAATATGACGATAGACAAAATGGGATTTACAAAATAGAAATACTCTGTAATTACGATATAGAACAGAACATTTATTTTCTAATTTAGAGCCCATAACAGACAAGTATGAAATTATTACAATAATAAAGAAAAGATATTCCAATGGATAGTATATAACAATTTGTAAATGACAGTACTCATTTCAACAATAATATTGTACTATTTCAGTTAAAGGGAATACTATATATAAAAGTGTATGGCTACTACAACATGTTATCATTTATGAATTTGCCCACAGAATTAAGAGTTTCTTTGTCTTCAGTATTGAGTAACCAAAAAAGTTTTTGTTCATCATCTAATGCCAAGAAATTTGGAAATTTACTTTTAATTGACTGAAACATTTCTTTTCTTTGATGATCATATTTTTTACATGTTATCAGAAAATGAGTTTCATCATCTACACTGTTAGAGTTACATCTATTGCATAATCGATCTTCTCGAGGGATGTTGGTAAATCTTTCCACTTCAATTTGCAATCTGTGACAAGAAATTCTTAATTTACATAGAGATTTTCTGTAATGAAAATTTTTAACTACTGGCAAATAATTCTCATAACCCCAATTTTGTTTGAGTTTTACATATGTGCTAAATTTACCATCGGTATAACTTTGTTGACTTGTATACCAATTTTTTTTTTACATAATAATCTAATATGGTTTTATGACAGAGTTACTTAAATTTATGCTTCCCATAACAAATTACTTCATCTTTGATATTCAGTATATTTCTTAATTTCTGTATAATTAAATGCGAACCATGAGTTCTTTCCATGTACAAAAAGTTTTTTACTACATTCATATGCATCTTTAAGTAAAGGAAATTCTGTGGACAAATTTTCAAATCTATACCAACTTTTGATTATATATAGAATATGTTTATTCACCAATCAAGGGCCCTCGGGGGGCATATACAATTATTTCAGAATGATTACATATAAATAATATTAAAGTATATTGTAATATGAAAGAATATAAATCATATCTATCATGAGGGTACAAATGAAAGATGTACAATACCACGAGTATGATACTCATGAAAATGCAAGATGTGCAACATAATCACAATAGTCTGAAACTGGATAAAAAATATTGAGTATAGGAAGAAAACTGAAGGAAGATAAAGAAATTGACAATAATAGCAGTATGCTAATACATGTATATAGTGTGGCTTGAATACAGAGGGCACCAGGGGACGATGCCTCTGCATACCGACACACCTGTACCCTATAAGTATTCAAGACACTCATTCAGAATCATTTAGGTGATAGCAAAACTAATAACATATATAAAAAATACTTAACATATAATTATGTACCTACTCAATTCAACCTTTTTTAAAGTGATTATAGGTATTTTACATTCTAGTATAAAATACATAGTTATATACACAGTCGTACATACATATGCATATCTACATACATTATTATAATACACATATATACACAAATATACCATTATTTTTAACAGTTAATAAGTAATATTAATACTATTGTTTAGTGTAGAAAAGGTAGCTTGAATACAGAGGGTACTAGGGGACGATGCCTCTGCACAGTCAATTTTACTGGCAAACCCGTACATGTACCCTAAGTACTCAAGGCACTCAATCATTTCACTTTTAAAGGATATAGGGGGAAAACACAACATATAAAAACTATGTACTTTACATAGAATAGACCTTAATAAATTTACTAATATTTTATATTCCAGCTTTCAGAATCATTTTACTAACTTGAATTAGTATTTGCACATCCTCATTGGTCATAAGCCAAGTTAACTTATTATCACTGTCCAAGTTGTGAAAATTCTTACAGGATTTGTTTATTAATTCATACAAGACATTTCTTTCATCTTTAACATGATTACATGAAAGAAGAAAATGTTTCTCGTCATCAACTGTTTTGTTGTTACATCTAGTACAGTAAGTAAAGGAATTTGGGAAGTTAGGTTTCACATACTATAAACTCTTATTATTAGGGTCCGTACTGATAACCTTCGACGATTAATATATGTATTAGAAATGCTACGAACAACTCACAAATACTTTTTCCTACAGTAAAATATCATATGTTATCTTAAGCATTTTTTTTTCATCTAATAGTCAGTCATAGCAGGGACCTACATACTAGTATATAGGTCCCTGGTCATAGAACACAAGGCATGTTTTACTCTTCGCAAAAGTACTTATGTATATGGGATTTTTTTTTCATACCATAAGAAAATTCCTATAATATATATGAATATACGAATATGTAGTGGAGGGAGGGAGGGATGAATGGTGGTGTTGGGGGGGGGGGTTAATACAATTATCTTTTAAATTGGGGCTTAGGTAATATAAGCTATTGTAAAAATTGATTTAAATTGGACACATGCATTTATGAAAAATCAAAAATGAATATGCATATAGGGTAACATGCCTTGTGATTTATGGCATGGTATTGGGGAGGGGGGGGGCTAAAGATATCAAAAGATATTTTACTCTAGATATATTTATATGTGATTTTATGTAGTGCGTTTAGTATATACAGTAGTGATCTAGTATATACAAATACAAATGTAAATGTATAGGCTGTTTAGCCAGGGCCTTAATAAAAGTTTGACCTCCCTTCCTTTTATGAAAGATCTTCACAAAAGAGATACAGAAAATTAAGAATTAGATCCCCTTTTTCAAGTTCTTATATTATAGTTTGTATCCCTTCCCATGTAAAAATATGCTCATCAGGAAATTTTGAAGTTCAGTATTTTTCCTAAATAGGAAATACTTCTTGTTTCTTGCCCGTATAAACGCCCCCCCCCCCCCATTTTATCTAGCTCATTATTTACAAAACAGATGGTAGCCATTTGGGTAAAGGGCCCGACGGGTATTGAAGTCTTATATTTTTTTTAGTATTACAAAATAACACTATACCGTTATGTTTTAGCCTACTAGTATAATTAGACATGATTTTATTATTTGTGATAGAGAAAAAGTGACATCAAGTGCCTACTTGAATTAAGCTCTAGGACAAACGCATAGTGAGCAAAGTCTGTTGAAAATAATTTTTGAAATTTTTGAAGAGTTGCACCCCCCCCCCCCCCCGACTTAATACCAGGTACTAGTATTATTGTCAGTTAGTGCAGTAGTTGTAGCCAGGTATATATGACTGAACAGTAGGTTAACATATAATGAAAATTATGGAGGGTAATCGTGTTCAAAAATCCAGACCTGTAAGTTTGTAGATCCAAATTTGCAATCGTATCAGTTTCATGGTCTACATATGTAAGTAGGTAATATTCCGACTTCCTAGAATGTAGATACGAAAACACAACTGCGTTGACTTTGAGTTTATATTATGAATGTGTGTATTTTTGATGTTGTAAACTTGAAATTAAGTTTGAATTAGAAAGTAGGACTAAAATAGTTAAAGTAAAGAATCTGGGTGAAATCAAAGCGAAAATGAAGGGCGCTAACCATAGGCACTTGTTTCGTAACGTATACGGGGCACCTGTTACGGTGTAAAATATGACCTTTTTGGAATTATCATAAATTACTATGTGAATTGACTTTTCGGACTTTGTGTGTACTGTTACAGTGTAAAATATGACCTTTTTCGTATTTTTCCGCAAATGTGTTAAATTCTATAAATTCCGCACAGCCTTATAAATCCAACCCGAGGCACAGTCAGAGATGGACACTTAATTGACTTCTGTTTATATTTATTGACACTTGTCCCATGTTTTTAAAAAAATCCGTAATTTTATGAAAAATATTATCTACAACCTTGTTTATTAAAATATTGAATAAGATAAAGGTTGTTGTAAGCATATTCTAAGAGAAATTTAGAGTTGAAATTCAAATACGGCGATATGCATATTTCAATCGGATTTCGGCGCCATACTGCTGTGACGTCATATGCGACAATTCAATGATAGCGAGATGAGAAACTGTTCTTCCGCCGATGGTTTGATTCTTCTTAATATCTTCTACCGGAAATGACAAGACTGTTGATACCAAAGTGAAAGTTGCGACCGCCTTTTTAATTTGAAAATTCGAAGCGAGAGTATATTTAATGAAGGAAAGAGTACATAATTTGTGTTTTTATCATTTTTGATGATGAAATGTAAGTGTTTATAGCAAGTTGATAGAGTTCTTCCGCCGATTAAGAGGTGCAGGAGGGACCCTATTTTCATAAAATACACACGAATTACCATTTCGTGAGGAGTTACGACCGCCTTTTTTATTTGAAAATGGCAATTTCTTGCATCGGTGTGACCTACTTTATATCTGAAAAACGGTATCCTGAGTCTTCAGCTGTTAATCACACAAAATTCTACCCATATAACTATGACGGAGGCATGAAGAAAAAACAAAACAAAACAGGCTTGCAGGTTTCAGCATAAAAATTTAAATAAATGGAATTTCGAGTATATGCAGTATCTTATGAATATTAATAAGCATAAATCACGTGCAAGCAATCTCATGAATAAATTGCACACAATTTCTACATATGGTGTAGGTATACATGGTGTAATGATGTTAGAAAGAAAATAAAAATTTTAAATCTCGAAAAAACTTGCTGGTTTATTGCAGAGCTTGTCAGTTTTAATAATAGTACCAAGTATATGATTATAGAAGAAAGGATAAATTCATGGCCGTAGGAACCGGGGGGGCACGGGGGGGGCCGTGCCCCCCCCCCCCCAATAATTTTGCCGATATATGGATTACTATAGTAAACATAGATACTATAAGCATGTGCCCCCTCAATAAAACCGCCTGATGACCTTTTTTTTTTTTTTTTTTTGCTTGTCAGAAAATTTTTGGTAGTGCCCCCTCAACTGTCAACTGAAAAATGTTTGACTGTGCCCCCCCCCCCCCCCAAACTGAAATTGCTTCCTACGGGCCTGAAATTAATTAGTAAAGATCCCACCACCTTTTCAAACTATAGGTACCTCGGTCCTATCTTTGTTCAGTGTGTGTGTTTTGTTGTTAAAAATTATAGTCAGTTGGAATCAGACCTTCGGTGCTGAAACATCCCAAATTCATGTAAATATATTCCATGCTAATTCTATATAAAAGTACAAAAACTATAAAGCGTGTTGGCTCGTTTGAGGTTTCATGAATCTAGGTTCGACAATAAGAGGAAAACTCAGGGTTGGCCCAGAGTAAGTATTAGAAGGATAAATTCATACCGTAATACTTGGTTGGAGGTAACGACACCCGGGACTGCTACATATACTTTGTAGTAGTCAGATCCTGGACTTCTACAAAAGCCAAATAGCGAGTTTCCCCAGATTTTGACAGTGCTGATACAGATGAAGCAGACGTACACGTATTAGGACCAGCAATGGAATATTCTTTCCGACCGCAGTGGAGACAGAAGTTCAACTTCCCTTCATGTCAGCATCCAGTGTGCGGAAGGTGTGGAAACGTGCATCCCAACGTTTTATGTTTCGCGTTTAACCAGAAGTGTTACCGATCTCACAGAATTGGACATTATTCCAGAATGTGTTTTACACAGATGAAGAAAGTAGAACCAAAACCCCTCGAAGAAAGACCAGTCCCTAGCAGAAAAAGAGCGCCAGACATGAAATGACAGAGCAAGTATCTCGAAAACAAACGAACTTTGCGAGAACTACCATTTAATTCCCTTAGAGACAGTCAGTTTCGATTATATTGTGATACCTCTTGTACATTGCGAAATGAGCTAAAACATCTGAAAAAGCAACTACACGTGTGTAATGAACAGAAAAGAAGTATAATAGTTAAATTAAAAACAGCTGAGTCTGAACTCGGAAAATTACAAAACGACAATACGGAAATGAAAAAGAAACTAAAACAACAATCAACCAACTCTAACAATAATTAAGATTTATCTCAAGAAAATTCAAAAATTAGAAGAAGACAGCTAACGGTGACAGTCATTATGAATCTAATGCAAAAGAAACTAAAAGAAATCGGTAATGAGCATAATCAATTTGTCATGAAAATTCAAAAGGTAGCCGAAAAGACTACTAAACAGTTAAGGGAACAAAAAAACGCTCTGCTGCAGACCATCGAAGCATTGCAGGATGAAAGAGATCATCTAGAATCTGTCTTTTTAGAAAACCAACGCCGTTGTCAATGCCGGAGATGTCAAGGAAGACCAAGAAGAGGCCTGTTTTATTGAAAGAAAATTAAAAACACGAGGACGTGTTTTATGCGAATGCGGAGCATGTGTTACGGTGTAAAATAAGACCTCTTTTGGATTTATCAAAAATTACTATGTGAATTAACTTTTCGGACTTTGTGTGTTACAGAGTAAAATATGACCTTTTTGGAATTATCATAAATTACTATGTGAATCAACTTTTCGGACTTTGTGTAAATTGTTATTAAAACTTTTCGTATATTTCCGCATATGTGTTAAATTCTATAAATTCCGCACAGCCGTAATCCCACCCGAGGCACAGTCAGAGATGGACAAGGTAACCTAACCCAATTTCAGGCACCCCCGCCTCAAGCTCGTATTTTGTTAATACATGTATATCAATCATTAACCTTTCTTCCTCGAAAATTACCTCGATACAAAATTAGACTTTGAATGGGATACAAAAGCTTCTGGTTGGGGTTATAAATGAAGGATAAAACCAGAGATTCCGAGTATTCCATTCCGATTCTATTAGAAAAGCCGTGGAATTAGTCAGAAAGGACCTCTTCAACTCTGTGCAATAAAACAGGACAAATTCCAAGATCCTACCATTAGTAACGACTCATAATCCCCAAAATAAAAACGTTGCACCAATTGTTTATTACCCAAACGACGTTTTGAAAACCGATGAAACTACCGGTATGTCTAAAATATTTAAAAACCGAAATTTCATAAACAGAGGCAGCCAAAGAATCACAGACGAATTCTCACCAAGTCCTCTTTTAAAGAAACGACAGAATTTCATGTGACCAAGTGCCAGGATCCGTGTTGTGGTACCTGTCCGTACATACAACAAGAAGAACATTTTAATTTCGCTCTTCATTAACAGGAAACCCCGGGGGATAAAACCGATCCGGAAAAGACAACCTCATCGGACCGGAAGCCCAATTGTTCATTATTTTGACAATTATTAATAAGAAATGCTTATTTTATGTATATATGAAATTTTCATCCATACATTAAATCATCCTGGTAGTATTAAACTAAAAACTAGCTCAATAAAGAGCATTTTAAAATTTGTATCCAAATGTCTTAAATGTATGTATATTTATGACAAGCAAATAAGCTTACACATTCTTACATGTATATAGAATTATGATGTATATGTAAAAGTAATCGCTTGACATACATGTACATGCAATAGATTTATTTATTAAAATTACAGTGTAAGATTATCATTTAAAATAACATTTTTTGTTCATAGTAATTAATAAGAAAATAAGAGAAATAATCAGTTTATTTTAAAAAGTCAAATTAAATGATTTTTATTCATAAAGTAATTGGACGGTAAACTTCACAGTCATACTTTTCACATTTCCAGTTGACTTTGCACTGGATGGAAAAAGCCCTGCATGCATCAGCCCGGAAGCATTTATATGCGCAGTCCGTTTCCTTGGAGACCGTCGTCTGGGCTAGGTGTTTCAGATAATCATGAACGTATTCCAGTTTTGGAGTCCACACCCTCTCAAACATTAACTTCTGTGGTTCCTTACTGAAATCTTCATCACGGTATTCATTTTCAAATATGTCACTGACGACATACCACATTTTAAGATCTACGAGAACGAGGGAAAAATAAGACGTTTAAAACATACATAACGAGAAAAATGATATTGTAATGTTGATGGTAATGTTCTATACTCACTTTTCTTGCATATAAAGAACTGGATGGATTCCGTACAGTTCTGTAGGTCCAGAGTTCCATCTCGGAGGATGGTTCCACACAGTCCAACAGTGTCCTCTGTGTCTCCTGAAATAACATGGACACCTTGTATAGATTTTGAAGTTTTTAAAAACATAACTTTGAGTCATTTTAATAATAGTTAGTCACACAGAAACCTTGGCTTCTTATATTCGCTTAAACAACTAAATTCAGTCATATTTCGTAAGGAATATACCATATTTCCAGCTTGCGGTGTCTGCGATAGATCCATCAACCCAGGTCCAGACGTACCTATTTTCCCGCTTCTCTTGCTTCAGACCAATCCATGCGCGATTGGCATTAGTTATCTACAACACACAATAAGTTATTTTTATGTCAAAACATTATATATTACCCATATTGTTTGCTCAGTTATCAAACTCTTTTTTGAGTATTTTGTGCAATGTATATAGAAAGTCTGTATTGAAAATATAATTTTATTTTTTTTTCCTTCAATAAAGTAATTTAACTGACACTGAGCAACTCTTGGGCAATGAATTGACTTTCTTTCTTGTCCCATATACTGGATAGAGCCGCATTCTTCGACACACAGACAGCGCCGGCTTCCTTTTGACTGAGTCCGTATGGATCTAGATTTATTTGGTAGCACAAGTGTTTATAGAACGTCCATCCATCCTCGCACCCGTCCGTCGTCAGTCCTGAGAAACAGGAAATTATCATTTCTAGTCATAGAGTAAAACTTTTTAATTTCTTTGTCTATTGTCATCTACGAAGCTTACACCACACTTTGGTATTGGGTCTGGAGTCGTTAAAATTGGGAAAATTAGTGACATTTTAGGGATCATTAATATTGGTTTGAAAATTATAATACATTAATTAAAACTCGTGTTTTTTGTTTGTTTGTTTTGTTTTCTTCAATTTATAGTTGTTTTTTTCAATACACAAGTACACGAGTAAAATTATTTCCAGGAGGGAAGGGGGGAAATTTTTGACTTTGAAACTTTTTGACAAGCAACTAAAAACCCAACTTACCTAAACGTGAAAAAACATCTTTCTTTTTCGTGTGTTGTGTGTGTGTGGGTGGGGTGACCTTGTGTGTAAATACAACCTGTCGTTGGGTCGTATTTTGTCTGACACGTTTCACCATTTGTTAGGTCATTGCTAAATTTGACGATGGAGTACTCCGTCTGTCTTATCAAAACATGGGGCTAACGGCAGGTGTGACCGGTCGAAAGGGGATACTTACTCCTCCTAGGCACCTGATCCCACCTTTGATGTTTCCCAGAGGTCTCAGTTTTATGTCCCGTTTTCAGATTTGTATTTTTTTTTTAGATCGCTCACTGTTCATTATCTTCATTTATTACCTAATACAACTGAGGCGTTTGCCTCGGGCAATAGAATACACTGAGCTGTTCCCAGCACCCGGGGAAAAATATTCTGGTCTATTGACTGATCAGACATTAAATAACAGTATACTATTTCATTTTCTTCACATACATGACTTTTCTTACCATTTACATGGGGTGTCCAAGGAATTTTTTTCGTTACTTTACATAAAATTTTATAACTCTGAAAATCCCGGGGGGGGGGGGGGGTCCGGACTCCCCTCTAGATCCGCGTATGACAAAGGTACTTAGTGCCAACTGGGCCTTTCAATCGAGAGCTTTGCATCTAAGCAATTGAATCTTTAATCTGTAAAACATCCCTGCAATATACAAAATAATTGTTGAATAAGAGGGGTTTTATAAGATTTATTATAGTACTTGTGTATAAATTCTACTGTGGGTGGGCCATTTGGGAATAACTTCATTGTTTCGCCAACATTCTTGTCTCTGAGAACTAGAGTTCTTAATATAAAAATCGCATTTTGTTCGAAAGAAAGAAGTACCCAATGGACACTGAACAAGTAAGATTTATAATTATTAATCAATTTCTAAATCTGATTTATTAGTGCCACTTCAAACTGCAATGACGTAATGAAACTGCAACGAAGCAATTCTTACTCTGAAACATGTACAAATGATACCTTTTATGGCTCTTGTTTGTACCAAGTATACCAAAGGATGATCCACACTTTGTACCAAGGACAAAGGATGATCAAAATCCACACTTTGTACCAAGGACCAAAGGTGATCCATACTTAAAATATCAAAGGTGATCCACACTTTGTCCCAAGGACCAAAGGTGATTCACACTTTGTATCAAGGACTAAAAGGTGATTCGCACTTTATCACAGCTAGTCAGCAATTTAAGGGACACGCATTCTTTGAAATCTTTTCTCTTTTCTAAAAAATATTTTTATATGACTGTTCACGACTATTGTACGACGCAGTCTCAATAAGATAGATAGAAGTGTGCTTTGGCTCCAATCTGTTAAACTAGCACTATGCGAACAGTTGCCCCAAAATACAAAAAGTTATTTTAAAGAGAAAATGATTAAACTTACCATATATTAACGCTGAAAATAATTCAAGAATCAAGGAAATCTCAGATAACATCCTCCCTATGACCGGTCTGATTTACACCTATCTATCTCGGGATCTTGAAAACGAATCCATATTTTGGAGCTGGTGCAATGTGTTTGGAAGCTGACCGTGTTTTTCGTTTTCTAGCGATCGATAGTCAGAATCATTTTTGTGCTGTTGATTTCTCCATATAAATATAGTCTAACAATGGGATTTTTGACCATAAAATCTCGTGTACCCATATAGAGGGATAGTTTATAGCAAAATAAGCTCGTCTTTGTGGCGATGACTCATTCTGGACATCATTTAATGCTTCTAAATATCCCTCAACAGCATTATATGAGGGATGCATTGATGGAGGCACGTAATAAAAAACATCATATCTTATCAACCAGTGTTCAATACATTTTATGACATACACCTTACTGAAACAAGTTTCTTTGTCTTCAGCCGTGGTTTAACAGTCAATTATCCTTGGATTTAGTACCAGAATCTTTAAAATATCCGAACACTTGTTAAAGGTACTATATAAGGACATAGTTTTCTTCTAATTACATATAAAAATGACTGTTAAATTTCAGAATATAATGGGACTTTGTCATTCAATTTTTTTTTGTAATTTACTTTTCGAATCCCCTTCCCAATCTCTAGACAATCTATAAAATATGAAATGAGATACGCCATAAGCAAAAATTAAAGTCGTCATTGTCTTAAGGACAAATGATACAAACAATCAAAAAATCATAAAAATAACAACTAAAGCCATTTTATATAAGAAAAATGAATAAGTTTTGCCGCATAGATTTTAATTTTTAATTCAAATTTTCACAATAATGTCTTATAAAGTGATGAAAAGTTGTATAGATTTGCAAGGGTAACAGCAGATATGTAGAATTTTGATAGAAAGTTTACAGTTTTTAAAGGAGGTGGGTGAACATAGCGTGCAGAAAGCCTTTATCGTCAGATATTTAAAAATCAGGTTCAGTTTGTGAATTTTGTATCTCACTGTTGAAGTTTATGAAATTATGATAAACAAAAAACTTTTTTGAGGAAAATTTTCTCTGCAGAATTTATTCTTTTATTAAAAAATAATGTGGTACTCGTGGGGTTCGAACCCTAGCAATAAAAATCCTGTGTATCATTTTCTTTCGAAACTATCAAGCTAACCACTACACCACACACGCACTGATGAATTGTGGCATTTAAATCATGTTTGTGATATGACCCTTGACTTAATGTATTTCTCGAAAATATGCAACGTTATGTCATAAAAGTATATTTTTAAGGTATAGTGCAGGCCAGTAGGAAGCAAATTCAGTTGGGGGGGGGGGGGGCACAGCCATACATTTTCAGTTGACAGTTGAGGGGGCACTACCAAAAATTTTCTGACAAGCAAAAGAAAAAACAAGGTCATCAACTACCAGAAATTCCTTGACAAGCAAAATAAAAAGTCATCAGACGTTTTTATTGAGGGGGCACAAGCATATAGTATCAATGTTTACTGTAGTAATCTATATATCGGCAAAATCCCCCCCCCCCCCCCCCCGCGGTTCCTACGGCCACGTAGTGGGTGTTTGCTCCATGTTTTTGGTAACCACTCATATCGAAAAATAGTGTTATAGTATGAAAAAATGACTCATTTTGCCCTCTTTAGTGTGTGTATAATATTTCATAGGCAAATAATTTCAATCTTCGTGAGGTTTTTGCAAATTGTAGAGATTTTTTATAAAGTATATTTTAATGTTAGATGAAATATCAAGGAAAATTTTGATATAATTGAGATTTAATTTTTCACCTTCATGTTTGTCACTCTATAGGCTTTTCGCTCGTTATTATTCACCCATCTTCTTTTAGAAATTTAATATTTACATCATTTACAACAAAAAGATGTCTGAAAATATCTATCAATCCGGACATTCCTTTTGTTTTGTTGTTGCTTGTATCACTTAATGAAAAATTTTCTTCATTTAAATATTTTAATTGCTATAGATATATACCTGTATATATTTAGTTTTATCTGATTAACAGAAGAGTATTATTCTAAGAGTCATTGATTCTTTGTTTTAAAAATCTGTAAAATGTCAAAGGAAACTACACTGTACTAAATACATTAATCCGCTCTCAATACAGGATATCACCCGCAAAGAAAATGAATCGACCAAATATATTTACGGCGAACATTTTCAGCCTTGTTATTTATTTCGTGAAATGTACAATGGATATCTGTAGACCATATAAGGTGACATCCGTCTTGGTCACGAGGAATTTCCACTCTGTAATTGCTGATTTTGTAATAGTGGTTCTAGTTTGTCCAATAGCTCAGAGGGTTTGAACACACCAAACTCTGTTATGATCCCCCCAGTTATCAAAGAAGCGGGCGTCACATCAAAAGCAGGATTCCAGCAATTGATTCCTTAAAAGGTGAACAGAAATATGAATAATTTACATAGGTATCTGAAAAAAAAATCGTAATGCATGTTTGTCTTTTATAACTTGTTGTGGATTGATCTAGAACCAAAATCGAAACCAACGTTTACTTCTCACCTCGCAGAGGGTTTTTTTTTTTTAAGGAAAAAAAAAAAGAAATTTAATTCTAAAAAAAGACTTAAAAAGACTTCTGAAGGAATAGGGCCTACCCTTCAATACTAAGGCCCGTAAACCATGAACATATTCAAAAGAGTACCTGGTGCAGCGATAGAAACTCCTTTAATGTGTGTCATTTCTTCGTGTGGTCTTTCTTCTATTCGAATTTCATCTCCATTCTTTAGCTTTGGGTCAAACGAAGTTGAAGGACATGCAACGTAAAATGGTACTTCGTGATGCTTTGCTACAATAGCCAACTGATAGGTTCCGATCTTATTAGCAGTATCCCCATTGGCAACCACCCGATCAGCGCCCACAACCACCGCCGATACTCCTTTGCGTTTCATCAACATTGACGCCATACTATCACAGATTAAAATGGCAGGCATTTTCTCGTACACGAGTTCATAAGCGGTCAGTCGTGCCCCTTGGTTGTACGGACGAGTCTCCGTGCAGTATACGTTATTCAGTTTATTCCTTTCTTGTAAGGTTCGAATTACACCTAAAAAAAATTGAAATACGTATGAAGAATTCAATGCTGATTAAGAAATAATTTAATTAGCCTTCTCATACGCATAAAAAAAGCACCATCCTTTTATATATTAAATTCATATTTACTGTAAAACACTTCAATGTGAGACTTTATTGATGCATAATTACGAGGGACTTGCAACTCGCCAATTGTTCTTAGATTCAAGTTTCGGCAAGTATATACTTACAGATGTAATATTTCCCTGAATCAATCGGTAACTATTAGAATCATGTTAAAATTTTATTACTTTTCTATTAATTTTGAACTGTGAACGGTGATAAGTTATTACTAGTAGTGTTTATTCACTAAACTGTTCAGGTTGAGGTAACTTGTTTATATAACAGTCAGACTTAGGAAACTTCCCGATCAGTGATTCCTTAAAAATCACATATATGCATTTACGCAAAAAGTAAGATTTCGCGAAATAAGAGAGATTTACAGTACTGCAAACTTAAACAATAAAAATGCTTCATAAGTTTGTACATGTATAGTATATGCACAGGACTGCTGTATTCTTTCACATCTCGTCAAATCAACCTTGGATATACGAATGGCAAATCCAAAACCATTTTTCAGTCTTTCCTTCATGTATAAGCAGGGTTTTCTTTCACAACAAGCTTCACTAAAAAGAATTCCCAGATAGTTTCATTACAAATTCATTTAGTGAAAAACTGAGAAATACCCAGAGCTGTTCCGTATCCGGCCGTCGCTAGAGACCCCGTGTTGCAGTGTGTTAGGACATCAACTGGTTTGTTGTAGATGTTCAATATGTGATCTGCTCCAAATTTACTCAGGGTTTTATTCACAGCAATATCTGTTGGAAGCATTTCTTCTATTTCAGTCACTATTCTAAAACGTGAACAAATACATTATTAGGTTAAAGATCTGCAACAAACATGAAGAATTTACAGGTGTATATACATACATATATACATATATATATATATATATATATATATATATATATATATATATATATATATATATATATATATATATATATATATATATATATATATATATGTATATATGTATATGTATATGTATATATATATATATATATATATATATCCACTGAATATTATTTCCTTTATTTCTTATGAAAACCATTGCCGTTCATCAGTCAGTGAACGACACTAAGCTAGCCACCTGCATAGATTTCTTGAGCAAAGGCTGTTCCATTGATTATGCATACAATGGCATACACATCTCTAACACAATATTTAACATATTTAATTTTACTTTGAATGCAGATATAAATATAAACAATAAAATGTCTTTCTTTCTTTGTTAGTACGGGAATTAACGTCGCAGCTATTGCAGAAAAAAATTACATATTTTTTAAAAAATATATTTTACGTATTTTTTCTGCAACAGCTGCGACAGCTGCGTATTAATAACCAAAGAAAGCATTTTATTGTTTAAGTAAAACAAAATTCTCAGGACAATCTTGCAATTGATGGGTGTTTATTTAAAAATAATGACTAAATTACCCGCTACCCGATGAAGTACCTTTAATAGCCAAATTTCATTAAATCACACTTTTATTACTTTTAACCTTTACAAACATTGCATATTTTTATAAAGTATCAATAACATACTTTTCTATCATATTTTGTACAGAGTTATCTCCCTTGTTAGCTAATGACTTTGTTTTCTCTATGAAGTATTTCGCTGCTTTGTCCATGTTGACTGCTGTTGGTCTGGATGTTACCAAGTACTTCAACTTATCCTCAATAAATCGGGATGCTTCATCTACGTTCAAAAAGGATAGTTTCCTCAATTCCACTGCTAAACTTAGACATCCTACTATGGCGATCGCAGGGGCTCCTCGTACCTTAAATATAGTTCCAGAATATTGTTGTAAAAATGGCATATCTACACAGAACACTCTTCGCCCGCGTGGCGCAGTGGTTAGAGCATTTGCTCTAGACAGAGTCGCAGTGTAAGGAGTTGATCCTTACGTCACAGGTTTGAATCCCACTGCGGGTCGTGGAGACCCAGGCGCGGATCCAGGATTTTTTTCCGGGGGGGGGGGGGGGTGTCTACCCCAGTCAAAAAAGTTTTCTCCCAGAAATATCTTGACTACAAAAGCCTATTAGGATCAAACTACGGTTAAAAAATATAAAAGGCGTTATAACGCCTTTTCGAAAGACGTTATAACGCGGAAAAAGGCGTAATAACGCAAATAAAGGCGTAATTACGCCTTTCCAAAAGGCGTTATAACGCGAAAAAAGGCGTTATTACGCCTTTCCAAAAGGCGTTATTACGCCTTTCCAAAAGGCGTTATAACGCCTTTCCAAAAGGCGTTATTACGCCTTTCCAAAAGGCGTTATTACGCCTTTCTAAAAGGCGTTATAACGCCTTTCCAAAAGGCGTTATAACGCGATAAAAGGCGTTATTACGCCCTTCCAAAAGGCGTTATAACGCCTTTCCAAAAGGCGTTATAACGCCTTTCCAAAAAGCGTTATTACGCCTTTCCAAAAAGCGTTATTACGCCTTTTAAAAAGGCGTTATAACGCCTTTCCAAAAGGCGTTATTACGCCTTTCTAAAAGGCGTTATTACGCCTTTTGAAGGGCTATTATTATGTCTTTGACAGGCCCGTGCTTTTAAAGTGTGTGTGTGTGGGGGGGGGGGGTTCCAATAAAATTGACAAGCAAACAAAAAAACAAGAAACCCCCCCCCCACCCCCCCGAAAAAAAATAAACTGCCTAAACTTGAGGGGAAACTTTTTCTAATTTTTCGGTAAAACTTTTTTTAAATGCAATGACTTGCCCGAGTTTAACCATACTGCAACAAAATGTTAAGGGACCAAGCAATCAATTAATGATTTTTTATATTTAAACTATAGCAAGACTATTCTCCCAAAAAGTGGGGTGGGGACCCCCCCCCCCCCACTCACATTCGTACTACCGGCCTGTTTGAAAAGGAGTTGTATCCAAAAATGGAAAGGCGTTATTTTAAAATAGTAAATATATGAAAGATTGAACCAAAGCCATCTTTATTTATGCAATATTTACATTATAGTTTTAATAATATAAATTATATTATAAATTATAGTATTTTCTATTTTCCTGCACATCTCGCAGACAGTTGTTTGCATTTTGCATGCATATTAAGAGAAGTCAACACTCTACTTTTGAAAATCCAGGATATAGGCAGAACCAGCTTTGGGCTTTGCTAGCCACGTATTAAAAATTCATGTCAAATTTGAAATATTTTTCTCTCCTCTTGGTAAAAAAACAGGCAAAGTATTTGCATAGGTATAATGAGCAATTAGCCTTCAACAAAATTTCTGAAATCCATACACCTTGGTAGAAGCGTCTGGCATCAGAGAAGGACTAAGTTGGTTTAACACTGAAAATATTTTACACATTTAAAAATCTTTTTTCCTAGAAATCTAATTATAATAAGCCCCCAGGGTGGGCTAAGTAAGTCATGTATTGAAAAAAAAGAGGCGTAATAACGTCTTTTTAAAAGGCGTAATAACGCCTTTTGGAAAGGCGTAATAAAACCTTTTGAAAAGGCGTAATAATACCTTTTGGAAAGGCGTAATAACGCCTTTTGGAAAGGCGTAATAACGCCTTTTGGAAAGGCGTAATAACGCCTTTTGGAAAGGCGTTATAACGCCTTTTGGAAAGGCGTAATAACGCCTTTTGGAAAGTCGTAATAACGCCTTTTGGAAAGGCGTTATAACGCCTTTCAGAAAGGCGTAATAACGCCTTTTGGAAAGGCGTAATAACGCCTTTTTTCGCGTTATAACGCCTTTTGGAAAGGCGTAATTACGCCTTTATTGGCGTTATTACGCCTTTTTCGCGTTATAACGCCTTTTAAATTTTTTTTACCGTAGTTTGATCCTAATAGGCTTTCGTACTTGACAAGCAAAAAAAAAAAAAAAAAAAAAAAAAAAAAAGGTTGTGGTGGGGTACACGTTCTCCAGGGGGGGGGGGGGGGTGTCCAAAGTCATTTTTTATTTACTTCAGTAAATACAGACTGTACTTTCAATAATTCTGCAAATTCCAGCCCCCCCCCCCCCCTTTGATCCGCGCAAGAGACCGGTCCTTTGGATGAGACCGTACATAAACCGAGGTCCCATGTCGCAGTAGGTGTTATAGCACGAAAAAGATCCCTGGCTGCTCAATGGCCCTCAGTGCCGAGTATAGGTCTAAATTTGCAGCCCTCCACCGGCAGGTGGCGGCGTCTCCATATGAGTGAAAAATTCTCGAGAGGGACTTTAAACAACAAAAAAAAAATACAGAACACTCTTCAGAACTGCATTATTGATAAAAAAAATATTAATTAAGGCTTATATATATTTATATATCTGCTTTATCTTAATAGAATTATTCATAAATATTAGAGCCCCTTACTAAAATAATTTCGCATTGAACAGAGTTGGGCCTCTGTTTTGAATCATCTTCACTAGTAAAAAGGGGTTTACGATCAGCCCGCCTTCTTCATGTCTTTGAGAGCTAGCGAAGGGTCCTAAATCAAGGCATACAAATCCAATATTCTCTATTGAGAAGTTGATGGCTCGTTTAATACTCCCCCCTTGAGGGGGAGTATTAAACGAGCCATCAACTTCTCAATAGAGAATAACAACTCCAATATTCATGACAGAAGCAGTTTAAAGATATCATTCAACATACTTATGGGTTTAAATTCAAAACTTCAAACTCGTTTTCATGTCCTCTATTTATTTATTTTTTTTTTTGAGAGAGAGAGAAAAAAAGAGAATAAAAATATAGTCAAACACTGATATTGAATGACTATAATTTGACTATCACTTATAATTAAACGCCAAATAAGAAGGTACTATGATTTTACTTACTTGCATGAGTTTTATCGCCTTCCATCCGTCATCTACAGAAGAAATGTCGATATATTTAGTCTCGTTAGGAAGAAGAAGCTGATCCAATATTTGTAATTTTCCATTATTGTACTTAATTGCTTCCAGAGTCATGTTCTTAAACCTTGAATGTTTAAGCCTTTATTTGTTGACATAACACGTGTTATTGTTAAAAATAGATCATTATAATAGTAACTCGAACGAAAAATCAGTTTCAAAGAAGACGTTTTAATATTTGTTTTAATTGACTCAGTGTAAGATTTACCTAACTCTCACGTAAAATAAAAATTAAAGAAATAAAACATTTCTTATCAATTAACTGTGTTGCACATGGGAATAAGTAATATAGAGAATAGTCTTTCTGAAGAAACGACATACCTTTTACCGACTTCATTTTTTTTTGTTGGCGCGAAAATTAAGTTTTGAATAATTTCATTTCGAAAGTATAGTATTTGATATTCCTCGACTTTGTAACAGTGTTTCTGTCATCAAAAAAATGAGTGAGACAATATGTGCTCGTAAGGTATGTTAATTTAGGCCTTTATAATTATATATGTGTTTAATAATTTAAATTGTACTTGGTATGTTAGAGCTAAGTTAAGAGCCATGCCAGGCGTTTGTTTCATCACAGGAGTCGGCAGTTTTATCCATAAAACAATGTAAACACTAACCAGTGAGCTTCGCGAGCGTAGCTCACTGGTTAGTGTTTACATTGTTTTATGGATAAAACTGCCGACTCCTGTGGTTTCATCTGATATGCTGATTACTAGGCCCCCTATTATTCATTCGATATAGAACTTGTACTCATAATATAGAATATTATTTTCCGTAGTATTGTATGTTTCTTCATTATGCCCGGCGAAGTTTTTAGATATTCCAAACGTGTTTATGCTACGTGAGACATTCAGATCAGTTGATGGAGAATCCGGGATATGGGCATCTATCAGAAAAATGAAGTACTGTATTCTCTAAATAAAATTTCATTAAAAATGTTTAAAATTATTTATGTGGTACCAAAGGGAGAGAAAGAGAAAAATGATTGGTCCAAATGGCAAGTATTTCAGATGGAAATTGTGACATTATATACATGTATATTTTTATTATTTCTGTACATGGGAAGAAATTTTGTGGATTTTCTCCGGTGTTGCTTTAGATTGAATTCAATCAAAGCGCAATTAACGCTAATCTTTATATTACCCATGAGAGTGATGCGAGACAAATGATGGCAGCACTGCGGAGGGAAGGATCCAACATTTTTTCAGATTTAAAATTAAAGCTTTAAAAGAACAATATAAGGCCTTTCATTGGAGGGGGGGGGGGGGGCGGGGGCGTGATTTCATTTTCCTACGTGCTCAATAATAATAATAGCGAGTTTAAAATGAAACATATAATTATAGAAAATAAACGAGTAAACGATAAACAAATTAAAATAAAAAGGAAATTAAAATACATGTTTGAGTTTGTAACCCTTATTTTTTTTTAGAAAGTATAAGCGTATCACAGGTTACTAATTTTACCCCTTTTCATTGACCACGCAAGTAGTGCCATATAAAAACACTGGTTTTTCATAAATATGTCTTCGGATGTATACGGGGTGGAATGGGCTGATTTTAGGGCATAGATGGGAAGGGGAGTGTCTGGAGGAAAAGAATTAAAATTTCAAATATTGAGAAATATTGCCGTTGAATGCGTAGTAGGAAGGGTGTAAATAGGCCATGTTTACCTTCTTCTCAAGGGGTAAGTTAAATATGCAGGGTATGGGGTAACTCACGATGTCTTAGAGGGACTTGTACACTATAGATTCTCCTTAAATTTAAAAATATTTTAAGGCTATAATAAAAAAGAAATCGCTAAATTTCAAGATATATTTAATTAATTCTAAATAAAATTTAAATAAATTCCACATGCAAAAAGGTAGAAGAACGCGTGGTAGCAAAATAATATTGAGCATATTAAAGGAAATAAATGCTATAATTATCAATGACATCCGAGGAAAATATTTGTAAAAGTATTTTTTTTAGATCCACCTCTACAAGATTCTGCCATAAATTGTCTCGAATCACTCTTAGGGGAATATCGTTGATTAGCGTTAATAGCACTTGTATTGAATTCAGCTCAAAGCTAAATCGGACGGGATTTCTTGGGATGGTTAAGAAGAATTTACTTGGCTTTGGATTGTGTCTTATATAGTCAAAAATCTGGATTTCAAAACTGCGTTCGCATGGATAATGCTTACAAGTGAAATGGCAAGCTGTTAAATAAGGAGCTCTCCGTTTTTCACGAATTTCACTCAATCCGAAACATAGGAGAAAATATGCATATTTTATATTTATAGCTTGGTTTGTATTTTTCTTTAACTGTTTACTTGTACTTGTTTTAACAGAAAATGTTGGAGAAAGTCATTTCACCCACAGACTTTAATACTTACTCAGTTTGTAAATTTGGTGTAAAGCAGCAAAAAGTAAGTCCGATCCACTTCAAACAGGTACGATTAAATTAGGTTGAAAGTTGAAATTTTAAATGAATACTGTAAAAATATTATCTGTAGTATTGACAAAGATATAAATAATCACAACCATTTAAGATTACCATTTGTATTTTTCTTTGCAGATTTCAAGAATGATTTATCAAACGAAAGTACTGAGTCAAATAGACAATTCAAATACTATTAAAGAAGAAAGTGATTTTATTGGTTACACAGACCTTTGTCTCACTCTGATAGATATGTGCCCCTCAGAGATAACTATATGGGAATCTATCATTAAATCCATCGCCAATTTCCCACAAGAGATGCAGAAAAGTTTATACAAAAGTATATCTGACAAACTCGCCAAATTTTCTGAAGAGGAAGGTAATATATGTTCACATTGTTACATACATCTTTATAAATATCAATATTCTGAGTGAAGTTTGTCCAGCAAAGGTAATATACAAAGATGTTGCTTCGTAAAATAATTTTTCTCGCAATATTTATTTTTATTTCTGTTTTATTCAGAATGCAACTTCCGGTGGGATACTTCATTTTACATACATACTTGGTTGTACTTTTTTCAGACAGTAATATGGATTACATCAGTTTTATAACAGAGTTGATGTATTTGGAGAGCAGAGAGTTCCTAGAAAGAGATTTATTACAGTTGGTTAGTGACTGCAGTCAACTTGTCCTGCCGTCGTCTTTCAAAGATAAAATACGGAGCGTGCCTCTGGTAGCTATGTCGTTTGTACAATGTAAAAATTGAAAACCTCTTCTGCGTAAACTGTCATGTGTCATGTTGTAAATTTTGTATTTACTGCCACCCGGTAAATTCAAAATTTACAACATGACAAAACACTGACATGACGTCATGACAAACATTCTGATAGTTAATTATTGTTTTTTCCTTTGGCAGATCAAAAGTTGCGCAAGGAACACCTTGCTTTCGTGCGTGAGTATAGAAATCTTGAACTGCTTGATGTTGAGGGCTTGGGAGAGCGATGCTCTTAGAAAATTCGTCAATGCTATCTATATGTGCACACGAAGTAAGACCTGTGGATCCGACATGGCGAGTGTACATAAAATAGAACCTAATGCTCTCTTTAATGTCTTTAAATAAAATAATTCTATAGTTTATGAGCAATTTTATGAATTCCAGATATGGAAAAGTTCATGGTCGTATGTTTTTTTATGAAGAATGTGTTCATGCACTTGTGAAGAACCTGGAAGGACTCTCAGGAGGTATACCTTCACCAGTCTTTGATAGAAAACTATAGAACTCTTTAATCTTTGCGTAATAGGCGATACGGTTCTGTTTAAAAGTAAATAAAATTTACCTCGATTGAATGTTGAATACAATTGTCCATATTACAATTGCTTCGAACACACATAAACTAGTATTCATTGACTATAAGCATAGTATAAAATCACACTTACTAATTGGCGAAAATTTACAATAAAAATATTTACCAGAATTAGATGATAAAAGAAAAGGAGCGTGTATCAAGGCAATTGTACTCGAGTTCCAGAAACTTGCAAAAAGTGGGACAGCAATTCAGAAACAGAGGATGTTCCTTGCACTGGTTCACCACCTGGACGTCTATTATAAGCTCATGGACTTAAGTTTCACATGTGATAAAACGGTAAAATTAATTTTATTGATGCCGGTTTGAAGTATTTCTATTTCTTTTTTCATTTTGATGTGCATGGTTGTTGCATTTCCTAAATTTATTTCAGCTCGTTACAGACTGTTTACATGTTTTAACAGTCTTCAATGTGCAGGACTTTGAAGAGGCGAAACATTTAAAGGTAAAGAAATTTCTGCATTCCCAAATTAAAACCTTCCGATCGTTTTTGTTGCACAGTAAGTTACATATGATTTTGAATTTCAGATCTACAATTAGATCTACAATTTAATCAAAGACTTACCAAAAACATTAACTTTTTAAAAAAAAATGAATGTTAACCGTTCAATTTCAGGAAGTATTTTTACCAGTTCTCAACTGCTTACGAGGCCTATTGCAGAAAATATCTCTAGGGATTAGAGACATACAATGTGCAGTAATGGATTTACTTGACATTTTCTCAAAAACTTTATTTGGACAATTCCTGATTACGTTTACCTTAAAATCTGAAGGTGGTTTAAAACTCGCACCAGAGATATTACAAATGGTTAGTACATATAGTCGATCTTAACTAAGCAACTGTCATATTGTAATTTTTTAATTTACCGGGTGGTAGTAAATACAAAAATTACAATATGACAACTAAAAATTACAATAATACAAAAATTACAATATGACAACTAGTTGTCATATTGTAATTTTTGTATGTACTACCACCCGGTAAATTAAAAAATTACAATATGACAGAACTAAAAGTCGACGATGTTTGCATTGAGATTCTAAAGAAACTATAACTTGCTTACAGAGGAATGGGCGGCTAGAGTTTTTATTCCAATATACCGATATTTTCCCACGTCTTATTGCAAAATTGTAATGTCTCACCTTGAAGAAGGATGATTCCCCCTTCACTGTTTTATAATGACACTTTTATTAATAATGCAACTTAAAGCGAACTTCTCTGAAAATAATCCTTCCGTAATGCTTTTTGTATTTTTTTTTAGGCAATTCCCCCTTCACTGTTTTATAATGACACTTTTATTAATAATGCAACTTAAAGCGAACTTCTCTGAAAATAATCCTTCCGTAATGCTTTTTGTATTTTTTTTTAGGCAATTGGAAGTGAACTGCCTCTACAGCACCTAGAAGCTATATTAACAGCTCATGATAATATGAACATAAGATTAAATCAGTGGCCAAATTTCAAACAAAACCAATATAAGGCTTTGATTAGAAGCCTTATGGTAAGCTGTAGTTTAACAGAGGAGCCAAAGCATTCCGAACTGTTATCTGCTGCAACATATATTGTTCAGAAATCATAACGACCAAACAAATAAATGCATTTCTATGTACATATATTATTATTAAATATTTAAAAGAAAAATATGCACAACTGTTTAAAATGAGAAGGCTTTACTTGAGTACTAGTATACAGGACTGAGGAGGGGAATGCCGATACACGATATAAATGTCGGTGTCTGCACGCGACTCCTTTTTATATTCAACACTTAGTGCCATTTAGATACTGACACATCACTGGTATTTGTCATCTTAAAACTAGAACTGTCCAAAAGGGACAAATACCCCCCGCTGGGTTTTTCAGAGAAGGTATCAAATCACTAATGTTTTCTAGATGTGAGAGGTGTTCAAAATTTGCTTAAACATTTAGAGTGAAAATTTAATTACTTATTATACATGTATTTTTTTTTAATGAATGACACTAAGGTGCAGCCTAATAAAACATCAATACTAGTAATTATAGTGTTTTTTATTACATTGAAAAAATAGTTTGCAACTATCTTTCATCTTTGTGAGACATGACACTCTGCAAATTGATTGTTGAAAAAAAAATATCATAATTAATTATACAAAATCAAATTGATCTTAATACCTTTATATCAAACTCATTTTAAAAATAAAAGGCTGGTTCCGGTAACTATGTATTTTGACAGACATAAATTACAATTAAGAGACTTAGACAACAGAGATTTTTATTTCTTTCTGCCCAGTTCCCAGGAGATATAGATAAGACCTGCTTAATCAGAGATGCCCTAACAGCTTCCCACACTGAACTCATTAATTAATCTTTAACTGGATGCATGTCCACTCATTACTCCCAAGGGACAAATGCATTTACACTATCTGCTGTGTAATGTAAAAACTGTTTTAATACTTTGTGATTTTTTTTTTTAGTTCTAATGAGTAGTTTTAAGCTGTAGTTCACATTTTTGTACAGATGTTCTAGCTAGATTCTATGTCTCAAACCTTAGACATGAACCCGAAATGACTAAGTAAATAAAAATGAAAAAAATGCAGAAAAATTATCAAATAATGTTGAAAATACCAGGTGCACATCTTCATATGGTAAATAATAAGTGTACAAATTTTCATACAAATCTATGCAATAGTCTCTGGGAACAGATCCAGACAAAACCACACAATAAAAATGAAAAAAAAACACCTGTAAAATGCGAAAAAATTATCCAATCATGATGAAAATACCAGGTGCATACCTTCATATGGCAAAGAATAAGTGTACAAATTTTCAGACAAATCCTTGCAACAGTTTCCAAGAAATGGTCCGGACAAAATCTCGTCTACAGACAGACGGACAGACAGACAGACGGACAAGCTGATTCCAATATACCCCCCCCCTAAACTTCGTTTGCGGGGGGTATAATAATGTTTGATTGAATAAAAGTTATAATAGTGATCGCATGCTTTCCTATATTTGAGAAAAATTGAATAAGGGCAACGCAAAGTGCCTCCCCCCCCCCCCCCCTCCGGGCAAAATAGCACATAGATCCTGGTATTATTAGTTACATAGTTTTTTAGTGACAGGGTACGGGATGATACCTGGTTAGTAAATTTCATACCTGGCGAGGCGAAGCCGAGCCAGGTATGGAATTTACTAACCAGGTATCATCCCGTACCCTGTCACTACAAAACTATGTAACGAATTTACCCCACCGATAAAATATTTATGCATTGTCTGTGGTTTGTAAAATTGTTTTTCTCACTATATGTATGTTTCATCACTCATACAATGCCTATTATGACGTCACGTTGTGTGACGTAATGTTGTTTTGCGAGTGTTTCGTGCTGTAATAACGTACTGACAGTTTTGAAGACTTTCAGTAAAGGGAGAAAAAGGTTCCATCTTCGTTACTTACATTAGTTAACTGTAACATTGTCAACAGACACTCGGCAAATCGTGTGAACTCGAGTTGTTCGAACGTTACAAAAGAACGATAACTCCGTATCGACCATGTATTGATTTTCAAGCGACTAGGTATAAGTAATACACCCCCTTCACGTGACAGACTTCAACCAATCGTAAGCCAGGATTTCATCGAAAAATCAACAGAGGTGGGGTAAAAATAATTACTTGCGTAACTTCCGTTACGCACGCACTCACCCACACACATACAAGAGCGTTACTATTTCCCCTCCAATTTCTTTGCGAGGGGATAAATCGCATACGTATCGTAACAGGAAGGCAGAAAATGTGACAGACCAGACTTGAACCCGAGCCCACACTAAGCAATTGGCGAATAATCCTGCCTGATCGCCACAATACTTCCTCCTCAAATGTTTTCATCTACTTAGGCTCCTCCACTGAGTTCACTTCCAGGACATAACAGTGCAGCAAATCTAAGAAAGGGGGGGGGGATACAACAGACCAGGAATTCGAAGCCAGGCTACCAGAACTCCATCTTCGCTGGCGAAGATGCCAGAACTCTGGGTTTCTCAGTTCTTGGAATATAGAAATAATACAAATGTAAAAATTGAGTTGTTTTAGATTTTTACATGATTTTCACTGTCACACATCGTAATATTTTTCTATAGTTATTTAACGTTTTACAACTTGCGTAGCTGTTCAAAATACCTTGATCATGTTAAATTTGAAGTATTGCAACTGACCGTTACTGGCGAGAGTACTTCATAAATACTTAGTTAATTGCAATCTTTAAAATTAGATATTCCAATTATCAAATTGTCATTCTATGGATCTTTTTCAGGGTTGTCCCATACTCAGGTGACCGTTAAGGCACTTGTGCTTCTTTTTTTGCAAAATAATTGGGGTGGCAACTACTGCCCTGTCGCCCCTTTTGTGGCACCCTTGTGGATGATTTGAAACATAACTATTACAGAAAGGCTATATGAGATATCTCCCTCACAGAGACATGTAATCAACGATGTGATGGAAACAATTTATTCAATAAATTGAACAGATTCAAAATATGTACACTGCAGACATCATTATGCAAGAGTAAGCTAAGTTCTAAATCTAAACTACAGATGAATTAAAACATACATTCTAACAACATATTAACAATGTAACAATCAGCACCGCAATGTAATATATACAGACTTATGAGTTATAGAATCACGCATCAGATTCTGCACTTGGCACAAATAGATAGAAAAGCGATTGCTCAGTCAATCTGGACCTACAAATCACATGTTTTTGTATAGACTTTTTAAATTTCCCTTCAGCATCACTAGAACCACGATTTTCCAGTCCTTGATGCATTTTTCATGGCTCCTTCATTGGCCAACCTATCAGCCTCTTCATTTCCATCAACCCCTGTATGACCTCGTACATGCTTCTGTTAACAGTGTGTGAAAAGATCCATGTTTTAGCTTTGTCAAGAATCAAAAACTCACCAGTAATTATCCCAAATAAACTTCGTAAATTTAATTCTAGCATAAATAATTAAGATAGATATGTATCATTTATCAAGTAAGCAGAATACAAATTACTTACAAATTTGACATTGATGTCTTTCATCTCAGCATCTAATGCTTTCCAATCCTCTACATTCTTTACTTTGGATTTGTCTGACAATGTCCATCCATTTTTCTTCCAACTGTGAATCCAAGATGTCATTCCTAAAAATGTGGATCTTTTAAATTTAACTGAATGATTAAATGAATTGTTGCATGAACTTTATAACTTAAACATAGGTAATCAAAGATTACGAAGCTCACCTCGACGAATGTTATCTATAAGTAAGGCAAATTTCACATCATATTTTTTTTCTAGTTAGGGAACATCCCAAGATCAATATCCTGCAAGTTTGGTTTAAGTAGGACTTGTAGTTACTTGGAAATAGACCTGCTCAAAAAAACTTTAAACCTGTTTAGTAATCAAGAAAATTTTGGTCAGTTCCAACATCATAAGCAAGTCTGGAAGTTTTTATCCTTAGATGCACCATCTATGCAAGTTTAATCATAATAGGTCATAATATTATATAGCTACACCAAAAAAATTACCCTGGTCACTCATCTGGATAATGTAGGTCAGATTCAGAATCCAAAGCAAGTCTGGTAGTGTCCATCCCTAGATACATCATCCATGCTAATTTGGTTAAAATATGGCTAAAATTCACTCATGTATAAAATCTAGGTCAGATCCAGCATCCGAAGCAGGTTGGTTAGTGTCCATCCCTAGATGCATCATCCATGAAAGTTTGGTCAAGGTAGGGCTTATAGTTAATTGGGAATGCGACTGCTCCAAAATCTAAACCTTGTCTCACATGTGGAAAATCTAGCTCAGATCCAGCATCCGAAGCAAGTGTGGTAGTGTCCATCCCTAGATGAACCATCCATGCAAGTTTGGTCCAGGTAAGGTTAATAGTTACTTGGGAATGGGACTTGCTCCTAAAACTTTAACCGGGACGCCGACGCTAACGCCGACGCCGGGGGTATAGCATAAGCTCATCTCGACTTCGTCGAGGTGAGCTAATAACTTAAACATAGGTAATCAAATATTATGAAGCTCACCTCGACGAATGTTATCTATAAGTAAGGCAAATTTCACATCATATTTTTTTTCTAGTTAGGGAACATCACAAGATCAATATCCTGCAAGTTTGATTTAAGTAGGACTTGTAGTTACTTGGAAATAGACCTGCTCAAAAAAACTTTAAACCTGTTTAGTAATCAAGAAAATTTTGGTCAGTTCCAACATCCAAAGCAAGTCTGGAAGTTTTCATCCTTAGATGCACCATCTATGCAAGTTTAATCATAATAGGTCATAATATTATATAGCTACACCAAAAAAATTACCCTGGTCACTCATCTGGATAATGTAGGTCAGATTCAGAATCCAAAGCAAGTCTGGTAGTGTCCATCCCTAGATACATCATCCATGCTAATTTGGTTAAAATATGGCTAAAATTCACTCATGTATAAAATCTAGGTCAGATCCAGCATCCGAAGCAGGTTGGTTAGTGTCCATCCCTAGATGCATCATCCATGAAAGTTTGGTCCAGGTAGGGCTAATAGTTACTTGGGAATGGGACTTGCTCCTAAAACTTTAACCGGGACGCCGACGCTAACGCCGGGGGTATAGCATAAGCTCATCTCGACTTCGTCGAGGTGAGCTAAAAAGAAATGTAAATGTAGTTGTACTGACATTGAATAAATCAATAAAGAATTACATGTACATGTACTAAAATGATAGTTTCATCCATTTTTTTTTTCCCAAAGAAGAAAATAAAAGGATCTGCTCATGCCTTGTTCACTGATGAGTGAAATTATGTCTACATCAATATTATATATACATCTGTATCAACAATATTTCTTCCCTAGATTCTGATGTTTGTTTCATTCATCCATTCCAGTCATGAACACATATATCTTCTTGTCATATATTACTGTGTAGATACTTATATATTAGACCTAAGAGTCCCTAATTATCTTTTATTCCAATTTTTGTGCTTTCTATGAGTATAAATATTTCTTCTGGAAAGAAAGCCAGTTATAACTGATACTATAAAAGTACTAACTACTAAAATCTTTTATATCTCCATCCATCTTCACTAATCAAGGGTGATGACCCACTCCTCTATTCTTCTTCTTTGAAAAGAGAAGAGGAGTTGATTGTCATCCTTGGATAGCAAAGATCATCTCAGTTTATCTTGGAACATTTCAGGATGTGAAGTGTTTTAGACTAAGTCCTATAAGGTAAAGTTTTCTTCACTGATTTCCACCATTAAAATAAATTACCATTGATGAGAAACTGGCTATCTGTCACAACAGTAACACTTCTCATCTTCCTTTCTTTTGCTTGTTTCACAGCAACTCTTGCTGCCTGCAACAGGAACAAATAATAAAATTCTTAACTACATATTGTATACAATTCTCATTTATTCCTTAATTACTTTAACCAAATCAGATCAAGTTAAATTATCTGCATTTACAGTTTTCCAGTCATATTACATACCGGAAAGTTGCATGCTTTTCGTCAGAAAATTGTTCAGAAGTAGGGGATGGGTTTATTACACAGGAACTAAATCCAGCCCCCTTTTTCTGGACACTTTTCTTAGCTTTAAGGACAGACGATACGTTCCTCAATAATATATAATTTTTTCTAAGATTTTGTCATTGAAGTATTGCTACTTTAACATGTTTACTCCCAAAAAATTGAGGCACCTTACCAGGCATTTGTGCAAGATACCAGAGGATGTTTTTCCTATAAAATCCCTTTGGGAAAAACTTAATTAGCCAATAACACATTTTTTTGGTGTTTCATTTTTTTAAAGACAATTAGAAACCAGTTTAGAAATCAGAAGGTAATTAAAATTTTGAATATTTTCCAAATAATTCGAAGGTATACAAAACAGACATTTGAGGAACGTATCGTCTGACCTTAAGGACTAATTTCATTAATATCATGTAATAGTGTGTGTAATCCACTGAGTAATTGTCACATACAACATAGATCACTGTAAATTTACTACTAATTAAGTGAACAAGCAGTCAGATATTATACAAGGCCTAAAATATCAAGAGGCCCATTAGCCTTATAGGTCACCTGATGCCCTGTTCACACGGAAAGTTTAATTTGCAGTAAATTAATGCGAAGTAAAATGATGCGAATTAAACTAATGCAAATTAAATTGCGTTCACACGACAGCTAATGCGAAGTAAACTAATGCAAATTATAATTTGATTTCTACAACAAGGTTATTATGACGTCATTTACAAATCACGTCATACTGTGCAGAGCAGATTTACATTTGACATAGTGTCTGTACACATTTTAGTGATTAACATAATTTTCCTTTGTTTTCCACTAAAAAATAGCACAAGTACCTGTATTTGACCATCAACATGTGGCCTGTGACTTAATTCTGCCCTTACGCATGCGTCAAAATTTAATTCGAATTAGCTTCGCTTAGCGTTCACACGGACCTAATGCGAAGTAATTTAATGTGCAGTAAACTAATTCGAATTAAACTAATTCGCATGAAATTCTCTGTGAGAACGCGGATAAAATTTAATTCGCAGTAACTTACGTTTAATTCGAATTAAGCTCTCCATGTGAACAGGGCATGAGTATCATGTAACAACTTTCCAACAATTGAATTTGGTTCGTGTTTTAAACCAGAGGCCATGAAATTCACAATTTTGAAAGAGGCACCATTGCTCATCATAACTATACACGTAGCATGCTTTAAATTTGATTACTTAATACACAGAGGCAGAGTAGGGGAACAAAGAAAAAATGCATTTCAATTAATCAGTAAATATCAGCAATAATCAGTAGTGCCCCCAACCCTTAGGAACCCCTGACCCTGGGGCCACACATTTCACAATTTTGGAAATGGCACCCTTGCTCATCATAAATGTTTGATTAATACCAAGGAGCAGATTTCAAAGCATTAATTGTTTTGAATGGTTTGCATTTGTATAGATTATATAAGGACTATCTGCAAATACATTTTAAAACTTTCCTTTCAAATTCATTTTGAAAGTAATAGCTAGCCAATTAGAAATATTTTAATTTGACAGATGCTATCAATTGCAATTTAGTGCCAGATTCCTCTGCCAAATTCACCAGAGATATAGATAACATCTGCTTTATCATGATGTTGTACCAGAAATCTCCTCACACTAAACTCATCAACTGATCTCTAATTTGACAGATTGCAATTTGCCTCTCATCAAAATGCTCCTTGAAACAACATTGCACCCAGGGGACAAGGGGAATTTGTCTTGTTGACACAAAAGAAATTATTTATATTTGTTATATATTGTGCAAAGTATATGAAAAAATGTTTATTTTGTTAAATGTGTATTTCCCCCAAGGAGCCACTTATGATGCTATTTTCCCCATGAAAATGCTGGAGAGTACAGGATATGTGTTTTCTTAAACAAGGAAAAAACCGAGATAAGGACTTCTTATCATGCTAATAGTGAAACTAGATTTGTCGTCTTCCAGAGAGTATACGTCATCAGAAAAATTTTCAGGGTTAGCTCATGTTATTTAGGGTTGGTCAGGGAACCAGAAACATCTAGGCCTAATACTGGGACAAAAACAATGAACAAAAACAATAACTCACATGTATTTCTGCTCTGTTGTTTGTTGGCCTTCCTGGCAATTTCTCACTCACATTACTGAAACAAACCATTATATAAACTAGAAGAATAGAAAACTGACTCTAAGAAAGGGACCTGCAATGGGAGTTATGCATTGAAAGTTGTGATTAAACTGAGGAGAGTGTGATAACTTGATAGAGAAAAAAAATAAACAAGAGGCCCAAGGGCCTTAACGGTCACCTGAGTATAAAACAACAATCCATAGAGGATCCATAGAGTATAAAATAAACTGATAGAAGCTTTTGTAAATCTTTGATCGTCCACTGTGGCCCCACCCTATCCCCACAGTCATGATGTGAACAAACTTGAATCTATACTACCTGAGGATGTTTCCATGTAGCTAGAATAATCTGTGTCTCGGGACAAACCCTCACCACAGTTAGAATACGTCCCATATACTTGCAATGTAGCAAATCGGAGTGGATCCACTTCAAATTGATTTTGAAGAATACAAAAGGAGTTGCACAGAAAATAACTACCAAATTAATCATAACAAACCTTTTTGAGATTGTATATGCCTTTTAACCTAAAAAATAATCCATATAAATACGGAAATTCAACTCATTTTCTCAACGTTTTTTTCCTCGCTTCAAATTTAATGCCATGTTGACATTCGGAACTCTCTGGATTGTTCATAGAAAATGCACAGAGTTCGAGTTATTTTGCAACATTGCCAATACACAGAATGAATTCTATCGTTAAACCGGGCCCGTAGGACAACATCATTTTAATGATAGAACGTTTTATTATACTTCTGTTAAAATGTTTCCTACATAAAGTTAAGAAGGTAAACTAACTATCTTTATAGTCTCAAAATTTCCACACATAGCAAAGCTATACCCCGGGGTATAGTTTTTGCTATCCACCCCTCGGAAAATTTTCATGCAATTTTTGCCGCCAAGTTTGATTTCCTGTAATCAATCTATAGACTTATGATGTCATCCTAACTTCAGTAGCATTGTGACGTCATCAGGATTTCAGCTCATTCTAGCAGTGTTATCTTATTCCAAATACTTGTTTAAAACTTTTATAATTATTTTTTTTCATGTTTTTACTATCGAACTGTAGTATCAGGTAAATCCAACCCTTAGAAATTATGATATACATCAGTATAATAAAACGCTTATCCACTGGCTGTGAGTGGGATAGCTCTTTCATCAAACCCTTGACAGGAACTATTCCCCTCGGGCAAGCCCTCAGGGAATAGTTCCTGTCGCGGGTTTGATAAAAGAGCTATCCCACTCACAGCCAGTGGATAAGTGTATACTATCTAGTTTCCGTGTAAATATAACCAATCATGGCTTTGCTGTTCTTGAGAAAAAATTTTTTTTTCAAGATTTTTCCTACATATTCCATTGTAAAACTTTCATTGTCCATTGTGGCCCCATCCTACCCCTGGGGATCATGATTTTAACAAACTTGAATCTATACTACCTGAAGATGTTTCCACACAGGTTTCATCTTTCTTGGCCCAGTGGTTCTGGAGAAGAAGATTTTTCCAATGTATTCCCATGTAAAACTTTGATCATCCATTGTGGCCCTGGCCTACCCCTGGGGGCCATGCTTTGAACAAGCTTGAATCTACACTACCTGAGGATGTTTCCACAAAAGTTTCAACCTTCTTGGCCCAGTGGTTCTGGAGAAGAAAATTTTAAAAGATTTTTTCTTATGTGTTTCTATGTAAAACTTTGATAGTCCATTGTGGCCCCACACTACCCCTGGGCCTGGAGTTACGATTTTAAGAAACTGGAGTCTTCACTACCTGAGGATGTTTTCATGTAAGTTTCATCTTACCTGGTCCAGTGGTTCTTGAGAAGAAGATTTTTAAAAGATACCATTAATTTTTCACTAATTCTTAATTATCTCCCCTTGGAAGAAGGCTTGGCCCTTCATTTGACAAACTTGAATCACCATTACCTAAGGATACTTTGTGGCAAGTTTGGTGGAAATTGGCCCAGTGGTTCTTGAAAAGAAGTTGAAAATGCGAAAAGTTTACGCACAACGCACACGGTGCAATAGGTCACCTGAGTCACTCAGGAAATTCAAAATAAAGGAAAAAGAAAATGAAACATCTACCGTAATTAAGAAATGCAGAGATGTATCCTAAATGACAGAATGATATTTAATACTGTTAATGCTCCAACAAATCATTGTGGCCCTTATAATAATTCTTTGAATAAAGGAACTCAAACTGTTTAAGTTAAGAAATGAGCTGGTTCATTATGCAAATTACTGAAAACACCAAAAAGCTAGCAGACTAACCATGGATGATCTGGTCCCCAGTAAACTCCTATACCAGCCACGGAACCCTTCTGGCCATTATTACGACAACAGCCATCTGTGTACACATGATCATCCTCAGTCTCGGTAGAACTGGATCCTGGAAATGACAGTGATTCCTTAATACATGTAGTTGTCAAACAGTCAAAATCAACTCATTTCTCCTTGCTTTTTTTGCATAAATTAATTAATTACAGCGATTTTTTTCTACCCATTGGGAAAGGGTCCAGTACCGGTTCAATTGGGAAAAATAGCATTGAAATAGAACAAAGGAGAATTTTCTGTCATTTAAACAAATGAAACGTATTTTGCATTTATTCCAACTTCATTACCTATTACTCTGTGTTTTAAAGAATAAACAACAAGTATTTATTATTCTTCATATCAATGTCCCTTGTTTTCGCATTTTCATGTATGACACTAAGCCGTCTACACCACAGGTCCCGCCATATTACCACTAATCTCTGTTTTCGATTTAAGGGTTTGGTTTTGTGTTCATCCAAGTGAAACTCGTATGAAATAAAAATCTCTATATCTTAATAAATACTTCTTGCTTACTCTTGAAAACTGACCTATGACATCTTCCATGTGAAAGCTGTCTTGACATGTATGCAGTTTGGTTGTCACTTGCAGTGTCTTGCAGCGAATGCGGGTGGTTACGTTCCGATTACTTGTTCGACCCGCGTGGTTTCGACACGAATCCATGTTCGACCCGAGTGGTTTCGTTCCAAAGCAATTAACAATTATTAGCTTTCAATTAACAATTATTTGCTTCGGAACGAAATTAGTTAACACTTTCAAAAGTTTTACATTTTATTTTTTCGTCTACATTTTTTTTATATCGACTAAGTATATTTTAATCATTTAAATAGTGTTAATTATCGTGTGTAATTTAATTTAGAGCAACGTACATTGTTTAGATAGTGCAAATGTGATCACGGTACATTTGAAGAAGTATTTGATTAATTTTTATGGAAAACTGTTCAAATATAATTCATTACTAAATCAAATTAATAACATCCATGCTCCGCGATAGTAGAAAAAAAATGTAAGGAAGCCATCTGACTGCATGTTGACTACACATAAGGAAACAACGACCTATTGACACGTACATTTCTGAAGCCATGCAATATACAGCTACCGAATATCCATTTGTTTACCGCACAGTGTGTACCCCTGTACTCAGCTATTGACATGAGATCTAGAGTAGGTCGAACCCACTTGGGTCGTAACCACGCGGGTCGAACACGGAATCGGAACGTAACCACCCGATACCCTTGCAGCAATAGTGTGCATATTACACTTGCAGGACTGCACAGCTACAGGTCTAACAAAACAATAACATGACATTTGTTGTATATGTGCAGATAGTTGAACGTCATGGGTACAACTATTTGTTTCGTTCCTAACAATACTGTGCGTACTTTTTCCATAACTGTCTGTTTTTCATCAACTAGGCATGTCCGCCATGCGAAATCGGGGGGCTGCCATTCCGGTATTGAAACCAACTGACTATTTCTGTAATCTGATGTCTCTAGTACCTCGATTACACAAAGCAATTAGAGAGATATTTCGTTAAACATCTCCAGCTATTAGAATGTTTCGATCTAAATGTTTAATATTGTTTATTATAAAAGTAACATCGATGTTTACGTCATATCAGGGAATGCTCCGTCTTCGATTTTACATGGACAGATAAATTAATACGCGCCCAGTTTTAGCAGTTCCGACTGAATTTAACGTCTGTTATTTCTTTTGCAGGTAAGGCTGTTAATTACTTTTTATCAAATAAGCATATTAATCCTACAAATGTAGGACAATGTCATATAATATTGAAAAATATTGCACGAAAATTAAGAACTATAATCACTCAGCGTAGTTTATTTCTGAGGTCTGTCATGCGATATTCGGCTAAAGTGAAAGTAGGAGCTGGTAAGTCGATTTGTTGTGTTTATTGTGATTTATGAGCCTTATCTCAGAAATACGATATAACTCCTAGTATCAGTAATACATTTTGAGTATGACAACGCCTGCGATCTAATGGACATCAATCTTAAAAAGGTTAAACGTTATACAAAGGATCTGAGAATTTCCACGTGTTTCTTGCAGACCACAATTTGGTAGCGGGCAATATTTAAGGTTCCTCTAATAAATGTTACTATGTTTCAAAATACTAAAAGTGTTCGTCATTGTATAAAAATATAGTTCAGTCAAAAACAGGGTTTCAAATATTATGAGTAGAGTAAAGAACTGAATTTTGTTTTCATTAATGAGCGATTTTTGTGTAAGATCCTTCATTGAGCCTCAGACACACCAAGTTAAATGTCCAATGACGGCTAAGTGAAGTGGCTCTACGTAGTACACATATATGGTAAATCAGATGTGTTATTTGTAAATCAAAATTTTGATATTCAAATTTTATTGCTTTTTTGTTTTGATTTTTGTAAAAGAGATGCAAGTATTATTGATTATTTATATAAATAATTTTCACATAAGTTTGTACTATGTATACAAACCATCATTTTGGACTTGGTCCTTCTGATTTGCAGATTAGTGCAGTATATGTAGTTCTCATGGGGAAAAGTAAATTAAACGATAAAAATTTTCAAGGATGTCAACTTAATTTGCTTATTGCTTGATATGTAAATTGTTCAATGTTCATCAAATGAAGAGACTGCAGCAAAATTGAAAAATAGGTTTTTTTAAAGATGAAAATTGCATAAAGTATTAATAATTAATATTCTCTAGTTGAAATGGTTAAGATTGAAAACTTGAATTTCTGCAACGGCATTGGTTTCATCAAAAAGGGAGTATAATAAGGGGGTCTTACCTGATCTTAAGTTACCATTGAGCATGCTGAATCAAATGCTACCAAGCATGTTTATTTTTAATATATTCGATCAGTGCATATTATCTATTCAAGATATATTACTAAAGTCAGGTACTCTTCACACAATTGCTCCGACGAAAATAGTTCCATTCATGATCAGTAGATACAAGATTACAACAAATGTTAAGAATAATGATGTATATTTAATACGTTAAAGAAAACAAAATTAACGTAAAAAGATTTTAAGAAAATCATCTTTTCCCCGGAAAAGCAAATAAAAAGTTTTCATATTCCTACGCTCGCTGCCTCCTCAGTCTTTTTCCCGAAAATATATAGGTCATACTTCGATTGATAATGATAAATCTTTTCACCAGTTATATTACTGTCATTATTATTGTTCGTTCATTGCCTTATAATTTCTTTTGAATGGATATGTTAATCATTAACTGTGTTTTTTTTTTCTCTCTTTTAATGAATAACGGAATGGTTATTATGGTTAAACACCTGCAATCGTAACCTCTCGGTAAAGCAACGTAATGTTCCGAGCTCGTCTGAAAGGATCTTCGCACTTGTGTAGACCTAGGCTATTTGGTCTTGCAAGCACAGGTGTGTGCACCGTTTGCTAGAGACGCTTAGATCACGTAGACTGGGTATCAGTATTTGCTACGGAAATGAAGAAGTTTAGAACTATACACCAGTTTCATAAGAAGTGCAGGTTTTTTTACTCAAGCCCTAAATTGGGCTAGAGGGGCTGAGTTGTCTAAAACGAGACTAGGTCATCGATCTGCTCAGTTTAAAAACACGAAAATATACTAAGTTTATCTTCAAAACATCTGTATATTCAAAATCTATATTAAGTGTTAAATGTCGGATTCTATCCTATGACGAAGGAATATTCAGTGATGCTCCATAGCCGCAACCGATCTCGCGCTTTCCTTTGCGTTTAACAACGGCCGTCAATGCATCTCTGGACAAGTTCATTGATTACAAGTTCATTCGTTCTAAAAGGTGACATGTTGACTATCTTTAACATCTGCCTATGGATGATAGTAATTTAATAGCACAAAATTAAAAAAATAAATTAAAATCTATCCTTGATAGATCTATAGTTTTGCTATTTATAAAAAAATGGGCTATCTTTCATAATCCATAACGGCTTGAACTTGATTTGAATTTTTTTTTACAGAAGATTATATCATTGGAAAGTTAGATGGTACACATGTAGCACAGGCCCATATAGTACGCGGGATTTTTTTCGGAGCCCCCCCCCCTTCACTTTGAAAACGTTGCTACAGGCCTGTAACATGCTATTTGGTTTAAATATTCCTGAAAATGAAGGTGTTAAATACATTTTTAAAATTATACGATTAATTATATTTAGTCTATGTTCTATGTGAAATTAAAACTATTTTTAGCGACTTTGTGATAGTCACTACATGCATCTACATCTACCGATATATATGAACATGCAGTTTGTTTCCTAGTACATGCATATTTTATTCAACAAAAGATGTTGAAACTCAGTAGCCTAAATATTTTGTCGTTTTAGGATATTTATGGCACTTTTATTATGACTTTCTACAGCTTGAGTATCTCTGACGTTTTGTCAGTAAATACTTGTTTTTTTTATTAGAAATCATCTGAGCACAATGAAAATTCGAATAAATTAAAAGTCGAATATCTTGGATATGGGGTAACCCATATCTATTCTTGTTAATTGAATGTTCATTTTATGAAAGTTTTTCATATGCTCAATTAGACTTAGGTTGTTGGTTGCACTTGTATAAGGAAGAGATAAGGGGGTGGGGTGGGGGGTAAACCTTGGTATTGATCCATAAATACCATAATATTCTTGTAGAAACCTCTAAGATTTTTTCTATAAAATTGAAAAAAAAAATGAATGTACATGTAGCCACCACTTTATCTCAAAGGTTATTATTATTATTTTTTTTTTTGGAGGACCTGCATTTTAATGGTACAGGCAAACCTTGTTACATTGTATTTCTATCCTGATGGGACCAATAAAAAAATAAGAAATCTGGTATAGTTTGACACATTGAGGTTAAAATGCTTAAAGAAAAAAATGGAAGAGACTTTAAATGAAATATGAAGATAACAAACAATAATCAAATTCAAATTCACATAATTTTGAGAGATGGAAGCAAAACTCTATTCTTATAATGTCTCATAGAACAAAAGTTTTAACGGACACAGTTTCAGGAAATAAATACCATTCAGTTAAAACACTGACACCCTTCAACATGTTCAACAAAGATTAATATTAATATCTAGATTTAAAAGAATTGTTTTTGAACTTTTTTCCTAAAATTTATTATAACTATGTTTACCATGTTTACAAAATGCCTTGTTTCACAAACACTGTTCAGATATTTTCTCTGGACTGTCAATTTCTGCATTTCATAATCATGTGATACCTGTGTTGGAGCCCTCCCAAAAACCTCCCCTGTAAGGTGAGTTTTATATCCCATTGAAATGATTCTGTAAATTTAATAGACATGTGTATAAGGGTAAAAGGTAGGTGTTATAATCACAGTGAGCTGACTTGTCAATTTCATTTTGTATGATTGGATTCAGATGTTATTCTATGTGTACAGAATGAAAGAATGTACAATTTTTATGATGAGAAATATATATGCGGTTGGATGAAAAGAAAGATTTTGTTTGAGTGAATGTTGTGTATGTGTCCGTCACATTGTCTCAAGCCATGGTTGGAGTCCGTCTACAGCTCTCTCCTACCCGAGGCTGCTTGAGCGAATTAAGTATCGTTATCATGAATAATCAAACCTTATGTGTGATGTCACGTTATAACCCAATAAAAGTAATTGTTTATATTGCAGTTGACTTTAACGATAAAAAAACAAATGTTAGGTAAACAGTGACTGAAAAAAGAAGTCACATCAGAGGTTATTTTTAAATAATTGAAAACTTCAATCTCTTTTGGAAGCAACTGTTTCTGATCATCTTCTTGTAGCTTACTAACACACATGTCATCATATCAGGTTTTTAAAATTCTGCCATCAAATCCTTACCTTGTCATTTAACCTTCAGATTTTGTACTTGTTTGCTTTATTTAATTATGATCTTATATGCTTGTTTCATCTACTTCCCAAGGCAAGATGACATGACCATCACTTGGGTTTACCTTAATTGATCTTATTTATGGTTGATCTCTTTGTATACAGATTAGACTCATATATCTCTATATGGATTAAACTACTCTGATCTAAACTAATTGTAAATTAAAATAAGATATATTCAGTCCAACAATCAGTGTTAACCAACATTTACAATGTGACCATCATTGCTGAGGGATGTGTAGCCTTTGACCCTGAAATTTACATGTCTGTCTTTGCATGCTTTTTACTTAGTCATGATGTAAAGATTTAACTTTCAATTCAAGTTCCCTCTTTGAGAGTGATCAACAGTATTGTTTTTTTAGTGGTATATTATAAATTATTTATATTTAATATTTTACAGATTTCAAAGTTAAGGAGATCATTCAAATGACAGAGGTTTTGGTCCATCTTGGTTTGTCTCAACAGTTAATCTTTTGGAAAGCAGTGTTGGAGAAAATATCAGCAACATGTGAAGACTGTGATTTAGTTTCATATGATATGACTAAAGAAAGTTAATATTTTTGATTCCATGGTTGTATGAACAAATGCTTTGAACTTTCCAAACATCATTGAAAAAGAACATATGATGACCAAACAAAAATACATATTTGAACTTTCCACGAGTTTACAATGAAGAACATTTTGGGATCTTGATACAGGATATTATTGTGTTTAGTGTTTTAGTGTTTTATCTAATTTATTCATATTGTTTAGTGCATTAAGGACATACACAACGTACCTTACCTACTGATACTTTTTCGAGATATTCTTAATTTAAGATTATAGTGCTATCAGATGTTCGTAGACAAAAAATCAGCATGCATTACCAGGGGTTTTGAAAAGATATCAATTGATGAAAATTCTTGTATAATTCAAAGAAAAATATACAAAAATTACTAAACATATATTCTAGATGTTTTGTTTATCCAAACTTGTTTTAGAAGAAGTGTACAATAGCATATATAGACATTAAAATTTAGCACACAGTTCCTTTAAGTATTGGAACTCTTCAACTCCAAAGAAAAAGACAATAAAGTTCAAACTATGTTGCGTATGTCATTAAATGCAAAAAATGTTTTAAAGTCAATCTTGTGAAACCTATGCTAAGAACACAGGTCTCAAATATCTTAGAGAGTTATATTAGAGTTATATTGTTAGAATTGAAGCTTATTTATAAAATTATACCTTATATATTTAAAGAAAGTTTCACAAAAAAATAGTCAAACTTGCATATACTGGTTAACATGTTAAAAGAAATATAATATCCTGGAAGTGATTAAGAATAAAAAAAAAGTTCATTTATCATCCTTTTCTTTTGTTCTTCTTGGTGACTTTTTACAATAATCAAAGACATTTACATTTTAGCTCATCTGAGTAGAGGCTCTGTTGAACTTTTCTGATCAAAGAGTCTCTGGTGTCTGTCCATCTGTCATCCATAAAAATTAAACCCTAAAATAGGGGTATCAAAGTTTGACATGGGAATAGATAGGAAAAAATTGTCCTTTAATGAACAACAAGGTAATGATTTACTCATAATGTATGCAAGCATCCTCAAGAAGTGAAGATTCAAGTTGGTCAAAATCATTTGCCTGACTTATTATTATAATAATATTAAAATATTCCCTATTTGTATTTTTTTTCATTTTTTTTCTTCAAATAATCTGAGATCAGATTTTACATATAAATTGGTAAATGCATGTATAAATGTGAAAAAAAAACTTTAGAAAACATATAAGCCATGTTAGCCGTATTGATAATGAAATATCCTCATGTTGTGGAATCAGTTTTGGATTAGACATGGCCTTATGGCCCAGGGTGGGGCCACAATATTAGCTCAGATTTGTTTTTATGAGAATTAAGGGGGATAAGAATGTCTTAGAAATCTGAAGAACACCAAGGTGACTCAAGTGAATGTTGTGGGCCAGGCCTCTTATTTAAATTGCCCACTTCCATTATCCCTGCAGATTTTTAATTAACATCTTATTTGGCATACTTTTTAAGGAGAAAATCATTTTTCTAACATTAATTTCCCTGTGTTTTGTACACACCATAGAGTAATATTTTAGATACATCTGGGCTTTCATATAAAGTGCTATTTTTAGATCAAAAGTGAGTCTCTTTAATTCTATTTTTAACACATTGCCATGTGGTTGGGACTACTTTCATGGCTAACATTTTCTTGTTTAACTAACAAGTATGCATTTAAAGAAATGTACCTATTGTAGTGAGTTTACATTTAAATCAAAGGTTCTTCACAAATAGTTGTAGCCACTTAATTGTTTTAACTATTTCATATTTTTTTGGATTTTTTGGTGCACTACTAAAACCTGTGGCTGCGCAGTCCTGCAGGTGTATTGTGCACTTCATAGCTGCAAACTGCTGCAAGTGTCAATTAAGCTGCATATACCCAGGGATTGTTTTCATTATGAAGATGACATGGACCAGTTTTCAAGTGTTAGCAAGGCTTAATTTTTGAGATATTAAGGTTTTTATTTTTAGTGAGTCTCACTTGGCTGCACACAAAACCAAACCCTTAAGCGGAAGTGAAACAATAAGTCAACTTGTACAACGTTTCATATAAAAAGAAATACGATGTCATCGTAGTCTGTTGCTTGGCAGTGGAATTGGGAATTTTTAGTCTCAAAATTGGGAAAAATTTAATCTTTTTGGCATTGCATGGGAATGGTACTGTTTATCGGTACCAATTATATAAGGAAAAAAAACGCTGTAATTTTAAAAATATTCACATTCAAAATGTCATCAAGAGAGATCAAACATACCGTATATACTCGCCTATAAGTCGGTCCGCCTATAAGTCGGTTGTGATTTTTGAGGTTATTTTGGAGGGATTTGCCATTGACTCGCCTATAAGTCGGTACAACTTTTTGCCAGGATCGGTGGACAATTTCAAATCAATGCTCTAATGTTTTAACGTGTTTGAAATAATATTATGAGAAATTACACCAATATTTTATCTCGTTTTTTTTTTCTTCTCTTATAAATTTCATATCAATACTCTAATGTATTTACCTGTGTTCAAATAATATGTTAGGATATGACATCGGTAATTAATATTTTTATTTTTCAACAAACCACTACCATTTTAGTTTGTTTAAGAGTTAAATCCCTTGTCTTGTATATTTTATACATCGATCTCGATCATTGGCGGATCTCTGTTTCTTTGGCATGGTGATGAACTATGTAACGAGTCTATCAACATTTTGATGATATTTAATTAGGAGGTGCTCAATGTCCAAGCCATATCTATAGTTATAGATAATGCTATGTTTGATCTTTTATTAGCAATTATTGTCTCTAATTACCTGTATCCCTTTCCTGACACCATGTTTATTTAGTGGCACGCGCCCCGAGAAAATTGTGTACCACACATGGGAAGCATTTTCATAAACAATCGAGTTTTAATAGACTCCAGAATAATATTCGGAATTATTTTTTAAGAATATGATATCTGTTGTCAAAAACATTGCAGACGATATATATAATTATACATTTAATTTAATGATAAACATATTATGTCGGGTTCGCAATTCCATTTTACCGATAAACAATAGATTTACAGTAAGTCACAAGTTAATTAAAGAAATATTTTTGTTAATAATTAATCAAATGAATAATATACACTTAAGATAAAAATAAATCATTAAAACATGTAATTAAATACTTTTACTTCATATATAATCTTAGAATACATAAATAATACAAGAGGCCCGAGGGCCTTAACGGTCACCTGAGTATAATACAACAATTTAGAGGATCCATAGAGTATAAAATGAACTGAAAGGTGAAGCTTTGTTGCCCAAAAGCAAGAAAAATAGAGTGATCAGGATCAACAAAATAATTAGTCTAGTGTTCATTAACAGTACATAAATTAGGTTCTAATCTGTTCCCCGTTTATCACTCTCACCAGACAGACTTATAATCAGTGCTTCTGTACTCTTTTAATTCCTTGTTGAAATCTCTTACATTGGCCTCTCTTGGTCTTTGATGAACATTTAATAAGACAAGTTATTTTTGTCTCATTTTTATTTATCTGTTACTTACAAGTCTACCTGATCATTAAAACTATGAAAGTACTTTTTGTATTATACAATAAATTTTCTTGCATAATTCTCTTATTCTATTAACCTTTCAAGTACATTATTTACAGTGATTAATTATCACAAGTAAATGGCAAAGGGGAATAACTCCTCTCAGTAGAATACAAATTAATAGAGCCCTGGCCTGGACCAGAACACTTGACCAAATGGTTCTGATGTTCAACCAGAAGTCTCTGATGAGACTGTAGCTCTACTGGTCTGTACGTATAACAAAGGAAAAGTAGCACTTGGATTTGAAACTTTGCAACAAGAAACAATAAATAGAATTATGTATCTTAATGTAGTCTACTTCTGTGCCAAATTAAATTGAAATCAAACGAAAACTGTAGGAGGAGTAGCATTTTGAAAGTATTTCACAGAAATTTCTATTTTTAGTAAGCATGACAACACCATTCACTGAAATCAAAAACCGAAATACATATTACGTATCTTAGTGTATTCTTATTGTGTGCCAAATTAGACTGTAATCAGACCAAAACTGTAGGGGGAGTAACGTTTTAAAGGAATTTCACAGAAATTTCTATTTTTAGTAACCATGGCAACACCGTTCATCGAAATCAAAAGCCGATGCACTAAATTATGTATCTTAGTGTAGTCTACTTGTGTGCCAAGTTGTACTGAAATCAGACCAAAACTGTAGGAGGAGTAGCGTTTTATAGGAATTTCATAGAAATTTCTATTTTTAGTAACCATGACAACACCGTTCAATGAAATCAAAAACCGATGCACTAAATTATGTATCTTAGTGTAGTCTACTTGTGTGCCAAGTTATATTGAAATCAGACCAAAACTGTAGGAGGAGTAGCGTTTTAAAGGAATTTAACCATGGCAACACCGTTCATCGAAATCAGAAACTGATGCACTAAATTATGTATCTTAGTGTAGTCTACTTGTGTGCCAAGTTATATTGAAATCAGACCAAAACTGTAGAAGGAGTAGTGTTTTATAGGAATTTCACAGAAATTTCTATTTTTAGTAACCATGACGACACCGTTCATCGAAATCAAAAACCGATGCACTAAATTATGTATCTTAGTGTAGTCTACTTGTGTGCCAAGTTATATTGAAATCAGACGAAAACTGTAGGAGGAGTAGCGTTTTATAGGAATTTCACAGAAATTTCTATTTTTAGTAACCATGGCAACATCGTTCATCGAAATCAAAAACCAATGCACTAAATTATGCATCTTAGTGTAGTCTACTTGTGTGCCAAGTTATATTGAAATCAGACCAAAACTGTAGGAGGAGTAGCGTTTTGAAAAATTGTTTACAGACAGACGGACAGACAGACAGACAGCTAGACAGACAGACGGACGGACACCTTACTATCGCATAAGCTCTTCTGGTCTCTGACCAGTAGAGCTAAAAATCTGGTAAAAATACCCTTCCTTATTAAAACTTTTACTCTTTTTGCCTCTGATATGCCCAGGTGCAGAGAAGAATTTTAAAGCATTAATGCATTTTCACTATATAATAAATAGAGCCCCGCCCTAATATCAGAACCTCTGATCCAGGGGTCATGAAATTCACAATTTTGGAAGAGGCATCCTTGCTTATCGTAACCATGTATTTGTTTAAATAATACCCAGGAGAAGAGAAGATTTTCAAAGAAATAATGCACTTTCACTATATGATCTACATAGCCCCGCCCTAGCACCAGAACCCCTGACCCTGGGGCTATGAATTTCACAATTTCGGTCACCCTTGCTTATCATAACTATGTATTTAAGAGCCCTCTATACACTGCACACTAGAGAGTTCTGATTTTGTTGTATGTTTACGCAGATAGAGTGATCTGCTCTTTGATCAAGAATAAAATAAATTGAAATTCATGGAACGCCATAGCTGCCTGAAGGTCATTTTCATTTTATATGAGGTGGTATAACCTTTATGTGAAGTGGTGAAGTCATTATATATAGTGGTAAAATCATTATATTCAATGAAAACTTTATTATATGCAGTGGTTTTATCTTTATATACAGTGATAAAATCATTATATACAGTGATAAAATCATTATATTCATTGATGACTTTATTATATGCAGTGGATTTATCATTATATTCAGTGGCAATGTCATTATATGTAGTGGCGGACATAGAGATTTGGACCAAAAGTTAACTCCCAAAAAACCGACTTACAGGCGAGTATATACGGTAATATATTTGGAGTTTGGAGTTACATGTATTTCTCTACTGCTTTATATTTAAAGTTCACTGGAATTCCCGAAATGTTGGATGAGAACACCAATAATGTAATACAGAAAACTACACAATTCTGAAATGTAGACTTGAATTCTTTAAAAATTCTTTGTCCCAGACATAATTAACAACTGGAATTCTCTCAATCTAGGAGTGAGGGAATTAAAAGTCCATCAATCAATTTAAGAAAAGTATTTGTACACCCTCCTCTAAACCTTCCTCTTATTTTTCATATGGAAAACGTTTCTGGAATATAATTCACACTAAAATAAGACACAGTTATATGGTAGAAATATAATTTCTTCCCCCAAATGAACTTGCGGCCAAACTGAAGACATTTATCATTTTTTCTTTGTATGCAAGAAATATGAACGTCCAAGAAATGACTTAATAAACACTATTCTTCAACTTAAACAGCAAAATATAATAGACACTCATTTTTTATTATGTGGAAATGAATCTTTGTCTACTAATGCAAATATTCAAATTTTCTGTTGTGTCCAGAAATTTATTCGAGAATCAAATAGATTCTAATTCAAAACAGTGTCTTTGATTTCAATATATATATGCAGAATGAAAATTATAAATGTTTTATCAAGCATGAAAGCTTCTGGTTCAATAAGCATTGTAATCAGCGTATATGTAACATTACAGCTCTGGTAGCTTACTCAGAGTATTTGTCTTTCTAATTTTCATATGTATATTAACATGTACAATATAAATTTTCATAAATTATCTCAATTTATTTATTATGACGATCATATTGTATTCATTGTTCGTAAAACAAGGAGAGGATTTATTAAGTTGAAAGAACTTGTATCCAATCCTTTTGTATGTATTATTACAATAAAATATGTTCAAATCATATTTAAAAAAAAAAGTTCTGCATTTATCTGTGGATCTTTTCACAAAAATCTTAAGACATATTTTTATCTTAAGTGAAAACTTAATATGATAAAAATCGTTTTCACAAAAATTCTTAAGAAAGTCATAAATGCAAAATCTGTCGTAACTTTACGAGAGTCCCAACCCTCTCTTAAGTATTTTAAAAAAGATTTTATTGAAAAAATATAACCGCAAAAAACAAAATACACGTTAAATTGAACTTTGTAAAGCAACTTACAATAATATTTTATATTTTTTTCACAATCCTTGTCGAAAAATTAAATGAAATTAACTTCAAAATATTTACGACGTAAGTTTCACTTAAGATTTTTGTATGACCTACTTTTACGTCAGACTTGTGATGGCTAATTGTATTCGGCGCGTCGGCGCGCCAGCGCGTCCATCTCATCCCAATATCACATAAGTATTTTCTCCTTGCATTAAAGCACTCAAATGACATCGATTTTCTTAATAATTTAAATTATCGCTTATATTCAAGTCGACAGCCCGAGCCCGATTGTAATTTTTTGTTGGGTAGATCCAGATATTTTTCCCTAGGAGGTGATGGCTCAAATCGCAAGGGAAAGAGGTCCGAGGCATAGCTTTAGTAATTTTACTATGTCAGTTTAAATAAATTTGAATTTTCCAGGGATCTGGATCCCCTTGATCCCTGCATGCCTTACCACAATTTGTGCTAGAGTAATCTGAAATTTACCCCAATTTTTTTAGTTGGCCTACTTTCGATATCTCTCTCTCTCTCTCTCTCTCTCTCTCTCTCTCTCTCTATATATATATATATACGAGGGTTGTCCAAACAGTTCGTGGACAAGGGCGTTTTTGTCAAAATGAATGGTTCAAGATATGCTTATTGTATACTAAAATATTAGTTATGAAAATCCAAGTCAGAATAGTTTGGTTTTTATTGTTTGAACGTTATATTTTTGTAAGAATCTCGGTCATTAAAGGTCGCCGATAGTGCGCACGGACCAGGGTTAAAATGCCATGAACTTTTAAATAAAGTGATCTGATTGAAATGATCATTTTCTTTTTAAAACGAGTCAAAGCTGAATAAAAATTTAATATATCACAAATAAAACGGTTATCGCCATTTTCCGATACCTTTAGTATCGCTTACTAAATAGACAATGAAAATATTAAGTGAAAACCGCAAAAAGTATGTTTCAAAAATTGACAGAAAAAGCGACGTCGACCATCCGAACGGGACAGCGTCCAATCATACAATTATGGTTAATATGGTTGAAAAGTCGTCAAAAACAAAATATTTATTCAAACAACCTAAATTTATTGGAAAATATTTAGTCTAATGATTTGTAATTGGTGAAAACGATTTTTCAACGGTGTGTAAAATTTTGGAGACATACAAGAAGTGGAAAACCACTGTTATTTGATGAAAATAGGATATATATATACATTATTATAACAGTAACTTGATCCGAAGAGTCGTATCACGTCGAGTTGACAGGCGCGGATCATCAGATCAAACGAGACGCGAAGCGTCGAGTTTGATCTGATGATCCGCGCCTGTCAACGAGACGTGATACGGCTCTTCGGATCAAGTTGCTGTTATAATGATAAATTTATTATATACCCCCCTTTCAACTAGCAAAATATAGTTTTAAAAACTTTTGAGATCAATTATATAAGATTTTTACATTAAACAAAGCATTTTGTCCAGGAACTTTTTGATGCGCATGAAAAATAACGTCATGTTTCTGTGTACTACGTCATCAATTTCAGAGAGGGGTGATATGGATTCAGAAAACCACAGTGTGGTGATCCGGAAAGTCGGATCACACCGTCACGTGATTGTACGAAATGTACAGTAAAATTGAGTGATACACACTTGGGTATATAATAAATTTCTATTCATGACGTTGTTATAAATATAACGCCGTCGGGCTGGGCTGTGCATCCTGTGTTTACGAAGTGTTCATATTGATGACGCTGGTAAATTATTGTGTATTGTTTTGAATTTTAAAATTTAAATTAATTATAATCTATACATAAATATTATTGCACACATTTTGCAATGTGGCATAATAAAGAAAAATAGCGTACGTCTATGAACATGCGATAAAAATCCAAAATTCATATTTCTGACGTTATCATGAAATAAGCGTTACGTCAGACTGGCCCGTGCAACTTGCATATACAAAGTATTTACACCTATAATGTTCAGTAAATAGTGTGCATTGTTTTAATTTTTGTATATTTACTCAATCATGGTCTATATTAAGATATTATCGTACATGTTTGCCATTGCGGACTTTAAAAAGAAATTTAAGCATTTGTCCACGAACTTTTTGGACAACCTTCGTATATATATATCTTTATGCATCACAAAAATTTACCGGTATTACGTAATGACCCTAGACTCTAGAGTTTAACCCCTTTTTTAGAGACTTGATTATCATGGCAATAAGCTGCCACGCATTGGTATCAGTGTTTGACAAAGATTCCTTGTTACGTATTAAAATAATACTACTACTAAAAATTAACTTGTCTTTATTTCAGGAGGGGGAGTAACTTTAGTTACAGAAATGGCTGGCCTGTAAACCTAAACAGATCATTTGCACTACAGATCATGTGCCAGTATACATAAAGTCCAGCCTCCATATTGTAGTCTTCTCAACCACTTATCTCATTAAAAATCCAATCATATAAAATACATGTACAATGGTTCCATCAACATTCCTTAAACATTAATTTTTGAGGTTTTGTGTTTTGCAGAGTGAAAATTAAAATAGAATTTGATGGTCATTAGAGTAAGAAGCATATCAAAAAGTTTTATGATGACCTGCGTTCACGAAATACTGAGTCATTCGCTGATTGCACAAAAATTGATGCCAATGAAAATTGATAAAACCAGTGTATTTACTGTATTAATTAGTGGCCATGAATAAAAGAAACCACAGGCAGTTAAATAATGATGTTGAAGCTTCAAAACATAATTCCAACTATGAAACTTTCTCTTTTTAGCCGGGCTCATTGCTCGTAGAGCAATAGCCGGCTTATGTTACGGTGTTCAACCGGAAATGCTGCTTCCTCACCGCCAAATTAAATACGAGTAAGAATATAGTACGTATGCTCAACCACCTTTGAAGCAATACAAACACTTAATTAAACAAATATTCTCCAAAAAAAAAAATTAATGGTAATACTTTTTCTCCCCTTTTCTTCAATAAATTATTTGTCTAAAAAATGCGAAAGGTAATTTCATCAAGTCTGCCAGCTTCACATTCTATAAATAAAGGTTCTGTTACCAGGCTAACACTAATGCGGGGAGCACGTGACCCGATGCACACCTTTATGCAAAACTCCCCGCTGAGGACCCGTCTGTGTATAAACGTTTAACCTTGCTGCATCAATGTTTATTTACTTCCGTAAGTGATGTTAGACCCCGAAACGATACATGTGATAAATTGTTTACGCTGTTAAATTCAAACTGCATTTTATTTAATTTTTTTTAAACATTTTTTATTCATACTATATACCATAAATATATTTTTATGTGTTACATATTCTTCCAGTGTCTTGTTGTTATTCATCTGTAATTACAATGTATGTTTCATATAAAACGGACTTGTTCACTTCTCTGTACATATGTAAATGGGCCCGGCTCTCTGTACTTCTCAGTACTTTGATTATTTATGATATCGCGCCCGATGCTAACAGAATTGTATAAGCGATAATTTATTTAATAAACAAAATCTGTTGCGCGAGCGCGCCGACGCGCCGAATACAATTAGCCCTTGTGATTGTGACGTCAGATTTTAAACTCCCTTGCTTCACAAACAATTGCATTCGATATTTATTGTCAGTAATGTTTGTTATGCTGATAAATGTTGAAAACTAAGTTTTATTTTTATTTTCACCCACTTATTTAAGGATTATAAAGCATATTGAAGTCGTTGCTAGGGATGAAGTCTGTCGTAAGTAAAATCTTAAGTTTAATCTGCTACAAATGCGTTCGTGAAACGCACTTAAGATATGTTGTAAGAGATTCTTAAGTTAAAATCTTACACAAAAACTTAACATTTTTTGTGAAAAGTGCTACAGATTCCCAGTTTTGAAAGAAAGCATTTACAGAAAACTACCTGATGATGATGAAGAGGTAGCGTATTGCCTACTACTGTTGGAATAAGGGGTGCTTCGATGTCCAGATGTGTACTTCTTCTGTTGTGAATGTGTGTAGTGGCTGTTGGATCCACCACCATAACTTGGTGTCAAATCACAACTCTGTCCTGCACTTGAGCTGTATCCTTGCAGTTCACCATAATCTGATGCTGAACTGTAACTTTGCCTTGAGTAACCTGAGTTGCCTGAGCTGCTGTAACTTGAGTATCCCCCACTGTAACTTGAGTAACCTCTACAGTAACTGGAACTCCCTCCACTGTCACTCCCATCTACAAAAGCCTGAGCTTCTGCAGCTGTGCTGAACTTTTTGTACCTGGCACCACTATACCCATGTACTTGTTCTTTACAAGAATCCCTGAAAATTTACATCAACTAATAGTGTTAATCACAAAAAGGAAACAATCAAATTTGGAAAAATTATATCAACTATAAGAGAAAATAGTTTAATAATAATTTTTATTCAATTTGATAAACTTGGGTTTACTATTCTATCATAACAACAGATAAAACAATCTTTACAGGACTCAACACCCACACTTGTCACCTCATCATATCTAACCTAACTTCATCTGGATGACAGTCGCCCGCGTGGCGCAGTGGTTAGAGCGTCTGCTCTAGAGTCATGAAGTAAGGAGTTGATCCTTACGTCATGGTTCAAATCCCACTGTGGGACGTGGAGACTGGTCCTTCGGATGAGACCGTATAAATCAAGGCCCCGTGTTGCAGTAGGTGCTGGCACGAAAAAGACCCCTCTCTGCTCAATGGCTGTAAGTGCCGAGTATAGTAAAAAATTTGCAGCTCTCCACCGGCAAGTGGTGGCATATCCATATGAGTGAAAAATTCTCGAGAGGGACGTTAAACAACATACAATCAATCATCTGGATGACAAATTAATCTAAGTTGCCCAAATGATGACCTGGTTCATGTACTATTGTAAAGTATGTAAAGTTTCATGATCATTGGCTTTCCCACTATACACAAAATAAAAAAGCCTGCAAGCTCTAAGAATTTTCTGTTTGCTAATTATGATCGAAGGTCCTAATTCGTGTGAACATTTTTTGGCGCGAAAAGAACTGTAGTATTTATTACCGTTTTGCAAGATGCTGCAATGCACCATGCACAAAGCTTTGTTGCATTAAAAATATAACATCAAAGAAATGTAACCTACCAGTCATTATAAATCCCAGCGTTACGTCCTTGTCTCACAGCATAAAAAGGCATTCTTGCTTTCACTCGAAACGTGTGTGCAGTGGTGCGTATCGCGGTCCTGATGCTAGGAATAACCATTAGTCGATTGGTCAACTCTGTACTATTACATAATAGCAGATTTGTTTACTTCTTTTCTTCTTCTTTTTTACATTGAATTAACACTTTCATCGATAAAAAAATTTTATATGAAGTCTAGTTAATCGAAATATTTTGTTTCTGGACATTCTCTATACAATCATCATCTTCTCTCTTCTTTCACTTTCCATCAAGGGAACCAGTTTATCAATTCTTTAGATAACACGAATGTAGACTTATTCGGTTTTAATGACCCTCTTAATGAAACCTTCACGTTACTCTCTCTCAATATTTACCGATTACTTCGGTCATTATGATTTTTTTAACATTAAAAAAAAAAATGAGTGTTTATCTATTTTCATTTTCAACATAGAGTACTATGGGGGGGGGGGGCACTACCAAGTTTGATGCAGTAAAAGTAATCTGCCTTTTGGTCTTAAATAAATTGAAATCTTCAGTGTATTGCCAGAGACATAAATATATATTACAAATAAATGTGACGTAAAATATTTTATAAAATAAAGTAATAAATGTTGGATTTATGTCTTGGCCTCTGATATTTCTCATCAATTTGTAATAAATTCAAGCATCTTTAACATTTTAATAGGCCAAGATAAATTGAGTAAACACTTTATTTGCCTTTTAAATTTTCACTATTTTTAAAAGTAAACAGCATTGATTTCTGTTCATCAATACCTTGTTGTCTTTGAACATTTTGTAGATACAAGGTACCTTATTCATGGAGGAAGACTTGACCTATATGCACGCAATAAGATACATCTTAACCAAAAAGGAAAAACCGCCCTTGTCAGAGCCTTGAAACTCCACCTCAATCCTGAAATCGGACTAAAACTGTACACAAGTTATAGTCAGAATTTACACAATGCCAGTACAAGAAAATTTAACAACCAGCGAAATTGGAAATACATAGGTCCTCCTCCTCCACGTAAGGATTCCAGAAACTCCTAACGACACCAGAGGGAATTCCGTGAACTGGTGCAAAGGCTAGCACAATTAGTGTAAAAATAGAAAAGAAAAAATGTTTATGTTCACTTGTATTTTCAAAAATATCCTGAATGAAGTTTGAATTTTCACTGTACAAATAACAAGCAAAATTTATGTCAACATTTTTTGTTAAATTTTGTAAGAGTTGAGAATTTCCACTGCATATATAACACATTTTTTCAAATGTATAATTACGATTATATAACAGGTCTAGTCAGTAGTTCCAATATATTACAGAATGCTCAATATTGCTTACTGGAACATTAATAATTTTAGTAAATCAAAATTTGATGATAATATTGAAATTTTCAGTTCTTTATGTCATAATTATGATGTTATTTGTTTTTCTGAAACCATGCAGGATTCACCACACAATCTTCCAGGATTTGCTTCTCCCTTTGTACTAAATGCCAAAAAGGTAAAAAAGAAGGGCAGAAAATCTGGAGGTCTTATGGTATTTGTTAAAAAAGAAATTTATAAACATTTTACTAAAGAAAAAGAATCTGATAACTCCTTATGGATAAGAGTAGAAAATGTTATTATTCCAAACTGTAGATCACAAACACTCTACTTGTGTTTTTGCTATGTCAAACCATATAAATCAAAAGATGCATCTGAAAATATATTTTCTCAAATTACGACTGAAGTTTCCCATTTTCAGTCACTTGGAGAAGTATTTATAAGTGGAGACTTCAATGCACGTACTGGACATCTACTTGATTTTATTCCACGATTCTATAAATGAAACATTTTCTGACTGCCCTGTGCCTCTAGACTATTCACCCAACTCTGTTTTACCACGCAATAATACTGGTAGTCAAACCAATCTACATGGTGAACTTTTAACTACTCTGTGTAAAACTTTAAACCTAAATAGAATTCTTAATGGAAGATTCCTTGGTGATTCCCTTGGTTATATTGTACATTTTATAATTTTAATGGTTCTAGTTGGTGTGTTGATTACATGTTGGCTACCAGCCATGTTTTACATAATGTACTGTATTTCAATGTTATGCCACCTTCAGAATTGTCTGATCATAGCATTATTTGTACTAGATTTAAGTGTGGTGCTTTTAATTGCCCAGTTAAATGTGAGCCATATATTGAATGCAGATCTACCTCCTTGAAAGGACAGTACATTTGGTCTAATCAATGTAAACTTGCTTACCAAACAGCCTTTGTTGATGTAGAAAGCTCTAACAGCCTAGTTGAACTTGATAAAAGTCTAAATGTGAAAGACATTAGTATTGATGATAACAGTAAATTAACTAAAATATACTTAACAGCTGCATCTAAAACCCTTCTCTTTAAACCACCAATATATAATTGTAAAATAAGAAAAAGAAAACCAAAACCAGTTGGATGTCTAATGATATATCTCTACTAAAAAGAGAAGTCCGCAAACTTGGAAGAAGAATTCAAATGAATCCAAAAGATTGCAATTTATTACAGGCTTTCACAAATGCTAAACGAGAATTTAACAGAATGAAAAAGAAATCAAAACATGAATTTTATAAGACACTAACTGACAACATCGACAACCTAAATCAGAACAATTCAAAAGATTTTTGAAGGTCCTAAATAAAAATAAAATTAAGCAAAACTCAAATTCTTCCACTCCAGGACTTCAAGCATTTATGAATCACTATCAAAACTTACTGTGCTCTAAGGGCAATAACTCCTGTGAAAATGTAGTTGAATCTGAAATACAGAAACTTACTCCCCTTGACTACCCTTTCACATACAGTGAAGTCAAGCTTGGCATTAAAAATCTAAAAACTGGTAAATCACCTGGACAAGACCTAATACTCAATGAATTTATTAAAAGTGGTTCAAGTACACTTCTAAATATATTAACAAAACTCTTTAATAAAATTCTTTTTTCTGGGGAAATACCCGAAGCCTGGAATTTGGTACAAATAACTTCTATTTATAAATCTGGTGACCCATGTAACCCATCAAACTATAGAGGATTAAGTGTTACAAGCTGTATGGGTAAACTTTTTAATGGACTTTTACAATGCCGCCTAAATTCGTACTTGGAAACAAATGACCTTCTGAGTAATTATCAATTTGGATTCAGAAGAAACCACCGTACCACAGATAACATATTTATTTTAAAAACTCTTATAAATAAGTACTTAAAATATAAGAAACAAAACATTTATACATGTTTTGTGGATTTTACCAAAGCCTTTGATACAGTTGATCGAACTTTAATGTTACACAAACTATACCAAAAGGGCATAGGTGGGAAATTTTACAATGTTATAAATAATATGTACTCAAACACTAAATATTGCTGTAAAGATGAATCTTGCTATAGTGAACATTTTATAGCTACACGCGGGGTTAAACAAGGAGATAATCTTTCCCCAACACTTTTTAATATATTTATTGATGACTTCTATTCGCAGTTAGTTAATTATAACACAAACCCTCCTGAATTACAGAATATTGATGTCGGACATTTATTCTTTGCAGATGACTTAATTCTCCTCTCTACTACTAAAGAAGGTCTCCAAAACTCAATAGACTGTCTCTCAGAATATTGCATAAAATCAAAATTGACTGTTAACCTTGATAAAACTAAAGCAATGATTTTCTCAAATAAGAAACCTGACACAGCTCAACATTGTTTTTATTATAATCATTCAATAGTTCATCTTGAACATGAATATAAATATCTGGAATTATTTTTACTTATAATGGTAAACTTAAGTATGCAGCTGAACACCTAGCTGACCGTGCAAGAAAAGCTTTTTATGCAATGAAACACTGTTTACCATTTCATAATAACTTATCTGTAAAAACTCTTTTAAAACTATATTCTTCACTTATTGAACCTATCATTTTGTATGGTTCTGAGATATGGATTTCAGACTTTAATATTAATATAAACAATTGTGATCAACTACCTTTTGAAAAGATACAGCATTTAATATTTAAAGACATCTTGGGTGTACAGAGAAAAGCTTCAAATTTAGCCATTAAATATGAGCTAGGAACACTTCCTATTTGTTGCAAAGCTTTCATCTCTATGTTTAAATATTACAAGAGACTAAAAAACCATAATAATAAAGATGGAATTAGAAATCAAATTCTTATTGCTGCTTTCTTAGAAGATGACATTCTATATAATAACGATGTAAAGGATAATTGGCAGAGTCAGATTGATAAATTAACAAAGAAACTTAAACTTCCATCATTAGATATAACTGATAACACATTTAGCAGCTACTTGAAGAATTTCTACATAAAAAATGTTAATTTGCAACTTCAGAACATTGAATTCACCAAATGTGGTAAATTATTATTTTACAGTCAAATTAGAAAGAACTATGAATTACAAGACTAATTGAAATTTCCAATTAATAAATCTGTACGTTCTAAATTAACAAAACTGAGAATTTCTACACACCCTTTAGAAATTGAAATAGGCAGATATTCAAAGCCTTGTATCCCAAAAGAATCTCGTTTTTGTCACTATTGTAAAAATGTTGTAGAAAATGAAATACATTTCATATATGACTGTCCTATATATAAAGATTTGCGAAAAAAGTATTACCCTTTGAACATCTATAATTTAAATGATAACATGTTGAAGGAAAATCATTGTAAAGTACTTTGTAATCCTGACAATGCAGTTCATTCTAGAAGGCTATGCGAATTTTTACATGAATGTTTTGAATTGCATTCTAAAAATAGAGCACAATAATATATATTTAATGCATTAATTAGTTTATCTCTGTCCATATTATACTGTTTATACTATTTGCATAATGATTATGTATAACTTCAAGTTGTAAACGTAGTTGACTTCACTGATTTGTACACTTGCATGTATGTATGTACTTTAGTATATGTTTTAGTAATCTGAAAACACACTGTATTTTTCATTTTGTTTGTAACATGGTTGTATGCCAACATGTTTGGTGAATCAATAAATTGAATTGAATTGAATATGTTGCAAATTAAATCTCAAGTTCTTAATTTATCATGTTTATGCATCTTAATACAATATATACTTTTTCTCAATGTGTGAAAAACCCTTTTCCTTTATTGTACAGATCTAGAGGGTCCTTAAAGTGTTTCATTGATTTAGGGGATGATCATCTGGTTTGATTTGGGGGGGGGGGGTCAGATTATTTATTTTCATGCCAGCGAAGAACAGATAATTTATTTCCAAGATAAACAGAGACAGATTATTTATTTTCTTCACAGAAAAAGGTTTAACAAGCAAAAAACAAACAAAAATAACAAAACCAAAAAAAAAAAAAACAAAAACAAAAAAGGAAAAAACAAACAAAAAAAGCCAACCTCCAAAACTCTCTATTTTCATGGAGTGGTGAATTATTCCAAGTCAAGAGTTTCTGATTCACTCTGTTCCACATATGTGCTTTATGTGGAGCGAAGTGGATAAGAAACCCTTAGACTTGGGGATATGGAGAGGTGGGGGGATTTGAAGATGGGTAGTACATGTAGTACCAGGCAAGGACAGATTACTGGTATCTATTTTCTTGCCAGCTGAGGAAAGATTACTTATTTGTCTAATGACATTTTTCAAGGACAGATTATTTATTTTCTTTATTATTTATTTTATTTATTTTCACCCCCCCCCCCCCCCATGGAATCAAAAGGTCTTATAAAATGTTACAGATTGCTTAGATTGAATATAAATTCAGTAATATACTGTAAATTTCAATATATTTCATTTTAGGACACCTCACTCTTGACTGAATTAAAATACCACAGAATTAAGAGTCAATGTTAGTGTGCAGTGTATAGAGGTCCCTAAGTAATGTTACCTCCATCTGAAAGGGACTTTGCATGTACATGTAATGCAAAATTTTTGAAGAAATCAGAAGTAAATTTTAACATTTGAATTCCAGAGATATTTTTCATACAACCTCCTGGGGGTAGGGATAACTTTTTAAACATAGATATATATCTATATTTTTTAAATTTATATCTCTGATTTAACTAAATATTTCAAATGTAGAAACTTGCAAGATACAAAATAAAAAATTTGCATGATTCATAATGCATCTGTCTGGAAAGAGAGCACCACATTTACTCAAATAAGGGTCAAAATTGTTATTTACATTACAATGACAAATGTGTAAGGGTTGTTTGTGTCAGATTGTGCTTGTAGAAAGTGGATTTTCATCTTCCACACAAACTGGAACACACATATGGTATTGGCAATCTATCACTGATTCATAAAGTCACAATTTTAAAATTTAATGTTGGTAAATCAAAATATCCACTACCAGTAACTGAAAACAAACCGTTTATATTACACTGTAAATACTAATACTAAAATATTTATTTACAAAACAAAATATAAATTATTCCATTCAGGAGGAACTTCATTCTTATTTTCAGCATAAAGTACTACATGTATAGACAATAGAAAAATATGCCACTCACTAACAATATCAGCCCCCCCCCCCCCCCCCACACACACACACATCAAAACACCTCTCTCTCTCTCGTTCTCTCTCCTGATATACATGTCCTTTGCATGTAAGTAAAAAATCTGCATCTGATGACATTACTAAGTCAAGAATTCACTAAGCTGCCCATTTTCACTTCAACAATGTCACACTGTGAAAGATTACAAAATTAATATACACTTCTAAGACTCTTTCCACATGTCTACAGGAATATATCATGGCCTTGGTTGACTCGACTTGCATCCTTTGCCTTCAGTCTGCCTGCCTCTATGCTTTTAAATGTTGGGAGACCATGTGGGAGATCCAGCAGATAGGATTCTGTATCCAGTACTCTGTCAGCTTCCTCTGTCAAAGTCAGAAAGCAGTACTAATAATAAATAGCTAGCTAGGTCAATGTGTGTACAGTTAATAACTTCATATTTTGTTCTCCACACCTGAATATAATGCTTGGAGTAATAGCTGAATGAAGATGGGTGGGGTGGGGGAAGGGGGTATTGAAAGAAAATAACTTGTCCAATTGCAGCCATGTGAAAAATTTTAGGCTCAAATACTGCATTAAAAATACTAAAATTTAGGTGAAAATACTGTACACAACACATTTTTTCTACACAGTTTCTCACTGTGATTTTGTGGATGGGGTAAAAAAATACATGAACTTTTGTGTACAGCTGGTACATATCACACATGTCCACTTGATCACCAAAATAAAATCCTTTGCTTTTGTAAATATTAGGAGACAGAAAAAACATCATTGAAAAACCAACAAATCATGACCATAGACTTTATTCCTCAAAATGAACAAGAGAATGTAACACTTGTACATTTTGAAGGAAAAATGGGAAGATGAATTAATTTTATGAAAGTTTTGAAAAAAAAAAGTTCACGTAACTTGAGTCTTTAGGCTATTAAAAAAATTAATCTTTAGTTTCTCAGGTCAAAAATTTCAAAATTCAATGCGGCAGGCAGTTCTTTTTTTCTGAAGCAAGTGTTATCTGAATTTTTCAACTTAGAAAAATAGAAAATTGAGTTATTTCCCTTTTCAACATGTGTCAATAAGTGCAGTGTTTGACCTGATGCCATGGTGCCTGAGAAACTATATAGATTTTTTTTTGGCCTTAAAAGATTTTACTTACGTCTCATCCTTTCCATTTTTGATCCATAGGCAAGGTCATACTGGTATCCTAATATGAAGGTCAGAGGAAGCAAAGGGGCTATCAAACCTTTACTTTTCCCTTTTGTTTTCATAGTCCTACAAGAATATGTTTCAAAAATTAAACAATGTCTTTCCTCTTTGCATACTCCAGAATAAAAAATACAAATATCAACAAAGATAAACATTCCTCTGAAAAGAATTTCTAAATTCATATAAAATAAATAAAAATAAAATTCATTGTAGCAAACTTACTTTTAAAATTTTTTTTACAATGCATCGCACTAAGTATATTAATCAGTATATAACTTACGCTAGAATTGCTATAGATGCATATGTGCCATAAAATGCCCCAAACCACTGGAATATGTCTCTTCCTCGAGCCACCATCATAGCCATTTGCCTTTCTCTCATCTGATTCTGCATTTGTATCTGCCTCTCCAACTGTAATTATAACATTCTATGTATTCCAATACATACTAAATATAACATTTAAATATAATTGTTAGTTAATTTCCCCAATACACTGTACCAGTATAAGATAATGTGGGAAAGAATTTTCTATGGATCATTTTCTTTCTAAACTGAATACTGTAAAACACTTTTTAATAGCAAGAACTTTATTTTTTGCATAATTACACAAGACAATCTGCTTGCAAAAATTTCATTGTAGTGAACAATTGTATTGTTAAAGAATATAAATAATAACCTAAATTCATGAAAATTATAATATAACTTTTTTGCCAAAAATGTGTCAAGAATATTTTGCGATTTACAGTAAATAACATGGCTGCCATCCAAGGTCTGAGGCCTTCTGCTAGTGCTAGTGTACCATTTTGAGACAAACATTTTGCAACATGTTATACCCAAACACAAATAGGTCTGAAGACTGACATGGATATCCGAGGCTCTAATCAATGCAACACCAGTACTTATTCCTCAGAAATGTCCCAACATCATAGCGTTTTTTTTTTGTTTTTTTTTTAAATCTCTTTCAATGAAATGTTTTTGTTCATTATAATATAAAACTAGAACTTAAAGTACAAGGACTTGGGTAGATGATACATGCAGTCTGATCATTAAACTTAATCAAAATAAAACTGGACAATTGTGTTAGATGTCCTGAATTAAACATTTAATACCAACACATTATTTTGTGTCCTCGGAGGGACCAATTATGCTGGGATAAGCATGTATAATCATATTGCTCTCTGAATTCAGCTACCTTGACCATATCTATCTTAGTTCCACCTTCAGTCTATCAAGGAAGCTAGAGCTTCTGGCAATCTACCCAGTCACCATATATGTGCAGAAATGATCATAAAATCATATTCTCTTTTACTAAAAAATAGCTTACACAGATTTGAGAAGTTCCAATATCCCACAAAAGTACCCACACAGTAATTTCAATGTTTGAAGTTTCTATTTATGATGACAGAAGATAAAATTATGGTAAGTTGTATAATTAATATCAATTGTAGAATCTTACTGTTAGCTGGTTGACTTTCAGCATGAACTCCTGGTTTTTCTTCAAGTTCTCATCCATAGCTTTTCCCATTATAGACCCCATGGTTACTGCTGTGAATTGAAGATATACATATTTCTTTTATTACCGGTATTTAAACAATAAAATGCATACTTTGGTTGTTAGTATTGGAATTAATGTCGCAGCTGTTGCAGAAAAAATACATATCCCGCGTAAGCAGGTTATGTAAATTTTTTTCTGCAATAGATGTGACTTAATTCCCATACTAACAACCAAAGAAAGACATTTTATTGTTTATATTTATATCTGTATAAATAATCATTTAAAGTAATATTAAAAAGATTAATTATTGTATTATTGATATGTACATCATAGTACGTTTCATTGATGGAACAGCCACTGATCAAGAAATCTGTACAGGTGATATGCCTAGTGTTGTTCATGAACTGATAAATGGCAATGGGTTTCTTTAGAAATAAAGGAGAAAATATTCAGTGGATGTAAATATTTAATATAACTAGCCTACATAAAATTTGTAGAATGACATATACCCCTACACTCTGACCTCAAATGTTTCCTTTTCCATGAAATGTGTTTACCTGGAGGAAAAAACAGCTGACTTTGGTACAATATGTTTTTGAAATGATATAGGGCAATTAAATTTGTATCGATAATATCTTTAAAAATAGAAAATTTAAATGCACGAGTCTGCATGCATCAGCCTATTGAAAGCCATGTAGCAAGTGTCATTAACATCCAATACAAATTCCATGCCTTTTTTATCAGGCTGCTCAAACATATTGTTTCTATTTTCTTAATATTATATTAATTAAATTTCTATTAATAATCATGTTTATTACAGCATAATTTGTATTAATAGACATGATAAACCTAAATAATGCAAGCAAAATTTTGGGAATAAATGAACAGCTCTGAACTTGTCAAATACAGTGATACCCAACATTAATAGTGCATAAATTGTAAAAAATTATATTTAATGAAGCTATGCATTTTCAAAATATAGTCTCTGCTTCACATATGTAATGTGTATTTCATGATGCACCATTTTATGCAATATGTAATTATACAAACCTCTTAACTATGGATAATCAAGCATGGATCTGAAGGGGGGGGGGGTCCTGAACCCCCCCCCCTTTGGAAGCAAATAAAAAATGACTTTGGACCCCCTAGAAATCGTGGACCCAACAACCACCAACATGAAAAGCATTTTTCACGTCTGGGAAATGTTTTTTATGTTACATTTTTTTTTCTTTTTTGTTTTGTGTGGGTTTTTTTTTTTTTTTGCTTGTCAAGAAATTCTCCGGGTTGGATACGTTTGGGAAAGGAGTTTAGGTCTTGGAATTTTTTTTGATTGGGATGGATATGCAACATCCCTAATGTTAAAAGTTGCTCTAAATTTTAAATGCCTTAGATTTAGTTACAATTGTAGATCATGATTTAATGTAATGAGGGAGGGATACTGTTTTCTATTGAAATAATAATCAAGTACCCATACATCACTCAGGAAGTATGCCTATCTAGAATTTGGGGTTTAATATCATAAGCTTTTGAAGTGGATTTAATATAAAAGTATAAGTTAATACGGAAACAGTTTCCCTAAAATTGGTTTTTATTAATACTGCATCATGCATATGCAAGATACATCTGGTATCACTACTTGATGCCAATACATGTGTTATTAGTACCGGTATGTGCAATAAATTCAATTTACCTGAAAGAAAGATAAAATAAGCAACACAGTGACACAAAAAAGGGAAAATTGACAAAAATAGCATTCTTTCATGACCCCTGCACATTTTGTACAATTCTTGAAAGAAATAGGTTTCAGAACCTTAAAAATCTATGTTCTTAGACCTAGGATTTTAATCCAATCTTCTAATTAGTTCATCAGAACGTATTCCCTTACCTTTACATGTTGTTGACAATTTTTACACTTTGAATGAAAGTCCTAGCTGTGACCTTGACATGGGCAATATCGATACAGTAGATACAACCTTTGCTTTTCTGATACTTATATTTTGCAGCCTTTTCTTGCTTTACAGCGAAGATGATTTTGTCAAAACTTCACTATATATGCTCATATTTTTCATAAATCTCTACAAAGTTCATTAATTTCCCAGTGAACTTTTTAACTTGTTATTTATTACATGTACTTTATTTACATTTGAGATGAATATTCGAATAAAAATATTAACACAAACAACCCATCCAATCACTATACCATGACACACAGTGACCTAGATGTTATTAGATCATGAAAGTTCTCTTAGCTCCAACTTTTGAATTTTACACATTTATATCAATCAAATTATAGAAATCTTCTTACATGTATATATTGATAGCTAAAGTGATTGGTATTGAGGATTATTTTACTATTTTCTAATGAGTCCTTTATATGTGAAGTCGAAGCATTGGTATTTCATTGACTGTTATATTATAGTTTACATGCCTAATCAAAGGAATTTTGAGTTGAAAAATGAAAGCATGATTTGGGTGCCTTATAAATTTATGCTTTTATTCAAATCATTTGGGCACACATAAGGAATATTGAATGGGCAATGAGCATTGATTCTCTAACATGTTCACACAGAAATGAATGTATTTGCTTCTATGTAAAATACAGTCAAACCTCATTATCTTGAACTTGATGGGACTGAGAAAAAACTTTGATATATCCGAGGATTCAAGATATCAGGGGTAAAATACTTAAAGATTAAGTGGTTGGGACTTCCAAATCAGTTCAACATATCCATGGTATTCGAGATATCAGAATTTGAGATATCGAAGTTCAACTGTATTTGGAAATGTAAATATTGCAGTTTAAACCAGGGTCCTATATAGGTCCCTATTTAAACTAAGATGATTTATAAGAAGAGATTTAACAACACTCACCTGAATACTTTGTTTGGGAACAAGCAGAAATCAGTATTGAAAAAATTGAATATAAAAGTGTGGCCCCACCCTATCCATGGGAATAAATATGACCAATCATAGCTTTGCTACTCTTGAGAAGAAGATTTTTAAAGATTTTCCCAACGCATTCCTATGTAAAAATTTGATCGCCCATTGTGGCCCCACCCTACCCCCGGGGATCATGATCTGAACAAATTTGAATCTACACTACCTCAGGATGATTCCACATAAGTTTCATATTTTCTAGCACAGTGGTTCTTGAGAAGATTTTTAAATGATGCCATTAATTTTTCACTAATTCATAATTATCTCCCTTTGGAAGTAGCCATGGTTTTTCATTTGGACAACTTTGAATCCCCTTTATCCAAGGATACTTTGTGGCAAGTTTCATTGAAATTCGCCCAGTGGTTCTTTAAAAGAAGATGAAAATGTGAAAAGTTTATAATGACAGTGAGGACGACAGACAACAGAAAAATTTCGATCAGAAAAGCTCACTTGACCCTTTGACTCAGGTGAGTTAAAAAATGGTACAACATAAAAAAATGTTAAGGTTACAAACATGATTTTTTTATTTTTGAAAAATAGCAAAACATAAGCAGGGACCTATAAAGTATATACTTAGCATATAGGGTTAAAGGGGGCACACGCCCATGCATTTGATATACATATTAAGATTAATATAACTATAATCCATTTTTGTTGCTAGATGTTGCTTTATACTCCAGAGTGCTAGAGTTCACATCACAGGGGCGTCGGCAAAGGGGCGGCAGTCGCCGCCCCAATAATTTTGCAAAAAAGAAAAGAAAAAAAGAAAATTAATGAGAAATACAGAATAACAAAATTTGTAATGGCGATATCTGTGGTCAATGAAGGGGCAAGAATAACGGTAATTTGTGGTCAATGGAGTGGCAAAGTGTGAAAGCTATTGTTTGTTTACAAATACGCAAATACGGATGTACGTATATACATGTATCTGTACCTGGCATGTGTAAACACTAGCATGGTATCCATTGCTCGACTTGCAAGTTTGCTACAAATTCTTCTTCATGCCCACGGCTATAGCAACTTTTCTGGAAATTCTATGTTTTGGGGGCAGGGTGGGGTTCTCTAATTTTTTTTCGTTTCAAATGCTGGAATTTGCCTAACAGCAACAAAAAGTGTGTATGAAAGGGGGGGGGGCAAGCAGCATCTAAATGAATGAATTATTACTTAATCAAAACTTAAAGCCCAAAATAATAAGCACCGTCTTAGAAAACTGTACAGTTATAAAATCTTGGCCTTTAAGCAAAAAGACTATTCTCAGAAAACAAGTGGAGAAGTGGGAAAAAAATTGGAGGCGCCCCCCACCCCTTCCTGACACCAACAAGCCTGTTCATTGTCTAACCAATCGGAAGATCAGTGTTAGGAAATCTTTGATGGATCGAAGTTGTAAGCTATAAGTTAATGCAAAATACTAAAATACTGGGTAAAATTACTATTTAAACAACTTCAGTTGATTTTTATAATGTCACGTACATGTATTTCTGCATTTCAAAAATGCAGGTATTATGAGGATTTATCCCCCTGTTCATTTTAAATTTCATAATTATGCATTCTTTCGGCAAGTAACAATAAATATTATACAATAATAGAAAATTATATGAATTTTAATCTAAACCCTTCAAAGTTCTTTCTAGTTTCTATGACGTTTCGGAAAAAAAAATTAAACAAAATATCTCCTAGCTATTTAAAAATAACCCAGTTGTGTTTTATAATAGTATATGTAACTTAAAACACATTATGCATTTTTTTTTTTGGTTGCTGTTGCATATTTAATTGATCTTTTTTTAATCGGGATATACCTCTCCTCTAAGCTATTGACTTTAAGGAAAAAATGTCAAGATTTTGGTAGATATCTTAATTATTTAGTTTATGTCACCAAAAGTTAGTTAGGAACCCCCCCCCCCCACCTTTTCGATCCAGTTCGCCTCCCCAATGTGAAATATTTGCCGACGCCCCTGCATCAATATACTTTTGACTGGTTAACTGAGATTCTTACTTTCAAGTAGCTGCAGAACTGTAGCTCTCCCAAAAAAAGAAATATTGACAGACCGGAGAGCTACAGTGCCACCTTAGAAAAAAATGTATATTTATTGCACACAAAAAGTTGGTTCTGGATTTATTTCTCCAAATTCTTACTTGAAATGCACAAAAGCTCGATTTTGAAAAATTCCTTAGATTGACCTCTATCAACTACTTTCTTAGGACTTTGACATCTGCACGAAGCGCATTGGACGGAATAATTTGCCACCCAAAAAAGCAGTATAAATAAAATTTTTGATGGTTTCAATTTCAGGCCCAGGATGGTCATTAACAGTGGTTATATATAAGGAATGTTTTGTTGTGGAAATAGTAAAAGAAAATGTTAGGAACACACTGTAAGTAATATTTTGAGATGGCAGTTTAAAAAAAATATGGATATCTTTATAGAGATCCAAAATTACTGTAAAGTTACAGCTGAGTAAGTTAAATAAATAGTTTTTTAAAAACCCCTAAACACCCCCCCCCCCCATCCTGAAGCCACTGGGGGCCGGCCTTTAGGCCGCTCCAAGACCCCTAGCCTGTTTCTCCTTAAAAGAATCCTAGATCCGCCACCGGTATAATGTTTTTATTGTGAAATAAATTTTGGAAACACACATAAATGATCAGATGATAACAAAAAATGCACCTTTTGAAAAAATGCAATGAACGTGAAATAAAATGAAAAAATATGTATCAAGAAAAAAAAAAACTATATTTCTTTACTGAATACGTGACATCTTACCGTACACTGTGACCTTCTTTCTCTAGACAAAGAGGTATAATATGACAAATGCTTCCCAACGTTCTACTTTCTCAACTCGCAAAATCAACTGGTTCCCATTTGCACACGAAATCGTTCAGGTGCGAGTTGTTGAAATCTACGAAACCGGATGTAAATGATGGTGTGATGGTTTGATGCGTAATTTTGTCTACTAAACATTAAACAATGAAAGTAGTGTTTTTATGGAACCAACTTACTTTTGTTGGTATAATTGTTCTAGGTGAGACTCAAAATGTAAAGATGATACTATTGTTCTATTCAGTATTCTTATTCTCATACAGTAGTGAAGGAGTACTGTAACTGGTTTGAACAGCTTGGGCACGGCAGTGTCTATATACACGACCGTCGTGTACTTACTTCTTCGTCGGCTATTCGCACGACCGTCGTGTATATAATTTTTCATCGGCTATTCGCACGACCGTCGTGTATATAATTTTTCATCGGCTATTCACACGACCGTCGTGTATATAATTTTTCAATGACTATTTGCACGACCGTCGTGTATCGTATTTACATAACATAGCTTATGTCATTCGTTGTTTCGTCCCCAGTTAGGTTCGACACGCAGTGCCTTTAACCCTCGAAGCATTTTGGGGTGTGTGGGAGGGATGAGATGGTAAGAAAACATCAGAAAAACTTTCTTTTATAATATTAATTTAAATAGAAATGTAGATCTAGTTGGTAATATTACGGAAGCGTATTAGTGCCACATAATATATTTTTTTTTTTAAAGTTGGAAATTCCAACTTTAAAGTTGGTAATTCCAACTTTAATCTTGGCTTTTCCAACTTTAAAGTTGGCTTTTACTACTTTCATTTGAGCTTTTCTATAATTTTCTTTTATTATGTAATATTATTCTGTATATGAAAACACAAAGAAAATTATTCCTTCTTTCATCATAATTATATAAATGAATTGTTTACTTTCATTGTTATATTATAAACAGCAACGCGAGTCCAATTAACTATAAAGTATACGAATAAAACGCATGAAGCCCGAAAAAGTTGTGTTTTCCAACTTTAACGTTGGAATTTCCAACTTTATAGTTGGAAAAGTTAAGATTAAAGTTGGAACTTCCAACTTAAAAATTGGAAAAACCAACTTTTAAGTTGGAAAAGCCAAGAATAAAGTTGGAAATTCCAACTTAAAAAAAAAGTATTACGTGGCACTGATGCGCTTTATATAATTTAAACACTTAAATGAAAAATAATCAAGGACAAATCCAAATTTTTAAATTTAATCTTTTTAATCTTTTCAGTAAGACAAAAATATTTGTACAAATCTAATAGTAATGCATGTGCCCTCTCTTTTGAAAATGAAAATATGTTATGTATGCTGAAGTGAAATATAGGTCCAATGGGTCGGGGTGTAATGTAAATCTGTTTCTATTATAACTACTATTGTATTTGTGGTTATATACACATGTCATTATAATAAAATATTTACTTACTTACTTACTATTTTGGTGAGCTTGTGGTTTACCCCATCCACCTCAACCCATATTCACCAATTAAAGAGAGCCATAACGCATTTGATAGGCATTTTCGCCTACTCTAGTATTGATTTCTTAAATACACTTTTTAACCAAAATTTTGTCATACAACCTTAATTTATCATTTTTATACAAATATTATCTCAAATTAAACAATAATGATATTTATATGCTAATAGTTCTCGTTTAAAGCGGATGTTGAGTGATCACCCCCCCCCCCCTTTCCTATTTTTTTTTCGTTTCTAATCTTTATTTTTTTTTTAAAGAATTTTTTTCTTTGTTATGGCTAATAAACTGTTCCACTACATTTTTATGAAACTGACAGAAATTATATTACGATTCAGTTGTATTCTTTTTCACACTTGAATAGCTTATATGCCTAGTAGTATACCTATCCTCGTGCGTCCTCGTGTATTTTGATATCTCAATTTTATATGTAAAATATATAATCAATTCTCCACAAAAGAAATGGCTGTGGGGTCATAATATTTTAATCAGTTTCAAATAGAAATATGTAAATGAAGTAGTCTTCAAGTAGGTAGAAATTAGAAATAGAAAGACTGAAAGAAATGAGAGAGAACCATAAAGGGGGCACATTCATGTATCCCAGTCTCTTCAGACTAAAACTAATGCAATATGGTATCTATGTCCCAACCTGTTTCTGAACTTATGTATTTTAAGATCCAGATAGGGGAGGGAGTGTCTACGAAAGCTTTTTTTTTAAATCTGAAGTTGGAGTGTAGATCTTACACAGGTGTCTTTTCCTCATATGTTTTATAATTTTTCTTTTTATTTAACATGGGATAAAATTAAAAAAAAGTTGAAGTAATTAAATACATCAACATAACAATTAGTAGTATGTGAAACAATCAATTGCTTGCATTTCTATTTTAAAAAAGTGTCAATTCCATTTAATTTTTTTCAAAAACGACTAAACGTGCACATAAAACAAGAGATAGACTCATCTACACTATCAGCTCAAACATAATCTGATCGGGATCGGGTCATTTTTAAATTATCGATTAGTTTTTATTTTTATAAAAGTAAAATGTCCATTCATAATTGCAAACATTCATTTATTCATTTAATAACAGTATTTTACAAATGTTGAAAAAATATAACTACAGTGATTGTGTAGCCTAAACAACGTCGTGTCTTCAGGGACGTATGTGCGGTGTGAAATGTTTCGATCACACGACGGTCGTGTATACGGTCGTGTATATATCTCTGGAAATGTGCGATTGCTATTTGCACGACGGTCGTGTAAATAAATTTTTTTCTTACGTATGTGCACGACGGTCGTGTATATATCTCAGCAATATGCAATAGCTATTTGCACGACGGTCGTGTAAATAGACTTTCTTTACTATGTACACAACGGTCGTGTATATATCATCGGCCCTTGGGCACACACCACCTAATTGTTTGGTGGTCAATCGCCCGTATTGGAGTCGGTATTTACTGACCATTTGGGAGAGAAAAATCGTTTTGTTCAATTCCATGGAATGGCGTGAAATGGCGCATAATTTTAACTCGTGTGGAATAAAATAGAAATATAGACATTTATCGGTGCTCTGAAAAAAAAAAAAAGAAAAAAAAGGAAATTCACAGCGGAATTTTTTGCGCAGTGTCATTCAAATATTTTACAAAACTATCACCTAGGAAAACAAGTGCAACATTTCTCTGTTTTAACTTAAAAAGAAAAATTCCCTCCTTACAGAACATTGTTGCACCTGTTGATCGTGTTTCTTAATTTCTGTCATCTGGGCAACCAATCCAATATTAAATTTAAACCAATAAAAAATGATGATCTTTTTTCGAACCTGGTCAAAAGTCTGATTTAACTATGAAGGGAGATTAATGTCAATTTTTCAATGAGGAAATGAAAGATGGGAATTCAATTTTATTTTGTATGCGATGGCTTTATTCTTTATAAAAAAAAAAAGGGATATACAGTGAGATCTAGCTGCAGAACTGTATCGTTATGGTATTATATACAAGTCTTTGACCATAACGCTACAGATCCTGTAATACAAATGAAGTGCAATTTAGGGTGCAAAATTTTCTGCACACTGTATGGGAGAATTTCTTTCCAGCATTGGTCAATCAACTTTTTTTCACTCCCTAATCTTGTTCTGAATTTTTGTCGGATGGCAGAAAATTCAAAACAAATGAGTTTATTGGTCTGTAGAGACCACTATAAAGGGTTGGGAAGTGGATAAAACATACAGGTTGGTTAAAAAATGTGTCTAGGATTAGGGAGTGAAAAATAGTTGATTGACCTATGCTGGAAAGTGGAGAAATTGTCCCAAATAAAAATTTGCGCCATAAATTGCTCTTTATTTGCATTATGGAATCTGTAGCATTATGGTCAAAGACTAATATATAAAACCATAATGCTACAGTTCTGCAGCTACAGTGAGATCATGATATAATTATTGTTTCAAAATGATGTTATTAGAATAAAAACAAGAATAATTGGAACTGTCTCTTTGTGAATCTTTTATTCAAAATCATTGATTAAATAGCAGATTCATCATAAATATGCATACTGAACCACAGAAGGTAGCACAGAAATCGCAACTTCATCCTAAAAGAAAATAAAGAAAAAATGTTACATTCAAATGTAAAAAAATGAATACTGTAGCAATAAATGCCCACCATACCAATAAGGTATGAGGAGCTCGTGTTCAATAGGATTTTTAGAGATTTATATGGATAAAGATCCAAAGATCGATTGAAAGTTAACTTCTCAAGAGTTAAACCACTGGTCTAAGAATTTTTACCCACCATATTTGATTGATTGAGCAAGAAGTTTGGCTGTTATGGACAGCTGTAGGTATTGTTTTTATGAAGTTCCACGGAAATTACACATGGAAAATCAACCGAACTGTATTCATTGTGCAAGGAATATGTTAACTAAAATTTCCTGATGCATATGCCAATTTGTCTTTGCTTTATTTTAATAAAAATTGAATTTAAATAAAAAAGACCACCGTTTGGTCAGAAAACACCGACTCCGATACTGGCAATTGACCACAAAACAGGGTTGGCAAAAAACCGGGAAATACTCATGTTTCCCAGGATGGTGGGAAATACTGGTAATTACCAGGAATTACTGGTATTTCCCGGGAAATACTGAGAAATAAGAAATAGCTACATATTTCATAATTTTAATTTTATTTGTGGGGGGTATTGACATGTAGTACACCTTATTGGCTAAGATATCTACCTGGTATCACTGTCTCTGATTTAAAAATTTCTGGCATCCAAGTAATTCTTTTAATATAATCATAACACAGTATATTCATATACTAGTCATGAGTGTCATTTTATTTGTTTCATGTTTGAGTAAGATGAAGTCTATAAACTTCCATGAAATGAACCCAAAGATCCCTATTGGGTTTTTATGTAACTAAAGAAGGTTCCAAGAAAATTGTTAAATGTAGAGTGTGGTATAAATATCAAACCTAAGAAGAGGCTTTTCAGTTCTTCTCAAGGTAATTGTATCTCAAAACGGGAGCACAAAACTATCCACAGCAATTTGTTAAATCAATATGATACTCATTGATTATAAAAACTACAGATTTTATAGTAGGATTATAACAAGTGTGTTTTGTTCTTGGATTTATAATTAATAAACTTAATAATTTTACAAAACTGAAAAGAAATGAATTGGAAAATTTCTGTTTTGTTTTTAATATACAGCCAAGGAAATGTGTACAGCTTCAGAATGCTTATGGGTAGGGGACCTGGATTCTGAATACTGGTAATTATGTTAAACTGCAGTTTGAGACATATTCAATATTATTCATCATGCGCTTTTATATTAATTTTATTTCTGAATTTTGTATAAAATTGAATGAATTAAAGAAATAAAAAGTTTAATAATGTAGTATTTCCCAATATTTCCCAGTTTAGAGAAAATTTGTAGTATTTCCCGTGACGGGAAATACCGGTATTTACCACTGGTAATTCTCACTACTGGTATTTCCCGGCCAACCCTGCCACCAAATGGGGGTTAAAACACCATTTGGTGGTGTGTGCCCAACCTGATGAAAATGAATAAGGGAATATTTGTATGTGTAGAACCCTTAAATCTTTGTAGAATTGATATGTTGACAGTGTGACCGTTAGGGCAAGCGCAGATATGTGTATTACTGGATACCTATTCAGTTGCATTCATGTTGCATTGAGGGTTTCAAGGTTAATGTGGTAAAAAAATTCATTTGGATCAATATGTACAGTCTGAATTTTCTCTTCGCCCAGGTGATGCTTTAAGAGCTTGCAGTGTTGAGCAGCACTTTGCGCCTCTTGCTCTGCTTGCTATTAAAAAGTAAATGCCAGTTAAAAGAAATCTGGAGATCTAAAGAATGCTCCAAGGATTACTTGATTTTGCTAATAATTAAAATGAATTTTAATAGCATGATTGCTGGTTTCTTTTTAATTCTCTTTAATAGTAATTTTGTGTGGTATATGTATTAAAAACAAGGATTTTTTTTTCTTTTTTTCAGATTTTTTCCTCTATATGACAGATGGAAGCAGTTTTTTTCCTCACTTGAGTTTAAACTTAACAAGTCTTTGCAATGATGAGGCAATCTTTGAAGCATTGCCCAAGTACAGCATCATAAACAGTTCATGTACCATATTGTACAATCACAATAGAACTGTTTTAAATGACTTGAACAATGGCAAAGTGACTTATAGATTTAATGCCAGCAGTAACATTTTTAGAATTCCATTAAATGGGGAACATGTGTTATACAATGTTGAATTAAAATGTATGAAAAATGCTGGAAGTACAATGCAATATTCCAATTCTGTAGATAAAATTACAGGTATGTATATTAATGCAGTAGATGCATCTGCACCAGTAATTATATTTGAGAGTAAGTTATTACTAGTAAGTCTTTTTGATAAATGGTTAATGAAAATATCTTTGCTATTAATTTTACCTTATAAATTATCATTCTCTATTGCTTCATTTGTATAATATCCATATAACTAAGTTTTTAATAGTACATGTATATTTACTCTAAATATGAAGAATACTGACACAAGTAATCAGTTTTTTTAATTGAAATATAGATGTGCTAAATAGGAAAATCTGTCTTGAAACAAATCTGGTATTGTGAGAACTCAAATTTTCCATCCGTTCAAGATTATTTGTGTTTAATTGTATACTCCAAATCCATTCTTGCTTCATCATCACTCTTGCAAGTCCTTGGATTGAAGGTGATTTGTTATTGTTATCTTCCCCCTTTATCTATGGAAGGATGTAATTTATGTAATAAATCAAACTGACTTAAAAAAAGAGTTTTAACTTAAAAAAAACTTTGGTCAAAGTAGTTATTTTAGGAAGACAATGTTTGGCTGAATTTTCTTCCTTTGTTACAAAATTCTGCTCAAACTTGATTAATGGACATGGGCAGGCAGTTTGAGGTGACATTGAATCAGATAAAAAATTGTTTATCTGACAGTGATATACATGGCCTTGATATTTATTCTTCAAGTCTGAAGTTCAGGTACAAAACTTTGTGTACTTACCGGTAGTTAATATACTAATTCATGATCATCATAAAAATGTATAATTAATGTTTCAGGCCCTGAACAAAATATGTGAATGCCTTGTTCTAATCATGTCTATCTGTCCATCAAAACTATTATGTGACTGTATTGACCTGAGTTTCAACTTGTAGACAAACTTTTTTCTACACAAGAAAAGAGGAAGACACCTATAAATGTAGGGGTCACCTTATCAAAGGTCTGATAATGACTCAATAAGATTATGCTTATGGAAGTAGTACTGGTAAATGGGTATCTTTCTGCAATTTGAATTTTTTATTGTTTTTGTCCTGTCTGTCTGTTTGTCTGTTGTCAACTTTAACCTTGCCCATAGCTTTTGTTTGGCTGGAGCTATGACTCTCATACTTCACGTGTATTCCTTGTAACAAGACCTTTCTTTGGGTACCATCATATTTGTCCTTTTGACCTTGATCTTGGAGGTTGACCCACTTTTGCAAAATTTTATGAGACTTTAACCTTGGCCATAACTTCTGAACAGTTGGTGATTGGGGTTTCAAACTTCACATGTGTATTCTTTGTGACAAGGCCTTCCTTTGGATACCAGCGACTTTGACCTTGACCTTGGAGTTTGATCTACTTTTGAAAAACTTTAACCTTGGCCATAACTTTTGAACTGTTGGTGCTTGGGGTTTCAAACTTCACCTGTGTATTCCTTCTGACAAAACCTTCCTCTGGATAACAACCTCTTTAACCCTTTGACCTTGACCTAGGAGTTTGACCTACTTTTGAAAAACTTAAACCTTGGTCATAACTTTTGGATGGTTGGAGCTAGGGCTTTCATACTTCACATATGTAATCCTTGTGACAAGACCTTCCTTGGAATACCAACCACTTTGACCTTTTGACCTTGACATAGGAGTTTGACCTACTTTTGAAAAACTTAAACCTTGGCCATAACTTTTGAATGGTTGGTCCTAGGGCTTTCACACTTCACTTATGTAATCCTTGTGACAAGACCTTCCTTTGGATCCAAACAACTTTGACCTTGACCTTGACGTTTTACTTACTTTCAAAAAACTTAAACCTTCGCCATAACTTTTGAACAATTGCAACTAGGGCTTTCAAAAATCACAGGTATATTCCTCGAGACAAGACCTTTCTTTGGGTACCAACATTTTTTATCTTTTGGCCTGGATTTTGACTTGCATTTGAGAAACTTTAACCTTCGCCATAAGCTGCCATACAGGGGCATCAGTGTTTCACAAACACATCTTGTTTACATTAATTATTTTGGAAACTAGAATGCTTTGTTTTGAATAAATTTATAAATGTAAAACTTTAACTTAGTTGACTATACAGTAGAGAAGAGATTGGATCCTGTGATTTCATTACTTGCAACAATTATGGGTAGTTCAATTTCAGTTGTGTGATTTTAGAAGAATGCATTGATTTTTTATTACAATTAATTGTAAAAATCATACAGAACATTCACTTGAGCAATTTTATATATGGATTTTTGAAGAAGGAAATCTTTCATTATATTGTAGCTGCATGCCACAGAGATCAAGAAGTTATCACTACCACTGAATCAGAGGTGATCTATAAAGAACATGCCATTTTCTCTTCCTCTGTTCAGGACATTGTACTTGGGATTGTGTTCAGTGTGCTGGCTCTACTGATTGTGTTTGTGACAGTATATTATCAGTACAGAAGGTATCGTAGACAACGCAGAATGCAGCAATATCTCAGGTACCACCTTACTAGGGGTGAAACGATACACCTCCTTCACGGTTCGATACGTATTGTATAATTTTGTCTCGGTTCGGTTATTTTCGATACGATACATTTTGATAGAAGGAAACAAATTCTACGTTGTTTTATGCTTTCTTTTTCTAAATCTAGTCACATATTTTACGAATTTTATTTGCAAATTGACTAGAAGAAATTGATTAAAATTATTTGACTGTCAAAAATTATTTTACAAGCTATCAGTCATCAAAAATTTACGTTTTCTATACTTATTTATACTGAGTAACGTGTTATACCTTATGCCAAACCCGACTGAATAACGATCCCGACCGAAAAATGAACCGAACCGAAAATTAGAGATTTTGCACCGTGTATCAAACCGAGAAAAAATACTGCGGTGCATCGATACCGCGGTGAACCGTTTCACTCCTACACCTTACATAAGTCTACTTTGCATACAGACTTCATATTTTTATTAGGTCACCTGAGTCACTCAGGTGACCTATTGCTATCCGTTCTCGTCCGTCGTCATGCGTCGTTGAACATTTTTAGCTTCTTCTCTGAAACCACTTAACCAATTTCAACCAAATTTGGCATATAGCATCTATGGGTGAAGGGGAACAAAAATTGTAAATTTCATGGTCCCTGCCCCCCCCCCCCCCCCCCCCCCCCCCCCCTGGGCCTGAGGGGTGGGGCTAAAACCACCAAAAATAATGCAATCTTTAAAAATCTTCTTCTTTACTCCTGGACATCAAGCAGTCAAACTGTTGGCATCATTGTAATAAGCATTGAGCCCTCTACCAAAATTGTGAAATTCATGGCCCCAGGGTGGGGCTATATAGATCATGTAGTGAAAGTGCATTATTTCTTTGAAAATCTTCTTCTCTGCTCCTGGGTATTAAATAAAGTAACTAAGTACATAGTTATGAAGAGCAAGAGTGCCTCTTCCAAAATTGTGAAATTCATGGCCTCAGGGTCAGGGGTTCTGGTGTTAGGGTGGGGCTCTATTGATTATATAGTGAAAATGCATTAATTCTTTGAAAATCTTCTTCTCTGCTCCTGGGTATTAAATAAAGTAACTAAGTACATAGTTATAATGAGCAAGAGTGCCTCTTCCAAACTTGTGAAATTCATGGCCCCAGGATCAGGGGTTCTGGTGTTAGGGCGGGGCTCTATCGACTATATACTATATAGGGAAAATGCATTAATTCTTTGAAAATCTTCTCCTCTGCTCCTGGGCATTAAGGTGATAAACTAAGTACATAGTTATGATGAGGGGGTTAATTAGTATAGGGACAGGGCTATTTTCTGGAGTAATGAACCTAGCTCTTTTGTACAGAGGTGCTTTACTGTAACAGCAAGACACCTATAGATTTTTTGGATTTGTCTGTCTGTCAACACTTATTGTGATGCGATAACTCAAAAGGTTTCTAATGATTTTTTCCCCAGATTTTATACATTAGTAACAGTATTTTACTTTAAAAGCAAGATACCTACAGAGTGGAGGGTCATATCAGTTTATCTCTCTGTCTGTACATATGTTCGAATATATATCCATACTCTATTGTCAAACAGTTTTCAATGTAACATTTTCAAATTTTACACAGAACTTTACTATAAGAGAAAGACTGTGATAAATCTAAGGGTTATATCACTTTGTCTGTCTGTATGTTTTTATGCCTGAATATATACATGTATCTTCGAAGTCATTAAACAGCCCTTAGTGGGACCCTTGCTTTCTAGTTTTTATCCTGGGTCGGGTGAGAGGAAAACAATTTTCTAAAGATTAGCTAACCCAAGAAATTTTTTGCATATGATAATATAATATATATCTTCATGTATAGGACATTAAAATTGATGTTCTTTCCCAAGGTCTAACAACAAAGTGATTTTTTAATGAAAGTTTGTCATTTGAGTTCTGTATATATTTTAGATTCTTAACAATGATTTTATTTAAGAAATGAATTTAATAGCTACCCAATTTATACGGTATAAAGTGGGTTGGGGCAGTTTACGCTTTATAAACCGCTTCGCGGCTTATAAAAAAGGATAAACTGTTCCAACCCACTTTATACCGTATAAATTGGGTAGCTATTAAATTCATTCCTTATAATTTAATTTTCATTCATTTAGTGTAAGAAAAAAGATGTTTGCTCATAAAAATGACTTCAAATTGTACAAAATTTAAATGTAATGTCAGGCGGATCGATACGTTTTTGACGCAAGTCATTGTGACGTAGGCAACCCAATTTATACGATATAAAGTAATTTTTAGCTCACCTGAGCCGAAGGCTCAAGTGAGCTTTTCTGATCACATTTTGTCTGTAGTCCGTCTGTCTGTCTGTCTGTCCGTCTGTAAACTTTTCACATTTTTGACTTTTTCTCCAGAACCACTGGGCCAATTTCAACCAAACTTGCCACAAAGTATCCTTGGGTAAAGGGGATTCAAGTTTGCTCAAATGAAGGGCCACGCCTTCTTCCAAGGGGAGATAATTATGAATTCGAAAAAAATTAATGGCATCATTAAAAAATCTTCTTCTCAAGAACCACTGTGAAACTTATGTGGAAGCATCCTCAGGTAGTGTAGATTCAAGTTTGTTCAAAGCATGACCCCCGGGGATCGGGTGGGGCCACAATGGGTGATCCAAGTTTTACATAGGAATATATAGGAAAAATCTTTAAAAATTTTCTTCTCAAGAACAGCAAAGCCATGATTGGTCATATTTAAATGGAAGCATCGTCAGGTAATGTAGATTCAAATTTGTTCAATTCATGCGCATTATAACTAGAATTAAATTATTATAGAATAACTGTAATAAATTGTGAATATAAGGTTTAAGATGCTGCAAGTAACATATGTCTTAGATAAGTATTCTGTTTTGTTCATCATGAAATTCTCATACATATTCCTCTTGGGCATTGTAGCATGATTTTCTTGGAGGAATGTCATCATCACTAACTTGCAATAATGGTATAATTTTTGTTATTTGACCTATTTTACAGTTTAATGCACTTAAGATTTTTTTTCTTCATTTTTCAGTACCCCACACACAGATCCATTTGAACGACTACAGGATCATATGGAGGAATAACTGGTCCATAATTGTTCACCACCATTTTTATCAAGGAGTGACACCACCATATCTATCAAGTAGTAACACAGGTTTCCATCAAGCAGTGACACCACCATTTCTGTCAAGGAATGATCTATATGCAGTCCCAGTTTCTATGCTCCCACAATAAAAGGGCCGGGCATATAGTGTTATCCCTTTCCATCCGTCATTCATTCATAGTTAGTTTTCCATACTTTTTTATGCCCCCGTATCGAAGATTCGGGGGTATATAGTTTTTGCCCTGTCCGTGTGTCTTCTGTCTGTCTGTTTGTCCGCAAAAACTCTAACATTGCCCATAACTTTTGATTGATTGGAGCTATGGCTTTCATATTTCACATGTGTATTCCTCGTGACAAGATCTTTCTTTGGGTACCACCATACATGACCTTTTGACCTTGATCTTGAAGTTTGACCCAGTTTTGCAAAATTTTATCCAACTTTAACCTTGGCCATAACTTTTGAACAATTGGTGCTAAGGCTTTCATACTTCACATGTGTAATCCTTGTGACAAGTCCTTCCTTTGGATACCAACAACTTTGACCCTTTGACCTTGGAGTTTGACCTACTTTTGAAAAACTTTAACATTGGCCATAACTTTTGAACGATTGGTACTTAAGCTTTCATACTTCAAATATGTAGTCCTTGTGATAGGACCTTTCTTTGAATACCAACAACTTTGTGACCCTTTGACCTTGACCTTGGAGTTTGACCTACTTTTGAAAAACTTAAACCTTGGTCATAACTTTTGAACGATTGGTGCTTCAGTTTTCGTATTTCACCTGTGTATTTCTTGTGAAAAGGCCTTTCCTAAGACACCATTAATTTTGACCATTTGACCTTGACCTTGATGTTTGACTTACTTTTGAAAAACTTAAACCTTTTCTATATCTATTCAATGGTTGCTACTAGGGCTTTCATATTTCACAGGTATATTCCTAGAGACAAGACCATACTTTGGGTACCAACATATTTGATTTGCATTTGAGAAAGTTTAACCTTTGCTCTAAGTTGCCATACGGGGCATCAGTGTTTCACAAACACATCTTGTTTGCTATGCTTATAGATAATGAGCTGATTTTTGGTATGTCTCTTGATATTAATGACTCAGAGATCAAGGGTGTTTCATATTGGTAGACCCATTTTTATGCCCCCATATTGAAGATTCGGGGGTATATAGTTTTTGCCCTGTCCGTCCGTCTGTCTATCTGTTTGTCCACAAAAACTTTAACCTTGCCCATAACTTTTCATTGGTTGAAGCTATGGCTTTCATATTTCACATGTGTATTTCTTGTGACAAAACCTTTCTTTGGGTACCATCATATTTGACCTTTTGACCTTGACCTTGGAATTTGACCCAGTTTTGCAAAATTTTACCAAACTTTAACCTTGGCCATAACTTTTAAACAATTGGTGCTAGGGCTTTCATACTTCACAGGTGTAATCCTTGTGATAAGACCTTTCTTGGATACCAACAATTTTGACGTTTTGACCTTGACCTTGGAGTTTGACCTACTTTTGAAAAAACTTTAACCTTGGCCATAACTTTTGAACAGTTGGTGCTAGGGCTTTCATACTTCACATATGTAATCCTTGTGACAAGAACTTTTTTTGGATACCATTAACTTTGACCTTGACCTTGGAGTTTGACCTTCTTTTGGAAAACTTTAACCTTGGTCATAACTTTTGAACTATTGGGGCTTCGGCTTTCATATTTCACCTGTGTATTTCTTGGGAGAAGGCTTTTCCTTGGGCACCATTAATTTAGACCATTTGACCTTGACCTTGATGTTTGACATACTTTTGAAAAAACTTTAACCTTTTTCATATCTCTTCAATGGTTGCTGCTAGGGCTTTCATGTTTCACAGGTTTATTCCTCAAGACAAGACCTTACTTTGGGTACCAACATATTTGATTTGCATTTGAGAAAGTTTAACCTTTGCTATAAGTTGCCATACGGGGGCTTCAGTGTTTCACAAACACATCTTGTTACAGATGTTATGGCCCTTAGACTATGAACATTTATAATGATTTTGTTCTTTCTGGACTTTTATTTGCTGTGCTTGTAAATAATGAGCTAATCTTTGGTTTTTCTCTTTATGTTGATGACTTAAGATCAAAAAAGAGTTTCTTATTGATTGACAAATTTTCTTGAAAGTTATGGACTGGTCCTTAAATTTGAAAATGTCTAATTATTCACTGTTTTTGAGATGTTTTATTGATTTGCTTGTTAGTGATATTTTATTTTTGTGCCATTTCCAGCCATTGTTATTTTCACACTCTTCATTGTACTTTCACATATTTAAAACTTGCAAGTTAGTGGGGGGCATTCTTGTCACACAGACACATGTAGTTTTTTTTATTATATCCACCAAAGTGTGCTTGCATGATGAAACACATGTAGAGTCATGCTTTGTTAAAATGTTTATTGTTAATATGTACTTTCCATAGTCTTTCATACACAAAATTATAATATGCTTCTGTTATTTATGCCCTTTTTGACATTTGTATTATTTTTGTGTGAAGTTTCTCTCTGTTGATTAAATTTAACATAATCTAGGACAAAAATTGCAATTTTATCTGGAATTTTTTTTTATCGTTTTTGAATAGACATACTTTGCAGGTAGAAGGGGAAAGGGAGATGTTATCCTCAGCCATGTTAAAAGCAAATTCTGCAAATAGAAGACCTTTCTATGAAATTATAAATTTGTAGACTCGTGTGAAAACATTTATAAACTAAATGGACTATCTTTTTCAAAACAGAAGGTGGCCAAAATTAAATATTTCAATCATTTCAACAAAGTTAAGTTGAATTATGGCCTTATTAAGTGATATGTGATGTTTGATTGAAATGTACATTTATTGGCATTATTAAGTGAGTCTGTAGATAATTTGATGTTTGATTTATATGTACATTTATTTAATTTCTTATAGAAATATGTCATGGAACATGGTAAATTATTTAATATTGTGTTCATGGGTGATTTTTAACTCATAAAGGTTCACTACAACAATTTTGAAAGATTTCAATTTACAATTGAACAATCACTTAGATTCACTAGGCTAATGGAGAAGCTGTGTTTTATCTATTATAATTATGGTTGTTTGATGTGAGCAGTAGGTACTAGTGTACACTGACCTGTAACTTCTATGCTATTCTAACTGATGCTTATTGGCTGTTATAGGATAAGTGTTGACTGTAGAATGAATAGAAATCAGGAAATATCTTTGTTTTATACTGCTTGTCATTCTTCTGATGTAGCATAATATACAATGTATTTCATTAATTAACAAATTAATGTGTAAATGTTTGCCAAGTTTTAATAATTTTTTTGTGCCACATAATAATCCCACTCTACATACTAGAATTTCATCCAGTTTCTTAGTTATATGACAGTAGATTTTTCACATTGGCAACATGCTTGATTCTGCCCAACACTGTTGGCCATTGTTAACAATTTTCTATTTATCTAAAATGATTGAATAAATTCACATAAAGAAAAAATAGCTTGATAAATGTTGCATAGATTAGAGTCCATACCTGTTTCAAGTTATTCATTTAGAAAATGTGCCAGGGTTGGGGGATGAGCTTTGAGCTTTTGTCTTTTAAGTGCATTGCAGAAATCCAAGATTATGCTTTGTTCCTCTCTCTATCACAAGTTCCTCTCTCTATCACAAGTTCCTCTCTCTATCACAAGACGGAGAGTAAGGAATGAAGTGTAAATCAATGATGATTAATTGGTATAAATCTAAAATATGTCTGAAGCTTTCATGAAAACAATGATATTTTTGAATGTTTTTTAAGACATTCTTTGTCTTGAGAATTGTCCCCCCAATTACTTTGGTCATATATTTATGTAATTTTTCAAAATACATTCCAATTTTTACACTTGTATAATGTATACTGTTACTATGACATATTAACCCCCCCTCCCCCCCCCCTAAAAAAAAAGGGGTAAGAAAGGCCGAGTGATTTTTTGTGTGTGTGCAATAATATGTGATTAGTCATTACAAAAATAACGTAACTCAACTTTTAGTGTAAAAACTCTACCAATTTCAATACATACACATTTCTTTCGTAGCACTTTAGTTTCATTATTGAATAATTTTCATGCTAGCGGTCTTAATTTTACTTATTGCTGTTGTCAGATATTTGTGTAATTTATACCAAGTGGTTCCTGTTAATGGTAGCTTGTATTATTGAGGCCAGTTTGCAATTAAATGTTATAGTACATGTATCTAGTGAGCTGTACAGATTAAGGTTATGCAGCATAGAGAAGAGGGCATATTTTTGAATTGCAATCAAAAATTCTGTTATGGCATTGTAACAAAAGAAAAATTATTTTGGAGTTATTAGCCCTGAAATTTGATGATTTTTGCAGTATCAGCATAAACTTTTTCAAAAATTATCTCCAAAAAAACTATTTACTGATTTTTCTGAGGATATCAAGTATTTATGTGGGACAAGTCCTTGACAAATAAACTTTTTATTGAAATGAAAAACAATACTTTAAATTGAACATATGGGTAATATAAGAATTTTTGCTAAAACTCAAAAAATACAAGCTAATTCAAGGAATGTTCTCTGCTTAAGGCCAGGGACCTGTTTTTCAAAGGGTTGTTAAGTTAACACTGAATTGACTGTTAATACAGTGTTACCGGTAAATCTTAACCAAATGGCACATTTATGGTTAGTGGGCCTTTCTAGGTCTTTTTAAAGTAGATCACACAGGTACCTCAACCCTCCAAGACAATATCACTTCCTTATTTCTTCATCAGTGAGTCCTTGTAAGCTGTTAAATCCACTAAATATATGCACTTTCATAACTTTTTGGTGTTGGAGTGGCATGAGCATTATGCAGGTGGCCATACTTAACCACTGTGATAAGTTTTAACACAGGTACTAAAGGTAAATTAAAGTTAACGCAGAGTTAACACACGGTTTGACCTACACACTAAATTTTAACCATGTAGTTAATTTTAACAAGAATTTTAACACAGATTTCACATTGTTAAGGTTAACCACCTTTTGAACAGCTGTCCCCAGATCTTATTCGATCTGTAACAATATACTTATTAAGCTTGTGACCTTAACCTTTGACCCATTCACTCTACAGATAGTTTGGACTTTCAGCTGTTATTGACAAAGAACGACGTAAGCTTTGTCCTTTGATCGTAGGAAACAATGTTTGCACCAGCTGAACCACAGGCGCTTGACGTTTTTAACCTTTCTTTCCATAAATAAAAAATCCCCCATACTATATATTGACGTTTTTAACCTTTCTTTCCATAAATAAAAAATCCCCCATACTATAATTATAGTATGGGGGATTTTTTATTTATGGAAAGAAAGGTTAAAAACGTTAAGCGCCTGTGGTCACGGCATTACACTGTTTGACAGTTTTGATATAATGCGTAAATATAAACACGTCTCCGTCTAAACCCCATAGTCCAAACTATTGATTTGTAAAAGAAATAGTCTTTGCCTTAATTTTTTTTCATTTCAAAATCTCAAATTGAGCTAAGCTTAATCTTCAGGAAACGGTTTCCTATAGTATATGAATTTGTGACTTTGACCTTTTGACCTCAAAATTAATAGGATTCTTTTTATCAGTCGTAGGGAGAACTTTATGATATGAAATTTCATTGTAAAAGCTTGAGTACTTTCAGAGATATCATCTGTAGACTAAAGTACTGTATTCCAAAATGACGGACACACAGGGCACCCCTTCCCCCACTTTCCCAGAATATATTTTTGGTATAAAATGTTCATTCAGAGGCCGCTCCCCTCCTTTTGTTGCAGCTTATGTATTTAAAGATCCCAATTTTTGGCTAAGATAATTATCATCGTCGCAAACCACGGTTTTGAGTCCACAAGCTCCCTCAAACGAGAGATGATAGCGACTCGTCCGTGGGTTACCAACGATGAGTCTATGCAGACGGGTAATTTTTTTTTAATGACTATAGCCAGGTGAGCGATTCTAGCTCCTGTGAACCTCTTGTTTTTCTTCCTATTAAAACTTTTATTAGATTCTTTCAAATTAACAGGGCCCTTTATTTCGATTCTCTTTTTAATATATCTTTACTCATTGTCCTTTAAAAGAAATCTTAGATACGTTTATTGATTTAATTATTTCTGGTGTATATATCTACAGTGTACCCCACCCCAACTGATCTTGACAAGGAATGATAACTCTCGAGTAGAGATCGGACAAGGGGTGATAACTTTGTATCTTAGTGTGTATATTGCCTGGCTTTTTAATTTACGTGGGTGGCTTTGTTCGATTTTCTTCATATCAATCCAACTTTAACAATTTTTGACCGGGGGGGGGGGGGGTACCTTAGTTAATGTATAACTAATAGATTTTCATACCATATGTATCCCCTTCGAATGATGCCAAAAAGATTTTCGAAGAGAGCGTTGTTGTACAAATTGCAATGTTACTATTGATTTACTCTTAAGTTTCTTTCCCTGTTGATAATACCTTTGAACTGTAAATTGTTTTTAACTGGAATTCTTTTTTTGCCGTTAGTTGAAAGTTGCGTGCAAAATTGGTTTTACTATGGATTATTTTTAAATGGATGCTTCCAATATACAAGTTTATGTCAAAACTTTTTTGACAACAAACCCGGTAATATGAATGAAGTTCTTTTCTTTGCTGACCTTTTACGATTCTTAAATAATTTGTTTTCGTATAGGATTTCGCCAGGTAATCAAATATGACTTTTAAAGTGAATAGATCACGATAACTTCAATATAATCAGGCGGTGTTGCGTTAAGTAGCATATACCGTCTTTTCAAACTTGTGTACAAATGCTATGAATTATTAACTTTCATTTTGAGGGATTGATTGACTCTGTTGGTTTGGTGTTGACTTGTTAGACATTTTTAAAGTAATGTTTGCCCGAAGAATAGCAACGACTAGTGAATTGAGATCAAAGTTAGTGTTGATTATTGCTGGAGTGCCCACTGGCTTTAATACATGAAACAAACAATAACTAAGTAGTATGTAAATAAGGAATGCTAGATAAGAAGAGGGTGTTCAGATTGGATATCAATATTTACGTGTTAAATTACTTATTGATTTGAATGACCGACATATGTCTGTTACTAACAAGGATAGATTAACCTTCTGGGATTTTATGGAGAATTTTTGATAGTTAAAAGGTGAGAGAGATAGACCGAAGTCACCTACAGGAACTGACAATTGATTTTAAAAGCTTCGTGTGCTTTGATAAAAATATTCTACTAATATTCAAATCTTGTCACAGTTCAAGTCAGAAGAATGATATCAGAAAATGTGCCAAATACACAGGGAAAGTTTAATTTTGAATCGAAGGTGCGCGACAGAAGACTTTCGGATATACGCCGAGGGCAACAATATTTGCGCCGCATTGACAATTTAGCAGAGACGCAATGGAAGTCAAACGAACCCAGGTTTGGACATATCCGACGTGCAAACTATGTTACGATAAGACCTATTACAGATTCCTTGCATTCCAAAACTCAGAACGAGAGATTAATGAAAGACAGCTTAAAAGATGAGCTTTATACATCTACACCTAATCAACGGGCTCAGTCAGAGCGAGTGCCATCCATACGAGATGCCTCAATGCAGAGCAATTTTGAAGACAGTCAATTTTTTCGCTCAAGTCCAAGATCCAAATTAAGTCTCCCTGATTATATGGTTTCGCCTGGAGGTAGACAAAAATTCTTGGAGCCTATACACAGAAATCCCTATAATAAATACGGGTCAAGTTATAGTCCATTGGACGAGAAAACGGAATTGACACCAAAGGATATGGAACCTAGATATGAACCAATTCGATTTCGTGAGACCAATGCTAGAGTCGTGAAACCTCTGCCAAAGAAATATGTTCCAATGAGTCGGGTCGGAAATGAGGAAAAGGATCGGCCTTTGAGATATGACACAAATTTTAGATCTACTAGAAACGGTGTTCTAAGCGTAATTCATCCGCCAGAGATTTTTCCAGATTCAGCAAGAAAACACACCTTAGATTCCATATCTCCTCAAAAAGAGGTGAACAACGAGAAAACGTTCATTCTCATGCGTCGCCTGGATCATTTTCTTAATCCAAACAAGAAAGAAAAGTCTAGTTTAGGATCTAGCGAGGAGGATCTGCCGCCATCTAGATCACCCTGTGTCTCTGACATTTCTGATGACGTCCCTTCAGAATACCAGAGAATTACAAGCAAAGCTAGAGGAACCCAAAAATCAGTGTCGTTTCCAAGTAACATGTCAACAGAAAAACCCGTATATCCTATGTACCACAAAAATTTACACAATGCCAGGGTCAAGAAGAAAATTTCTTCTTTTGGTGAATCTTTAGCGGAGTTGAACAAAAGACCGATGGACTTGTTTAAAAAATGCCGTATTTGGGCAAATACATGTTCCCAGTACACCTCCACTTGATGAAGAATCTCCTAAATTATCATTTATTGATTTTTTTCTGGAAGAATAATGATGTAGCCTAGCAAATTACCGAGTTACATGTTTTAAAAACATCACACCTCAATTTGTGCAACTAGATATAAAATTTCTAAAATCTTTGGTCTATTTTATTCTTTTAAATGATTACCAATACGTGTAGTAAAAGAATTCACCACAAACAACATCGATGAGATTTATTAAGATATTATGGTCATCATTATGGTGTAATATAATATAATGAAGGAGTAGACGGTTGAAAAATCTCCTAAATTACTCAGATACACAGAAAGCTTGAGCATACATTTGAAGTTTCGATGTGTCATAAATTTTGGCAAGTGTTTAAAAGAATACTGGTGTATTGATTTGGAATGGATATTGTGTAATATATTTTATTTACAATTGGAAAGAAATCTATTTGACAACCATTCAGAGGAAACAAAAGAACACATTAAGAATTTTCTATGATTTTTTTTAAACAACAGAATTCATTTTTAAATTGAGTAAAATATTGCAATAGCGTTTCTATATGCAAATATTTTATCATGACTAGAGTATAAACTATCGAATAAGGTCAGCAGAAATAAAAGAACATCACGTTAATAGAATAGAATTTAAGAAAAGTATTTTACTAAATGGGAAAATTATTTCGTTTAACTACTGGTATTTTAATGATTCAATTTTAAAAGATATTCAGCTTAACAAATAATAAATTAATAAAATTGGCCATTAAACCGCCACACAATAAGCTGACTAATAAATATTAGTTCTATATATGAAAAATAAGGAATGGTGTATTACAGGATTCATGGTTGAAGTATACATGTGCCTACATGTACTAGGAAATTTAGGCTAATATAGTTTCCCAGACGACTGAGTTGGTCAATGTACTACTGCCTCTATGCCCGAAATTTAGTATCAGATTTCAACAAAACTCCAGCAGATTGTTGGTTATTTGCTTTTTTAGGGCTGCTCAAGTCGGAAAATATAATGAAGTATAATGCAGGATTCCAAACCAGGGCATTATTTATTGAAGCATCTGTTCATAATAAGACATAATACATATACGAGTGTCTATAACATGACATATGCCCAATTTATTTTGCCATTTTTACACACCCAAACCGAAAAAGGGGAGGGTGTAAAAAATACATATCTTTGGCCCTAAGCCTTTGGATTTTCCAGGATGCAGCAGTCTTTGTTGAGGAATCTGAGACTAAAATTGCCTCCTTCTCTTTTTCCCTTTTACTTAATTCTTGATGACAATTTATTATTTAAGAGAGACAGATTGTGAGAAAAATGCTTGTACACGTTATTTAATTTCTAGCTTTCCCAGGAACACCTGTAGACCCTGGGATTTCCTGATAAAAATGTTATTGTAAATGAAGTATCCAGTTTTCTTTGCGCGAAAGCATGGTCTTTTTAAAATCGAATACAGGAGGCAAATATACATTTTAAATGTGATGAAATCTCTATGCAATCTATGGTATTCACGCATGTAACCTGTCTTTTATTATTACTTCTTTTTTCAAATCTGAATGGCAATATGTTGTGAAATGTTTGAAAAAAAAAAATTTCTGTTCAACAAAATTGAGAAAGATTCACGAGAGACAGCCTCCTTGAATTCATTGCAACTTATATTTCAGGACCCATTTAACTATAGCAATTGAGTTTGAAATATCTATTCCATGTATAAAGTCAAAACTTCATGAAATATAGTAATATGTTCCATACATTGGGATACAGAAATTTGGTGCACATGCACACACTGCACACATACCAATGCATACTAAAGATTTATTTGTCACCAAATATAAAATGCTTATCTTACAAAAATCCGACCCCCCCCCCTTTTAACGATTTCTCGGATTGATGAAGCAGTAGATATAGTTTGTCGAGAGATTTTTAATATTTGCAAGTGTGATGCGCCCTTCTGGTTGCACTGTCCGTAAGTTGAGACCTCGAAATACTGACTACAGAAAGAATACGGTTGCAGGGAATTTATTTCACGGAGTTTCAGACGAAAATACAAGTTGATATGACCGACCTACAGTGTGTGGCCATAAGTGAGTCATAATTGTGTTTCATTGAAAAACCATTTTTTATAAAAACTTATGATGTCAATTTTAGCCTAGTTTCCATGATTTCTTCACTGAATCATGCAGAATTGTTCAAATTTTCTTGTCTTAAAATGCTAAACAAAATGTTACACTAATCATTGAGAATAACTTTGAAATCATGAAGACAAAAATTTCTATCCTCAAATTACCATGATTTCTTAAGAAATTAGAGTCTTAAATAAAATATTATTTCCCCCTACCAAATATGATCGGGTTCGTGAAACAAACTTGTTAAGTTTCAATATGTCAGATTGGTTTGTTTTGGTTCTCATATCAAATGTATTTTGTTTTCAAAGTTTTCTTGTATTGATATCTGTGAAAAACAACTTTTCTTTGGGATGCGGAGGACTCACACATACTATTATAGGTATTCTTTTTACTATATAATATATATTATCCTTTTAATGCAAAAGTTTCACCAAAATCACAAGGCCTTCTCCCGGAATGTCAAAAGTTAATTGTTTACATTCCAGACTTTGCCCCTATGCCAGAATGAAAACGTGTTATAGCGGAAACATCACATAAAGTACTTTGAGTGTTGAAAGCAACAATTAAAGCTGAAATTGAATACAGTTGACAAATGACTATAAACAAGTAATTAGAAAGTAAATTCGTTAATAGAATCAGAAATACTCCCTCTATACTAACAGGGACACCTCTATACATGTAGGATCCTATTAAGGAATGCATGCCTACCGCATTTTAATTGTCTAGGTTTCTATTTCAGCGGAAAGAGCAAAATACAGCTTTCGAGAAGGTTCCAAGTACAGAAAGGTTTGGCAAATCTTTAGTTAATATTAACACTTATGTTTATATAAACTTTGTAAATACAAGTCAGTAATAACATTTTTCTGTTCAATTGTAAATATATGTCTAAGTATAATAAAAAGAAATAATGGACTTTTTTGTCTTTAAATATAATAAGTAATTCAAAATTACATACATTAAAATTCTTCTTTTGGCCTCCATAGCTTTTGGATATTCACCAAGATGCATTTTATGGAGGAGCCCCTTATCCAGATTCTTTTTATGATGACATTTGTCACAAAGGTAACCCACATGATATTAATTCTTATTTTCTGACATTTTCATGCAGCTTCATAAATTACATTTTAATACATTGTCATTTATATATTGATTTATATATTAAAGGTGCATATCATGATGTGTCAGAAGACACCCACTGGGGAGAATTCCTGAATGCAACAATTAACTACATCAATAAGCAATCCAAACCATGGGATATAGTAAGTATAAACACACCCCCCCCCCCCCCCCAGAAATTATTTTCACAGAACTTGCAGAGAGAGAATAACATGACATATTGTTTTTCAGGCAACAGAAAAGTTATTTGTCTTCATGATGGCTTTCATGTCTCACCAAGTAGCTGATATAACTTGGCACAGCATGTACATTGAGCAAGGTTTTCTTCATACCATGGGATATGTAAGCAAATTTTTACAAATTAATCAGGATTTATATACATGCATTTATGCAAATATTTCAAATTTCTCAGGGCTGGCCTGGTGCCTATCAAAAGAAATTATCAAAATCTAATTATGGAAATGCAAAGGAAATGATTTTAGATGCTGCTAGCTAATACAGAGTGGAAAATGTCATAGCACATTTTGGATAACCATTGTTCTAGAAGTAATAAATTTATATTTGATCATCATTGTATGCACATGTTTACATGAGAAAGCAATACTAGTGTGTTAAACATAAGTAATTTTTCTTTTTAGATGAATTTTCATGGTTCGTACCCAAAGGCTCATCCAGTTGGTGACTTTGGTAAGAGAAAGTATCATTAATGTAAATCTATTACATGTACTATGGTGGGATGTAAATTTGCCTTCACAGATAGATAACAGTATCTCTGATGAAACCTGTAGATTCTCTTAATTATTAGATTATATAACTGTTTTTCATTGCTTAATTTGTATCATTTTTCTTTAATATGCATGACATATTGTAATATATGAGGAGAGGAATTGGAAAGTTACAAGAACTCATTTCAAATCTTTTTGATTTACTTGGTAAAATATGTTCAAAGTGAGAGGAAGTACTGACAATTTTTTTCACAATAATTTTTCTGGAGATAAGTATTTTTTTTTATGTGTAACACATCCCCATCCCCTTCTCAAAGGCATGTGGTGTTGTCTGTGGTATAATTCTCCTGTCTGTTCATCAGACACATTTGTATTAGTTGTTGTAATTACTTTAATTTTAGGATACATGTACTTTCATAGGAGTTCAATCATACACAGAAAAAAATCACAAGGATGTTTTAACCGTGCTCATATTTTGCAATCTTAAGCTCCATTAATTCCCTGATTTCACCTTTCCTGTATGATGAATACAAAAGTAATCCAAGTGAGACGTACATAACCATATACATTTACCTGTACTATGTATGATTTTCATTTAGAATTTTATTGATTTGTAGGTGGTGATGTTTGGAATGCATATAGCATGCTGACAAAAGATGACAGCCTTTTTCCTGAAAAGCCTTGGTAATTTAATTAAATTTTCATTCAAAATTTTGTAATAAACATTTTTAGCTCACCTGAGCTGAAAGCTCAAGTGAGCTTTTCTGATCACCTGTTGTCCATCGCCCGTCCGTCTGTAAAGTTTTCACATTTTCAACTTTTTCTCAAGAACCACTGGGCCAATTTTAACCAAAGTTGGTACATTAAAGCATCCTTGGGTAAAGGGGAGATTAAATTGTTAAAATGAAGAGCAAAGTCCCCTTATAAGGGGAGATAATTAAGAAAAGACAAAAATAGGGTGGGGTCATTAAAAAATCTTCTTCTCCAGAACCACTGGGGCAGAAAAGCTGAAATTTCTATGAAAACATCCTGAAACAGTGTAGATTGTAAATTGTTCAAGTCATGGCCCCCCGAGGTAGGAAGGGTCCACCTTAGGGAATCAAAGTTTTACATTGAAATATATAGGAAAAATCTTTAAAAATTTTCTTCTCAAGAACCAATTGGCCAGAAAAGCTGAAACCTATATGAAAGCAGCTTTACGTAGTGTAGATTGTAAATTGTTCAGATCATGGCCCCGGGGGTAGGGTGAGGCCACAATAGGGAATCAAAAGTTTTACATTGAAATATACATGAATAGGAAAAATCTTTAAAAATCTTTTTCTCAAGATCAACTGGACCAGAAAAGCTGAAACCTATGTGGAAGCTTCCCAAGGTATTGTAGATTCTAAGTTCTTCAAATCATGGATCCCGGGAGTAGGTTGGGGCCACAATAAGTATTACAAGGGGGAAAATCTGGTGAAAACAGCAGGACCTAAGTTAATCAGGTGAGCATTGTGGCCCATGGGCCTCTTGTTTACTCTGTGAGGGCAAATTTTAAAGAAGAAACTTTGCTGTATAACCTGATTATTAGCTGTATAACCTGATTATTAGCTGTATAACCTGATTATTAGCTGTATAACCTAATTATTAGCGTATAACCTGATTATTGGCTGTATAACCTGATTATTAACTGTATAACCTGATTATTAGTGTATAACCTGTTTATTAGCTGTATAACCTGATTATTAGCGTATAACCTGATTATTGGCTGTATAACCTGATTATTAGCTGTATAACCTGATTATTAGCTGTATAACCTGATTATTAGCTGTATAACCTGATTATTAGCTGTATAACCTGATTATTAGCTGTATAACCTAATTATTAGCTGTATAACCTGATTATTAGCTGTATAACCTAATTATTAGCGTATAACCTGATTATTGGCTGTATAACCTGATTATTAACTGTATAACCTGATTATTAGCGTATAACCTGATTATTGGCTGTATAACCTGATTATTAACTGTATAACCTGATTATTAGTGTATAACCTAATTATTAGCTGTATAACCTGATTATTAGCATTTAACCTGATTTTCAGCTGTATAACCTGATTATTAGCATTATAATAACCTGATTATTAGTGTATAAGCTGATTATTAGCATATAACCTGATTATTAGCTTGATATCCTAGGTATGTTCCTGTTGATGATCTGTATCACATCTATCAGGATTTCTATGGAAAAACCAGAATAGACAAAAACACCATAGAAATCTGCTCTTCACTACAGCTGCTTGCTGGGTAAGGTTTTTATTGTAAGAAGATTTTTAAATATGGAGCAGTATAAGTGTTTTTACCCCCACAAAATCTGGACTGTCATTTTTTCATTTACAGACCATGGATATTGATATTTAAATTTTGAAACTTTAAATTGTATCTGGTTCAATTTTACAGGGTAGCAGAACTTTTGCTTGGAGCAGAGGTGAGGAAATTTTACCTGAAGGGTTATCTGTGTGAAACAAATAATGTTTTAGACAGTGTTATCAGTACTTTTGATTTTGTTCTTTTTCTGCTACTAACTTTTAGGCTTTCCTCACTATAGCCAATGACAGCAACTTCTTAATAGATAATGAAATGGAATATTTTGAGGGAGGGCTAACAGATATGGCCAGCTTAACCACAAGAAAGTGGAATGATGCCATAACTATGATTGAAAATGGAACACGGTAAGTTTTTCTGAAATAGGAAGGGTGAAAATGTGGTAAATCAGACCAGGATACATATTGTAAATCACTTTTTATTCATGAGAACTGTATTTTTTTGTAATTACACAGGAAGGTCTGCTTGCAAAAATTTCATTCTCATGTATATTTTATTAAGCATTGATTATATACAACAATAACCAATATTCATGAAAATTTTGTCTTGCTTATACATACCAATTACCCATCACGCAAAAATAACGTGTCATGAAAATTTTGTGATCTACAGTACTTGGGTTCAGTGAACTATAGAAATGTCAAATACAGTGTAGACTGTTGTACGAGATCTTCAGTGGAACCTCAATATAAATCACATATGACAGGGAGTCTCTAATTGAGACTGCAATAATGAAACATAGCATAACAATACCCTGTGACAAATAATATGGTACATGTTAAATGAAAACATTACAATGTATTATACAATTGAACGTCGGTTTCTTGCACACTGATTTCTTGAATACCAAGCTTTTAAGGATATGTTGAAGTAATTTGGAAGTCCCAACCCTTATTCCTTAAGTATTTTACTCTGGATATCTCGAATCCTCAGATATCTTGAAGTATTTTCTCCGTCCCATCGAGTTCGAGATAATGAGGTTTGACTATATACATTTTTATTGCTCATTAAAGCATTTACGAGGGTTGTCCCAGAAAAACATAAACTTTTTAAATATTTCAAATATTTCCAATCAAAACTTCTCACTGTATACCAAATGTGCATACCCTATTTCTGTTCTTTCAGTCTATCTGTAAAACTAAAAATGTGATTTGTATGGTTTAAGATTATATTTATTTACATGTAACAGAGCTTGTTCTGTGCCACACAGTACTGTGTTCATCAACTGTACCAAAGGAGTAGACAGTCCTGAAGGCAGATTACCGAAGCTAGAGAAGCGTTACTATCAGAAACCAAAACTATTTGGTCTTACTCTGGATGATTTAATTATAACACCCTTCCTCAGGGGGGTCAAAGTTCAGTTGACAGAAAATCTCAAGGTCAATAGTTAAACTTTTGTTCATGCTTTAATGTTTCCACAATCATAAAAATTATATTCTGTATAGTCTTTTAACATTAAAGAAACAATAATTTCATTAAATGACAGGTACAAAAAACTGTCTATGTATTCATTTTAACTGACATATTTTATTACATGTAGTGATAATAAAACATTTTTCATTAGTTAAAATTGATTGAGAAACAGAAGAAAAGAATGTACTTTCAAAGCAAGTATTCCAAGGAAGCGGAGCCAGCATACAGAAGTCAGCCAAACTTTACCATTGATTTTAGAAGTTCAAGAAGTTACTCCCAGTTAGGATGGTGAGTACAAAGACAAATTGTCAGTAGCACAAATATTTTTAAAAAATTTAGAAATAGTATGGCAGAAACATATGTATACATGTCCATCAAGTGAGGTATGAGAATAAGGACACAACTTTACACATTGTCTCATTTGAATAAATGATTTTTTTGTTGGTGTAGAATTAAACAGGTGGTTATTAACAGGTCAATGATATCTAAGGACTTGGATGATGATGGCAATGAAGATTTAGTGATAGGTTCCCCTGGACACAGCACCAGTAATGAACCCCAGAGGGGCAGGGTCTACATTCTATACAGTTAGTAACAGGAACAACATTTTGATGATCATCTGCAAGTTTTGCCCTAATATCTTACACATGCTTCAAGTTTACATTAAGTGCTGGATTTGGAACAATGACTTATATACATTATGTAACAAATTCTTTGAAAAATGAAAACAAAGTTTGTGTTGAAATTGTGTTATGTGACAGTAACTGCAGCTATGCAAACTATAGAGAAAATACAATTAACTTCAGAGATCAAAGGAAATTTAAATTATAAACTTAAATAAATGCTTTGAAAACATTTTTTATTTGTGATATTTTCAAAATCAGGATGAAATATTTTTCCCTATAATTAAGTGCAATAATGCACAGTAATTTTTTTTCTTTAAAGATTCAATCCTTTATAATAAATCAAGAATAACCTTTTTAAATTGTTAATCATATTTTACCTCTTTTAGACAAAAAGCAAATATTTTTCCAAAGTTTATTGTGAAGATGTTTATTATAGAGTTATTTCCCTTGTTCCACTTGGCCTACTTTTTCTGCACATCTGTTTACCTAATATGAAGGAAAATCATTGGAAAATGTCATTTTATAAAATATTTGTGTGCACATATTTGTTTAGGAAAGGTATGGAAATGGATTGCTCATTGTCAACTCATGATGCATATACATCATTCTGTTTTTTTTGTTTTAGTTTTTTAAAAAGAATGCATATAAACCAACATAAGATGTACATGAATTTTGTAATCATTTAGGTGGCAATGCAGGACTGCAAGTTAATGGAAGCTCATTTGTTGACCTAGATAATTTTACTTCATTGAACGCCTCAGTACTGGAGGGGAATCCAGGGGTAAGAAACATAACATCATAATATTGATTTTAAGATCTTTTTCCAATTTGGAGAGCTCTGTTTGATTAAAAGATATGTACATGTAATTTACAAGAATACTACAATACAACTCTGAATTTTGAAGTACATGTACAATGTAGTTGTAAAGATTAATTAGTTTAGCTAAAAATTTCAAATTATGAACATCTGTAAAGGACAGAGCAACAACATTTTATGATTGCTTTTCTTTACTTTTCCCAATTTGGTGATAAGCAAAACAAAGACAACTCCTGCAATAAGAATAAAAACAAAAACATGCCTGCTTCATTTTATTTTGGATTCTTTGCCAAAAGAAACTAATTCTTTTTTTAAACTGCTTGAAAATTGTAAGTGCAATTTGTCTTATAAGGAGTACTCCAGATTTGGTTATGCTCTGGCTGCCCTAGATTTAAATCAAGATGGCAATGTAGATATGGCTATTTCTGCCAGCTCTTCAAGCTACAAGGGTCTGCTGGATTATAATGTGAGTTTTTGTTACGAATAGAAATGATTTTGAAAAAAGTAACATCTGTCTTAAAAATACAAGAATTATGAAAAATGAGTGAATCAGTTAATTGAGAAATACTATTGAATCTATTCATATATGTTGTAGGGTGTTGTATATGTGTACTTTGGATCAGGAGGTCAAAGGTCATGGAAGGTCAAGCCAGATTTGGTCATAACATGTCAGGTACACATTTTTATTTAAAAATAGGCACAAGGCAGCTACATACATTAAAGTAATGAAATTATTTATTGATGTAAGTAAGATAAAACCAATGAGTTTTCAATTTCAGCTTCAATTTTGTAACCTTGGATCCTCCATGACCTCAATAGACATAAACAATGATGGGAAAGATGACCTCTTGATAGGATCCCCATTTGCAAGTGTTAAGAATTTGACTCAGAATGGAATGGTGACAGTTTTACTCTCATCTAAAAGTCTCAGTAAGATCAACATGTGGTTTTATTGGTATTTTTATCATAATTCTTCAAATGAATTTGTGATGAAAACTCTACAATCATCATATTTGTTTGTCTTTTTTAAGCTTTTTTGTCTGTTGTCTATTAACTCTTGCTGTTTGTGAGAGTATTTTAAAATGCTACTCCCACAATTATTGTCAGTTTTGAGTAAAATGTGGTACATTAGCAGACTACATAAAATGCCTCATTTTGGGCCCCTGTTTACTTTTGATAAATGGATTATTTGCTACTACTAAAAATGGAATAATTTCATACATTACAAATTCAAAATGTCATGCTTACAGTTTTCGTCTGATTTAAATAAGGATAGATTAACCACTTTAGCATCATCAACTTTTGATCAAGAAGTACAAGGCCAATTTTAATCGATCTTGTCTCAAAACAATTTGAGGGTTAGTATTCAAATTTGTTCAAATGAGGGGACCATGTCCTTTCCCAAATAAAAAGGGAGTGAGGTCAATTTTTTTTCTTCTCTAGACTGTGCATGACTTTAGTTGATTTGTATACTAGGGTCCGTTAAATATATAACTAATGTATTTTACCAATTTCAGGCTCACTTTAATAAGCATTCTATCTTTAATAGTTTCAGGAATGGTTATTTCAGCAGAAAAATTAACAAAGAACTGGATCTTATTCGGTAATCAGGTAAATATAATTGACTTTATGTTCTGATAGCACATTACATTTGCTGCAATATGGACCACCATGGATAACATTATGTGTCTTGCATTCTGAAAAATGATCACATCTCTCTTTGTAGAACTTTCTAGAGACTGTCATCAAAAAGAGATACAATGTCTGATGACAATAAATGTGATCTCATATCAAATGGTTAAAATTTTATGCACATCACATATTTGTGAAGCTGTCATTAATAATTCACCTAATGAGATGTAATATCTAGTTAAGTTTAAGGTTATATGGTCAGGATTTCTTCCACTGCTTATTTGAAGTTTCAGATTCAGAGACCCTTACAGCATTTCTTGAAATATCACAGCTGATTTGTGTGTTCCCTTAAAAAATATACAGCATATTTTGAAAAAAAAATTACCTGTGTTATATAATGTATCTACTTTTCATTTTGCATTTTGTACTAGAGGTTTTGACTCCTACCAAACATTTTTCAATTTTCACACATTTTTTACAGTCTTACAGTTGGTACGGACATAGATTGAGTGTCAAGAACAATATGTTAATGGTCAGTCAACCTTACTTCAGAAAATGCATAAGGTTTGTGTGGAAAGTAATTGTTCTAGATAACTGTTAAGTGTGACATATTTCCATTCTCATTGTCATGCTCCTTTTCAGCATTTAAAAAAAAAATTCCAAATGAAAGAAAACATTTAACGAGGTTCGCTCCTGAGCTTTTGAGCAGATTTATATCTTAACCTATATTTCAAAAATTCTGCATAAAGTTTTAATTCTTACAATGATTTTGGATTCTACAATGCCAATTAAACTATATTCAGTTAAAACTCCATGATTAAATTCCATACCAAAAGAATAAAGCAAGGAACTATATTTTGTGGCGGAAGGTTTTTTAGAAGAATATGATCAATTTTTCTCTTTCCAAGTATTTAAAGTATGTTAAGTTTGAATTCCTATTTTTCCATGCAGTCTGCACACAGAGTTATTTTGTGTAGTGAACTGTTTTATACTGGTCCTAAATTATATATTAAATAAACTGTCATGAATTCTATCATCATATTTGATAAATATAGCAAATATATTGTGAAAGTCAAGAAAAAAAATATCCCTATTTTCAGCTTAAAATTAGCACTATTTTACTAATATCTAAAAATTAACATCACAGACCTCCACTTTTTATTTTCATTTCTGAATATATAAGATACTTTTAACTATTCTTCTTAAATTCAGTAAAATGTCATTACTTTCAAATGATATTTTTGCTTGTTAAATTTTTAATACCAGAAAAATGAAATTTTTTGAGTGCAAAAAGGTCAAATAATTGAACATGCGGAGTAATTTGAAAATTTTTTTCGTTGTCACAAATTTTATTGTGTCTATTCAAGATGACACAAGACTGTGTTTGTTCCAATAATTTATTTGAATAAAAATATTGGAGGAAAAACTTTTAAAAAAATTGATTTATGTGCAAGACGTATTTTTAGTGCAAAAAGGTCAAACTTAATGCTCTGTAGCGCCAAAAGAAGCGCATTGACCCCCGTTTTTTGTTTTGATTTTTAATTAAGCTATGTGTATAAATTCTAAAAATATACTTCATAAAAAATTCTCATTACTTTTGATGGCAGGATCCAACCTCCTTAAAAATGCCTACTTACTGCTTTCTATCTTTATAATTTCAGTTGTGAGAAATACTTGCCAACAGACATTCAAAGTGTTGGAAAATTAAATGTTTTCTCCTTCAAAGAGAGTCTATCTACAACTCCTAGTTTAACTTTCACAGGCCAGAGGAGATCTGAGATGACTGGTTACAGCAGTGATATAGGTGATCCATTCGGTAATGGATCTTCAATCTTTGCTATAGGAGTGCCTGGAATGGATGTGAAGGGGAAGGTTTATTCTTCTATGGAGAACTTAATACAAGGTGGAGGAGTTTTTTTAATAAGCTCGTACATGCAGGACGTTGCCCATTTTACAGGGGATAGGATGTTTAGTAGATTTGGGAGTGTTGTGAAGGTTGGTTTTTATTGTTTTTAAGTATTTTATTATAAGTATTGCTATTTGCTCTAGATATTTATGTTGACATTTATGCAAAAATAACAATACCTGGTACATAATTTCAGTTTAGTGATGTCAATGGTGATGGTATAGACGACCTGTTGATATCAGCTCCAATTAGAAATGATAACCCAAACATTCTTATCAACTCAAGTAAGAAAATTATTTAAGGAATCACTGTCTAGTTAGTAGAGTATGCTAGGGCATCAGTGATAGTTGGAAACATGGGATAATTTGCATAATGGGCAAAGCCCATTATGCATAAATTATCCCACGTTTCCAACTATCGTTGATGTCCCTGGCATACTCTACTAACTAGATAGTGATTCCTTATATTTCCATTTCATTGTGAAATAAAATTTTAAATTTAAATTTTAAAAATGTAGACTAATAGATTTAAATTACACGAGGCCTCACTTGTCAATTCAGTAGTCCCTGCCCACTGATGTAGCCGCATAATTACATGCATATTAGGCCTCCTTAGCGTCAGACACAAGGACAGCCGCACGAGAATTACATGCATATTAAGCCTTCTTAGCTCCTGACCTTTCGCTTGGCGAAATTTACATTCCGGTAGAATGATCAAGAAATCAACTCAACTAACTTTTGAAGAGTTATCACAGATAAAACAAATAGAAATGGAAATATTTGTTTATCATAATATTCTTTCTTTTACTTGCTGGTATGAGGACCATGTTTTACAATGGATATACACATTTCTACACAGGGATAAATGGAAAAGTGTATATATTCTATGGAGGTAGGAACTTCCCTAAGAACAGTGCTACAGTTACACCAGATTGTGGGAATGTGTCTCCCTGTCCTGAAAAAGTAGTATGTATACAGGTTTTACTAAGGTTTGTGTATTTATTTGAATTTTCCAATATTATTTACTGGTAAGATTTTTATTTTCTTTTTTTTTTTTAAGGCTATCTGCTTTATTTTATATTACTAATGGAATTAATTATTTGTTCAAAAAAATTTGTCATTGATTTACTATCACCATTTTATTGAAACAAAAGTAAATACATGATATGAAATGTAGATTACTTGTATTATTTACAAACTACAACAATTTGAGATAGAAAATTTTCATAAACATTAAGTAATTACAATGACTGCCCATTACAGTATTATTCCTGAGTATTATACATGTATTTTTGCAATAAGGAAACATTGGAAATTATATGCACATTGTACATGTTATTAGAGTTCTTGCAAGTAACATGTACTTAAAAAGTGTTAAAGAAGTTTGTCAATTGTGTATTTCAGGCCAACCAAACTTTAGGCTATGGTTTAGATTTAAAAACAGATTTTGGACGGACAATCACAGTTCTTAGATCTAAGCAACAGGTATGGTATTTTAAGCATTGAAACAAAATCAATCTTTAAAAGCAGTAATTTCAGACTTGACATGAATCATAACAAGAAACCCATTATTAAGTGTTGACATTAAATTTTCAGGTTCAAGTGATTGTTTCTGCTCCTAGAAATGGAGATAATATAAAATTAAAAGTAAAAAAAACTGGGAATGTTTATGTGTACAATACTAAGTGAAATTGTAGTTCCAAATGACAAGAGAGAAAATCAAGTAAGCCATGTTCTTTCAGTTATTCTTTCTAAATCATTGTGATACAGTCAAACCTCATTATCTTGAACTCAATGGGACCGTGAAAAAACTTTGAGATATCCGATGGTTCGAGATATTGTGAGTAAAATACTTAAAGAATAAGTGGTGGGACTTCCAAATTACGTCAGTATCCATGGTATTGAAGATGTCAGTGTCTGAGATACTGAGGTTCAGCTGTATACGCATTCAAATTGTAATCTATTTTCATTATATTGCACTTCATTTGTAGATAAAAAATACACTAATGAACTGTCCCAATTAATCTAGGTGCCAATTTTTTCACTTATAGTGAGTGTACATTCCATTGTACTTTCTGTATTTTTCATGTCCTATCATCTCAGTTTTATATTTTTTGGAATCATTACATGTATAAGGGTTTGTTTTTTATAACCACTTTTTTACAACTGTTGTCATTTTGTAATTTTTTTGTTCATCTATCCAGTCCAGTATGTCCTCAATATGATAATTTGATTATCATTTTTACTTTGATTTCCTGGAAAGCAAAACTGCCTTTTTTGTTAACATACAGGCATGTGCGTTAACCACTTTAGCATTATAAAACATTATAAAGCACTATAAAGTTTAAAGCACTGTACAAGACAGATGGAAACCTGATTTTTTTTATGTTTGCACTCAACATGGATTCATTACACAATGTTAAAATCCAAAAGATTGTTCAAAGTATTAAAGTAATTACTTCACAGGTATTTACCGTAATAAAATATTTTTTATTTATTTATATAATATTTATAGTTATACATGTATAATATGAAAACTCCATCATTGTTTTGAGGGGAGGGATGAATAGAATTTTCCAAGTCTGGAAAAAATGTCAAATTAGCTTTTAACAGAGGATTTTAGACTTTATTTATTTCACATATTTAGAAGTATTTATATACCGGGTATTTATATCAGATGGGTGAAAGATACAAGATATCTGAAAGTGTTTCAAAAACACAGCTTATTTCAAAAACACTGCTTTTTTCATAATGATTGTAATAATTTTCATAATGATTGTAAAGATTTAATACATATAGAAATGGAAAATTTATATCCTGTACATGTTAAATGCACAATGTTTTCATTGGGTTATATTGGATAGAGACTCATAGATCCAAATATAGTTTTGAGTATACACTGTACAATACGTCATGTGTAAGTGCTTAAAGAATGTTTTGTAATTGCTCAGGTTACAGAGCACTCAGTGTGCTGAAATGGTTGAAAAGTTGTAACAGGGTAACTATAAATTTGTTATTGTTGATGCTTTGTTATGAAAATAAATTCCTGTTTTAAGCTCACCTGAACAAAATAGGGATGATTTTATGTTATACCCCAGCATAGGCATCACAGTCGGCATCAGTATCCCAGGTTCAAGTTTTTAGAGCAGGTTCATTTACTATGTAATTGAAATCCCTACCTACCTACATACCTAGTCATATGCCCAGGGGTGCACAGGGCAAGGACTAGACTTCTCCACTTCTCTCTATCTTGAGCATTCCTCTTCAGTTCTCCCCATGTTAGTTTGTTTAAAATCCCTACCAATACCAAACTTACAATGAAAATGCATCTTGTGTTTTTATGTAATAGTAATCCATGCTTTGGATGGCTGCATCTGACAAGCCATGTATTAGTGGCCTAGTTAAACTCTTAGATTCATTCCAAAGTAACTACAATTCCCACCTATGCCAAAAGTTTATGGATGATTCATCAAAGGATGCATGCTACTAGTCTTTTTTTTGAAAGGGAGGTCATCCAGCAGAGCGCTTGCTCCATAGTCAAATGGTTGTCCATTTGCACTCAAACAAACTTACATCGATAAAAATTAGGTAGCAACTGTTCCTTCAATGAATGCTCTCGGCTTTTTTATGTGAAAGTTGCAGATTTTTGAGACCTTAAAAACGAGCAGGTGTTGGCATGCTAAAAAAACCTCACTGCTCAATGGCCTTGAGTGTCAAGTCTAAACCTCTGGTGACATCTCATATAAGAGAAGTCATCTGGCAAGGGACATAAAACTATAATAATAAATCAACCAAACATGCAACTTAGACCTTTTTTTTAATTGAATTTAGCTTATATATCTGATTCTTTAGTGAAGAATCTTCTAGATGAGGATTGTGGAGGTGAGCTTTGTATTCTTTGATTACATAAGTTTTTCTATTATTATACACAATGTTATAACATGTTACAATAAAATTTTTGTCATAAAAATGTGTTTCTTCTGATTTATGATATCAGTGACAACATTGATATGTAGATGTCACTGTGAAAAAAAACAGAGTTTGGTTTAACAAAAGGCCCATGGACCTTTACTGTGACATCAGTTTTATGAGTTTCTCTTGGTATGATCACCTTAGTTTGATCTGGAACTGAAACTCTGGCCTCAAGTGACAAAATTTTTTCATAGTTTGTTGAGAACTCTATGGTCATTATCATATTCTTGCAGCTTGTCTCCTTGAAAAGTTTGGGAATAAATAAGATATGGTACACTATATAATAAATTTTAATATATGCCAATATAGCCATCACTGGGACCTGATCCCTAGACCTAGGGACATGAATTTCATAACTTTTGAAGAAGGCTAACTGTTGATTATGATTGACCAAACAATTTTCCAGCTAGTGGATAACTAGTAGATTTCAAAAATGTAATGGGTGGTGAATTACAACTTTGTTAATGGGCTATGTGTTGATGATAATAATGTAAGCAGTTTGATTGCTAGATGTTCATGAGTAAAGAAGATAATCAAAGAAAATAATACTTTTAAGCTTTATTGTATTTTTGTATGACCAATTAAGTTCAGCCTTAAGGCCTCCATGAACCATGGAATCAAGGGGCATAAATTTCTAAATTTTGGTAGAAGGTCTGTGACGGTACATATTGTCGTTTTGTACATATTGTCGTCGGCGACAATATATACCTACCCTCACTGCACATATTGTCGTCCATCAGTACATACTGTCGCCGTCAGAAAAGTAACACATGTACATATTGTCTCTGGCGACATTATGTGCCTCACCCTCACTGTACATATTGTCGCCCCACAGATATTGTTGCTTAAAGATTTCTTTTGTTGTTTTTGATTGTTTTGTGAATGCAATTGGTGTATGAAGCACACTGACGTATCTCGTATGCTATTTAATGCAGCGTAAATGTGACGGTACATTTTGTCGTTCTGTTAATATTGTCGCCTGCGACAATGGGTACCTACCCTCACTGCTCATATTGTCGTTCATCAGAACATGTCGCATGGCGCTGCACGGCAATGCTCCATATAAATATGGCCAGATAAACCAAAAACTTTAAAAATGGTCATATACACTTAATTTGATCGCCGAAATATGGCTGAAATATTGTCGACTCAGCGTTAAACAATAATAATCAATCAATCCATATATATATGACTAATCATTGCTTTGTTGTTTTTGAGAAGATAATTTTTAAAGAATTATCCCATATATTCCTCCGTGAAACTTTGATCGCCCATTGTGGCCCCACCCAAGGCCCGGTTAGATTTGAAGATACTTGAATCTGCACTACCTGATGATGAGTCGCCCGCGTGGCGCAGTGGTTAGGATGTCTGCTCTAGAGTCGAGAAGTAAGGAGTTGATCCTTACGTCGCGGGTTCGATTCCCACTGTGGGACGTGGAGACCGGTCCTTCAGATGAGACCGTATAAACCGATGTCCCGTGTCGCAGTAGGTGCTGGCACGAAAAAGATCCCTCACTGCTCAATGGCCGTAAGTGCCGAGTATAGGACAAAATTTGCAGCTCTCCACCGGCAAGTGGTGGCGTCTCCATATGAGTGAAAAATTCTCGAGAGGGACGTTAAACAACATATATATACAAATCAAACCTATAGAATTTACCGAAGCAGAAAAAAAACAAACCACAGGGCGGGGGGAGGGGGGGGGAGTGGTGCGCCGGTGCTACATCTGTCTGTTTTTTAGAAGATTTTTAAATATTTTCTCTATATATTCCTATATGAAACTTTGATCTCCCATTGTGGCCCAACCCTACCTCTGGAGCCATGATTTGAACAAAATTGATTTTGTTTTTGTTTGTTGTTATTATGTCCATCTCGAGAATTTTTCATTCGCATGTAGACTTCACCACATACCGGTGGAAGGATGCAAATTTAAACCTTTACTTGGCACTCAGGGTCATTGAGCAGTGAGGAATCTTTTTCCCACCAGCACCTCAAAATTGAACCTACGCTATGTAAAGAAGCTTTAACATAAATATCATCTCTTCTGACCCAGTACTTCTTGAAAAAAAGAATGAAAGAATTTTTTCTAAATATTCTATGAAAAACTTCGATCACCTTTTGTAGCCACACCCCACCCCCAAGGGTCATGATCTGGATGAAAATGACTCTTCTTATAAAGAAGCATTCACATAAGTTTCAACTTTTCTGACACAGTGGTTCTTGAGAAGATTTTTTTACTTCCCTTGAAAGAAGGCATGGCCTTTCATTGGAACAAACTGGAATCCCCTTTATCTACCGATGCTTTGTGGTAAGTTTGCTTGAAATTGACCCAGTAGTTCTTGAGAAGCTGAAATTGTGAGTTTACAGAGAGAGGGGCGGTCAGACAAAATGTGATCAGAAAAGCTCACTTGAACTTCCAGTTCAGGTGATCCAAAATGTCAACCCCAACGACAATTATATCGGCATTGATTGTATAAGAATAGTGCAAAAATGTATTTTCCAAATAATCATTACTACTGAGCAAAAAAAAAAAAAAACCAAACAAACAAACAAAAAACTAATTCAATATCCAGATATATATTACAAGAAAAAAGAAGAGGCTGATTTATCAGATATCTCAAGAGTTTTGGTATCTTGACATATCATAGTGATGTACATCAATCCTGGACACAATTGTCTGACCAACAAAGTTTTCTCCCTACAGTATTGCGAAGAATACTGTCTGTCCCCCTCCGTGCGTGTGTGTGTTTGTCTATCTCTCTTTCTTTCTCAAGTAAATATTCGTCAAAACAATGTATCGGCGACAAAATATGCCGACCTTGACTGCACATATTGTCGCCGACGACAATATGTGCTGGTGCTTGACTGTACATTTTGTCGTCCATTATGCAGGAGGAAAATAAGGCTCGTCTCGGTACAATATGTACAAAACGACAATATGTACCGTCACATCCCATCACAAGGTCAAATATTCTTTACAAGGATGCAAACAGTTTTTATTAGATGTACAATAAAGAAGAATATTTCATAAGATAGGCTGTTTGTTGTCTATAATAAAGTAGAATGTTTTATAATATATAATACATTTTAAATATATGACAAATTTATTCCCACTCAGAGCCATTTATTTTACAATTTTTGTAAAGGGCTCAAGCCTCAAGGCTTAATATAAACATACATACAGTTTGCCTGCTAGATGTCCATTAGTAAAGAAGATTTTAAATGTGTAATTATTTTCACTATACATGTATCACCAAGTTATTCCCACTCTGGGGCCGAAAACCATGGCCCTGGGGCCTTGAATTTAATATAATCATGGAAACGGTTACTCTGCTAAAGCCCATGAGCTGGGAAGATGATCGTCTAAAATGCAAGGTTTTTTTCCACTATACGACAAATTACGCCCAGACACTTCGTATTGGCGGAGGGGGGGGACGTAATGTTCTACTGCTTTAGTACGAAAATGTTGAAGGGTCGGTTTCCCCTCCCCCCACCCTAAGGCCTGAACTTATGGGCCAAGAGGCCATGGATTTCACAATTTTGAAACCTTAAAAGACATAAACATATCGCCAACACATCGTGAGGATGCACCCGTAGATTTATTTTGTTGAAAGCTTTCGACCAGTGACAGTCTTCCTCTTAAACTGTGTCTGTTGAAGTAAACAAATGAAATTGACGTTGCTAAATATAAACAAAGTCTCAATTTGTTCAATTTGATTATAAGACTACATCTGTCAAAAAATAATTATTCAATGCTTTAGTATATATTTGACCTAATTTCTTGGTCTGTGATCAGGAAAATAAGTTCTATATTGAGTAAACCTAATAATACGCACGAAGTTGTATCTGATTTTACATTGTTTGGAAACTTCACATGATTTCTGAATGAGTGTTGCATTTAGAGATGCACATTAACCAGACCTACAATTAAGGATAGTGAAAACAAAAAACATGAGAGAATTCGGGTGTTGGAAGGTTTTGGAAAATATGGATTCATCATTTTTATAACTCCTGGACTAATACTGCAGAAATATTGCATCTATATAGACACAAGAGATCGGGTAGTGTTCTGGGATGCTGTGTGACCTATATTTTTCAAATTACCAATACTTTGACGAAACTTGCACGATTGATGTATGCCTTGGAAATGCTTAGAATTCTTCTTTTGACCATCAAACACCTCCGGACTACTTTCCTCACTAATTTTAGGTCATACAAATCATGTCTCACATGCTCAAAGATTTATTTTTAAATGTTTCTTCTCAGACAAGTTAAAAAGATGTCAAGAGGGAAAACTACCCCAGTTTACAACCAGGTTATCAATCAGCATAATCTAGATTACAGGGTACCCTCGAGATATACCAGTAGAGTGGATTTTGTACCGACCAAGGACATCTTTTACTTCGCCTAATACGAGAATAGTCTTTCAAATTGAAAATATTTATCATATTAACCTTTGGAATTTGAAGAAAAGCATTTATTCAAAAACAAATTCACAGAGTTTTTAATCATGAATTATTAATACTTCTATAATAACTTGTGTGTATACATTGGTTAATTTACATTAAGCATGGTGTTTGTATACTAATACCCTTGTACGGAAGATCCAGATATGATAGACGATGATGTCACATGCCTTCTTTATCGGTGACAATCTTGATTATTTACCTATATTTGCATTTGTATTCTTAAAGTTTAAGCCAATTGTAATTTGTACAGTTTAGGGTGAAAATGTTTTAACCGTTATGAAGAGTCACGTAATAATTTTTCTAACGTTGGCCGTTGTGCTTCATGAAACACTCGGAGCTGGCATCGTGACGCAGCTGAATGTGGGTAAGGCATTCGTTCCTTAATTTATAATTCAAACAATGTTTTCAGTACTTTCCCCCCCAACACGCCAAATAAACTTTAGAAATATTGCAGTTGAAAGATTCTTGAAAATATTGAAAACATGCTAGTTCCTTTTGATGCATATGTTTCAGCCCAGCGTGCTGCAAGATTCTTCGACCCTAATCCTGAAAAGAATTACTCCCAGGTATGTAATTGGATAAAACGTTCTTCAACACATGTTTTATCCTATCCCAAATCACAATTTTTACAGACAAAGTCTCTCTTTGAAAATCAAAAGTTTTTGAAGAAGCAGTCCGTATAATATTAATGAAACTATTCGTAATTTCAATAATATTGAAATAATAAAAATGAGTACAATAAGAAGGAAGCATCATATATTTTGTGATATATAGCTCAGAAAACTTTCTAACCTAACATGCTTTTGCCAACAATATTGAATACACGTTTTGAAAGGAAATGTATTGCTACTAAACAAAGATGTAAACAAATAAGATAGGAGGAAATTTGCAATTTTAAAATAGTTTTTTTAATCAATGTTTGATATTTTGCCTTTTAGTTTAGAATAGTTGTACTCCTTTATACAAGAATAAAATTTTTATTGCGACTAGGTATGTGATGAATTTAGTTTTTACAGAGTTGAGTACCATTTCTGCTGGAGAGTTTTCAACATATCTTTTTAGCAGTTGGCATGTTTACTAAGAGTTTCTTATTTGACCAAAATATGTTTTCAATCATTTCAATTTGGCAGTGTTCTCGGCCGCATGCAAAGTGTAGAAAATGCACTGAGGCTGAGAATGTATCCTTTGCTAGATATGGACATACTGAAAGCATAGTAGCATGCATGTTTAGTATTTCTCAGAAAACGATTTGCATGTATTTATATATATATATATAATTTTTTAGCTGTAACTCAAAAGCACAAGTGTTGCCGCAAAAAAGCAATGCAGTTGATACACTACTGTAGCCGTAACACTATCTTGATTTAAAGGGTTACATGTTCTGATACGTAGTATCTACGTAAGAATCTCTAGAAATCGATAAACAAAGCCTCGTCCTATCTTCCAAATTCGTCCTATCTAAGGATTTTTAAAAAATTATGGCTGAAAATGAGCCTTTCGACCTATACACCCCATCGACATATACCCCAAAACTTACGGTAAACCCACCTGAAATCATTGTATAAATTATGCCAACAACTAAAAGGAAGGAACTCGAGCGGGAATGGTGCTCAATTCAAAACGTTAAGTGAAAACTTAACAGCAAGCCTACTCCAATTACTGCTTCTATTCGTGCAAAAAAGGGAGAAAAATTCTAGAGAGTAAATATCGATCTTGAATTTTGAAAATACCGTCAAGTTGTAAAATTTATCATATCCTTGCATTATATTTTTTGTTTCGTAAAAATGCATGTATTTTCAAAATTGCATTTTATTTGTTCACACTGGGCCATGTAAAGAAGTTTTTTGAGCTGTAATTTATGAATTATACAATGCAAAAATAGAAAATGGAAAATATACAGTACAATAAGAAATTACCAAAACAACGGAAATATTATATATACAATGCAAATAGTTAAATACAGTAGTGAGTACATATGAAAAAAGGAGAGCTATTAACACATCATTAAATATATATATAGTAATGCAAAAATAGAAAATAAACAATGCAATAAGAAATTGCCAAAACAAAAAAAAAAACACTAGTATAGTCATAGAGTAAAAAAGGTATTAATACTTTCATCAAATTTATATTCATTTATTATTTCTTATTCTTACCTCAAGAAATTATATTCATTACTATTTGACGTATCTTTAATAAGGTATAATTTGGTTTCGAATTTTTTTTGCAGATAATCAACCACCATTCCTCGGCGTTTTACAGCGGAACACCATATCCCGATGCCTTTTACAATGAGCTTTGTGAGTTTGGTAAGGTATAATTAAATCAAATTTAAAAGTAAAAGTTATATACTTGGTGATTATAATATGATTTAAAACATTATCTTCTATTTTTTAGGAATGTTTTCAAACATATCAGACGATACAAAATCTGGACCGTTCTTGAATGCAACTATAAACTACATCAACAAAAAACCCAAACCATGGGACCAGGTAGGTCTGTTTTAATATATTGCATATGAATCCTCTGTGATAACCAACCAATCCGTACATCATGCGATGGACTAGACCGAAATGACTTAAAGGCGCACAATTTTATTTTTACTTGTGGTATGCAAAATATATAAATATAAATTGTATAAACAATTTGTTTACGAGAAAAATGTGTTCAAGGAATGTGTCTAGTGTTTAAGATCTGTTGGGTATCACATCGGTTGATTCCTTACATATTTTAAAATTCATTTGAAGAATTTGAATATGATACATTGTCATTGATTTCTCTTTCTTAAAATCAGGCAACTGAGAAATTGTTTGCATTTATGATGGGGATGATGTCCAATCAGGTGTCGGACTCACTGTGGACAAGTCAAGGTGTGGATCAAGGATTTTTGTCGGCCATGGGATATGTAAGATGAATTGTTGTTTTTTTGTTTAAAATATATCAAAATTTCGTATTTAACAGAATTTTGTCAAAAGCGAAATGAATTGATTTTTTAGACTAACTTTCATGGGTCAGTCCACAAAGCAAGGAAAGCAGGCAATTTTGGTATGTTTTAGAACAACACATCAACTTGCAAGTTTTAGAACAACACGCCACTTTGGTATGTTCTAAGAACAACAATCACGTACAAGTGTGTTTTACACAACAAGTTTTGTCACCATGTTTGGAAAAATAAAACAAGAGATGAGTTTTATGTAATTCACTTCGACATTTTCAATTTTGATTGCGCTTTACAAAAAACATCATCTATGTCTGATTACAGGTGGAGATATAGTTGTTGTGTATCTATTGAATGTTGTGGACGAAATCGACGAATGGTAAGACAGACCCCCCCCCCCAAGTTTCCTTTCTTCAATACTAAATTTCCATGATGACACTATGCTAACTCATTTATTTTAGGTACGTCCCAATTGACGACCTATTTGAAATTTACAAGGAATTTTATGGGTCCGTACAAATCAACAAAACACTAATAGAATCTTGCTCTACTCTAGCTTTAGTGACAGCGTAAGTATGTTTAATACAAAAATAAATGAGAATTTAATATATCTCTGCTGTAATTAAGTTACAAATTTAATTTTTTAGATATGCAGAAATAACTGGAAACGCTGAGGTATTTATAAAATTTGAACATAAATAAGTAGGGTTAAAGTAACAGAATTAAAAGAACAAATGCTATTTCTTAAATGTAACTTTAGCTTATTTTAAAACAGGTAGGTATCAGTCCTGCTTCTAAAAAAAATACATATTTCTTTTCGCCTACATTCTTTGTAACCTTTTAAGAAAATCTCAGTTTTTGGACCACTTTAGTGAAGCCCATCAGGAACCCAGCAAATTAGGAAGCACGATATATTTTATTGAGATGAAATTGCAATGTCAGTTAATTCAATTTATAATCTTCAGTACTTGATAAATGGGGAAAATGCTAAAGAAAATTATAAAAACAAAGAAAAGGCTTATAAAAAAGTGTTAGACAGAGAAATAAATAAGTATAGTGAAGAAATGAGCAAAAAGTTACAAAATATGCGACTCAAAACTCCCAGACAATATTGGAAGATATTGAATAAAAACAATAAACAAAAAAATGCAGATCAAATCGATATTGAAAAATTATTTAACTATTTCAATGAGTTAAATAAGGCACCTGAAATACCAGAGAATATAGAAAAGATGCTAGATAATGAAATTAAAATACTAGAAATAGAAGAATTGAATCATAATCTAAACAAATACATTTCGCAAGATGAAATACTTAGTGCTGTAAAAAAATTAAAAAACAACAAAGCTTCAGGCGAGGATAAAATAAGAAATGAATATATAAAATCATCAATACAAATTATGCTCCCACTTTACGAAAAATTGTTTAATTTAATTTTTTCAACAGGTAAAAACCCGAATGTTGGCTTGAAGGAAATATCCTTCCAATATATAAACACAAGGGAGAGAAAAACAATCCGCAAAATTATAGACCTATAACAATTTTAAGCTGTATTGGAAAACTTTTTACATCCATATTAAATGATAGATTAAACGATTTTTCAAACGAATATGAAATATTGCAGGAAAATCAAACTGGTTTTAGAAAACAATATTCAACTGTTGATCATATATTTTCCATACATATTATATCAGAATTATTGAAACTAAATAAGAAAAAACTTTTTTGTGCTTTCATAGACTTTGAGAAAGCATTTGATAATGTATGGCGAAAAGCTCTTTGGTTTAAATTGTGTGCAAACAATATTAATGGAAATATGTACAATGTTATTCCGAATATGTATAATCAAATCAAATCAAGGATAGTCTATGATAATAACGTTACTGATTTTTTTAATTGTGAAAATGGTGTCAGACAAGGTGAAAACTTATCATCTTTTTTATTTTCAATTTATCTAAATGACCTGCAGAATTTTTTCCAACAAAATATGTCAATTGGTTTACCTACTATATCTGTTATGTTTGAACAACATTTAAATGTGTATTTGACATTATTTGCACTATTATACGCCGATGACACCGTATTGATAGCTGAATCTGCCGAGTACTTACAAGCAAAAATTAATTGTTTTGAAAAATATTGCAGAAAATGGAATTTGAAGATTAATATTAACAAAACAAAAGTTTTGATAATAAGTAAAGGAAAGAAAAAAGAAAAGCCTGAGTTTAAATACGGCGAATAGCTGATTGAAGTTGTAAATGAAATTAATTATTTGGGTATTTTATTTAGTACGTCAGGTTCTTTCAAGGAAGCAAAGCAGAAACAAGTTGACAAAGCAAATAAAGCAATATTTGAAATTCTTAAGAAAGGCCGCTTACATAATCTATCAATACGATGTCAGTTAGACCTGTTCGATAAAATTGTTCAGCCTATATTGTTGTACGGATGTGAAGTATGGGGATTTTCGAACAATGCAACTGTAGACAGAGTACATCTAAAATTTTGTAAATTACTTCTTAACCTTAAACAATCTACTCCGAACTGTATGGTGTATGGTGAACTCGGTCGACATCCCATGTCCATTGAAATACAAACGCGTATTATTTCCTATTGGTGTAAACTTAAACTTGGAAAAGAAACAAAAATATCAAGTCTGCTGTTTAAATTAAGTGATACCGTAAATCGAAAGACTAAGAAGATTGCTTGGATAAATAATGTCTTAAATATCTTAAACGATTGTGGACTTTCAAATATTTGGAACAGTCAAGCCTTCAATCCAAATTGGTTAAGAGCGAAAGTAAAACTAACTTTAATAGATCAATTTAAACAAAAATGGAATTCGGATGTTCAAAATTTATCAAAGACCCTAAATTATAGAATATACAAAGACGAACTAAAATTTGAAAAATATTTAGAAATTCTATCACGAAAAGAAGCCATAAATTTCTGCAAATTCCGTACTTGTAATCATTATTTGCCAATTGAAACTGGACGTTGGTTAAATGAACCAAGAGAGATTAGACTATGTAAGAAATGTCAATTAAATGAAAAAGGAGATGAATTCCATTATATATTAAATTGTACGGCAATGACACGTGAAAGAAATAAATGTTTAACACAAAAACTATTACGATTCAAAAATACAATTACATTTAGAGAAATAATGAATTCAGATAAACAGTCATTTTTAAGAAAACTGTGTATATTTATTAAAAAAATTACTAAAACGTGCTCCCCAAACTAGTAAAGACCTAAACCTATAATTGTACTATTTGTCTATCCTCATACTCACGCATGCCATATATGTGTTTTTATTTTTCATCATTGTAGTTTACATTTATATCTCGCTATACAATTGTAAAATTGTGAAGAGATTAATAAATTCAGTTCAGTTCAGGAAAACTATGCTTTCCATTCTGTAAAACAGTCTTGCACGTGCTCTCAAAATGAATAATTGTCAGTTAAATTTTACAAAAGAAATTACTTTTATGGATTCCAAATACTGGAACCATTGTGATCGTAGAAATGATTTAGAGTTTTGGATGACTGCACTTAAGAACATACGAAATTTGCTACGAAATACATTTTTATAAGGAGCATTTTTTTGTAAAAAAAAAAAATAATATGAATGGTCAACAATCAACATATAAATTACACATTTACGGAATTACATCACGAAAAGTTTGTATTCGCGAAGTGCGAATCTGTTTTAATAATAGGGGGTAGTCACGATTTCTTGAATCTCCATAGGATGATTCACCAGGTGATTTTTTTTTTTTTTACCTCTTACTAAATTCCAAAATTTCAAAAAAAAATTTAAAAATAAAGGTAACATAATTATGTGCTTTATCAACTGAGCTACTGGGGAATTGTGTTCGAACACTTTTAAGAGCTAGGCATTGATTAACGATCATCTGTACCTATGTACATGTAAATACTGGTGCCAGAGCATTATTCTATATTACGCTTATCTTATTTTAAACCCATTCTTATATTACCTCCACCTCTCTACATATTTATCAACCTATTCTTCAATGAAGGGCAAGTAAGTGAAAATTCTCGAAATTTGCAAAGGAACAAGGGATACAATCTAAAATCAGTTTTACAAATTCGGTTTTGAATTTATCAGATTTTTAAACAAATAAACACGAGTGAAATTGAAAGTTATCATAAACGACTGAAAATGAACCCCAAATCTGGCATTTAGTGCATTCATCCTTTGGTCTAGTGACAAAAATGCACCTTGCAGGTATGCAGTTCAATAAACCCAATCTTCATACCTAGTATAGCTTGGAAACTAGTGTTTTGATTAAAATACTTTCACACTTGACACTATCATACAATTTATTATCCAATATGATTTCAATATCATTTCGTTTCTTTTAGGTCACCCCGAGTCAGTTGACCTATTACAACTTTTTTTTTTGTCCGTTGTCGTGCAAAGTGCATTTTCAGTTTATGGGATGGTTGAACCATTTGATATATAACATCTATGGTTAAAAGAAAACAAAAAATCTGAATTTTATAGTCTTTGCCTCTATGGGACCAAAACCATCACAATTAATGCAATCTTTTTCTTTACTCCTGGATATCGAGCAGGCAAGGTGTTTGCATGACAACAATGATCAATATGATAACAATAAATACGATCGTACTTAACCCCCTTTTTTGAAATTGTGACATTTATGGCCCCTGGGTCCATAGTACAGGCAGTAGAGTGGTCTTAGTTGGTCATATATTGAAAATACATTATATCTTTAAAAATCCTCTCTACTCATGGATATCAAAAAGGTAAACTTTTGTCCATAATTATAATAAACATTTAGCCATCTACCAAAATTGTGAAATTCATGGTCCAGGAGCCTATGGTACATTTCAGAGGGAGGGGCTAAGTTGGTCATCTATATTGAAAATACATCACACCGGTAAAAATCTTCTTTATTCATGGGCAGGAAACAGTTAAACAATTTGCATGAATACAACGAGCCTTAACTCTTTATCAAAATTGTAAAATTCATGACTCCAGAGTCAAGCATTCAGGTCCTAGGGTGATACTCCGTTGGTTATACAATTCATGCCCCAGAGTGGGGCTAAGTTTGTGGTATACTGAAATCTAATATACAGTGTACCTCATCTTCTTTACTCCCGAACTTCTAGGCGACAAGCTACATGAATATGATAAAAATTATAAAGTCAAGACTAAACTGTTAAAAAAAAAAAACAAGATGAGTCCAGATAGCTTCTAGCCTGAAAAAAAACTTATATTCAGATGCCCCTCAGGGTTCATGTGCCTCTTGTTTTTATTTTCTTATAAATTAAGTAAAAGAGAAAGTAAAATAGTGAATTGAATTACACATCAATATATTTTATCACCCAAACTAAGAAGTTGTTTGATTTTTCCCTTTTTATCTGTTTTTGTTTTGGAGCACTCTAGTGTCTTAATTATTGTCGAAATTGGTCATCCTATCATAATTAATAAAAACTTTATCATTCATTCGAACATTTTAGCTGTTTACAATAGTCGCCGATACTTCCGACTTCATTGTGGACAATCTTGTGGAATATTTTCAAGGAGGATTAATGGACATGGCGGGCTGGACAAACAGGAAGTGGCACGACGCCATAACAATGCTTGAAAATGGCACGAAGTCAGTAAAACCTTTAATAGTACACAGTCGCCACCAAAAATGCCATATCAATCATTACAATATTAAAGCTGAACACGACTCGTAAATAGGCATACGCCATATTAGTTTACCTATCTCTTATATCAGCGCTTAGATATATAAACCCTTCGCATTCGTTACACCTGATTGCTTTTAGCTGGTCGCTGCGACGTGTAGAATATGTATATCCCACGTTGTCCTTTTTGTTTACGTTTTATTTCATTGCAAGTGCATCTGTGTTTATTTTACTTTGCAATGCATTGACCTGTGCAGTTGATATCGAATAACTTGATTATTTTTTTTTCCTTTACGTGGAAGAGGCATACATAAGACATTTGTGTCGCGCCTAAGTTTAATTTATCACAATGACGAGACATGTGCTCGGGTGTAATCCATAAAACAAAATACATTGAATCGTGAATAAAGCTTAGGCTTATATAGCGGTTGGAAAACGACAGAATTGAGAAAACTAATATGGCGGACAAGATAATTCTCCTCCTTTTATTTTCTTAAAAAACTCTAAAAGATTTTAGAATGTGAAAATGCAGTGAGTAATGTGTAGCATACAGACTGAAAGTACATACAGAGATATGGTTCTGAGCCTTATTTTCCTTTTCCCTCCCCCTTTTATCTTTTCATTTTTCCATTTTATTGTTCATTTCCCCTCTCTTTTCAATTTTATATTCTGTAATCTCCTTAAAAATTAGTTTAAAATACATGTCTTTGTAAAACTACAAATATTTACCATTGTTACATTTGTACCCTGATCTCTAATGAAGAGAACTTATATAGGCCATTTTTGCCTGCTGTTCAATCCATGTTCATTGCATATACATGTACTTCTATGTATATCATGAATAAAATATTTCTTAAACTAATTCTCTTCCTTTTACAAATCGTGTTCAGCTTTAAGTCTTTACAAGGCAACTTACTCTTATGCAATTTTTTTTGTAAGGAAAAAATGTACTACATATTTATTTTTCAGGGCATGCCATATTCCGCACAATCCTCTCTTTATAAATTGCTCTAAGAAGCAGGACACTGCACTGATGTTTTACCCCAAACCGCGCAGACAAACAGACAGACCATATACTGGCGACCTTTCTGTGTCCGATTTTCAGATCAGGAGGTCTCAAGGAGCCATCAGCATTAAGCCTGGACACAAACTAAAGGTTTCAAACTGACCATGTACTCATGTTGGGTGTTTGGAGAAGGAGCATTTTATTTTAGGACTTGATTATGTTTTCGTAAAATGTTCATAAGAAATAATTGACATTTCTACTATTGCCATATATGTTTCATCACTCCCGTGCAGTGATTTTTTTTTCTCCAACAAGAAAACACCTATTATGACGTCACGTTGTGCTACGTAATATTTGTTCGTGTTTCTTGCAGTAGTAATATTCGGATAGTTTTTCAAGAAATTTAGTAAATGGAGATAAAGGTTTCATTCATGTTCGTTAGTTACCGGTTTTCTCCAACTCTCATTCCTCAACTTTGTCAACAGACACTCGGCAAGTCTAATGTCTATTGACAGTTTAAAAAAAATTAAAGGAACGATCTAGAGAAAAAACGGAAGCTAACGAGCGCAAGTTATGGAACCTTTATGTCTTTTATGAAAATGGGAAAAATGGAAATACATAGCATATTTGAAAGATAACATTTTGAAATATAACATAAGTGACAAACTTATGAAGAAAAAAATAATTTCACAAGAAATCTGATTCTTGTTATTTTTTCCACAAAAAGAAAAGGCTAACAGAGCTTAAATCCCAAGTGAATAAGATAAAGAAGCAAAAGCTGGAGCCAGAGCAGGTGGGGGATGACTATCACTGGAAGATTTACTTTAATGACTACAATCATGGATCCTTGCTCGGAAAGTGTGTAAAGGGACCTTTACTTCCGATTAGATTAATCGTATAGCGGGACCGTTTCTTGAAAATTGAATTTATGAAAAATAATAGACAGTAAATGGACAAAGCTAATGCTCTTGTTAAAAACTCATGAGGATCTATTATTCCGAACTTTATAGTAAGTTTCTGTGAGCATCTTTGTTTTTACTCGCAATAGATCTCTGGCAGCGGCTGATATTGACGGGGATGGTAATGTGGATGTTGCCATCGGAGCTCCAGGATTTTCCCAGAATGAAAACATGATGGCGGGGAGAGTTTATATACTTTACAGTGAGTAAATTATATATATTCATGGCATTTCATTATCAAAATATCCACAATATCAGGAATCTTTTCTCGATGTATGTACATTTATTCAATTCGTTTAGCATAATACATGTAATTATATCTGTGGCCATTTCAGATAGTGAAAATGGTTTTCCAAGGCCTGGTAAATACTTTGATTATGTAGACATTAACAACTTGACAATTGGATATAACAGAATTTTTGATGGAGAAAAGGGGGTATGCAAATATTTTATAATCAATTCCGATTAAAAAATCAGGGATGGCAATCGAATACAGAATTGTAAATCGGTTAGACGTTCCGACCGATTAATCGTATCAAAATACATGTATATATATTCGTGACTTTTTTAAAAAAAAAAGAAGTTCTATTCATAAACTAATATCACCTGCATATGGAGTTTATGTCCGTTTGCCCTATCATGACGAGGAGCACACGGCCGGTGTGATCGGTCGAAAGGGGATGCTTACTCATCCATGGCACCTGATCCTACCTTAAATGTTTTTAGAGGTCCATGTTTGCTCTGCTCTCAAATTGTATATTGTTTCAATGGACTTTTTGGGCTTGATCACTGTTCGTTATCTCTATATTTCATATAAAAACTTTAGTAATATTCTGTTTTTGTCTGACCAGAACAATCTATATATTTTATTTCAATTTCAGAAGGCAAAATGAGAAAACCATAAAAATGCCTGAGATCTTAAAGGCATTGATGATTTTTAAGACCAAATTTCATACACATGCATTCTGTATTGAAAATATAGTCAGAACTATAAATTTACATTGTTTAATAAGAAAGCTTGATAGATTACTGCAAAGGACAGAAGGGGTAAGATACACATTATAATCATTTCACGGTACTTAACGGTGATTTATATCACTTGGTAATAACATGATGTTTAAACAATAATTAACACTTCACAAACTGACCGATTGCCCTCAAACGGGAGAATCTGAATTGGCTCAAATTCAGCTTGAAAAGATATATGCAAAAACATTAACTCAACGTTCATATATATATTTTTATTTATTTTAAGGAAATTGCATTCAAATCTACACATATTTTATTATATTTTCCCGACTAACCGATTCAAATTTTCCAACCGAATACCATCGTTCCGATCGAGTAACCGGTTTACGGTTACAGATTGTCATCCCTATAAAAAAGAGATGTAATACTCGTTGCTGATACATTATAGATATATACTTTTTTTTACTACTTTATAGACTGATTACTCTTTTGTACGATTAAAGTCTATTCAAGTAAATTGTTATTTATATCTGTGATAGGTACAATCTCGATTCGGATCATCTGTTACATTACTTGATGTTAACCTAGATGGTATGGTGGATTTAGTAGTTGGGGCAAGCTCCTACGGAAGCACGAGTCCTTTAGATTACAATGTATGATCTTAGAAAATATAAAAATATCTGTATGTAAACATGAAAAATGTTTGAAATTGTCATTATACTGGTACTAGTTGCTCCGATTAGGTTTTTAAAAGACCTAGATAATCTAAAATACTTTATCTTTTTTGGTAGGGTATGTTTTCGTTTTACGAACTCTTTAAGGTCCCATTTATAAAATATGTCAAAGAACACAGGCACTTGGAGGTTGCCACCCCCCCCCCCCTTTCCATTTTTTTCCTTTCGTAAATCTGGGGTCGACACACCTTTTTCCTATTCTAATATGCACTACCCGATATCGATAATGTAACCTTTTTGTCTCAATAAGCTGTTTATATATATATATATATATATATATATATATATATATATATATATATATATATATATATATATATCTTTTTTGACTGATCAGTCGAAAACGATATATATTTAAAAACAGCTTATTGAGACAAACGAATTGTGGACCCCAAAGTTTAAAAAAAAAAAAAATGGAAAGGGGGGGGGGGTCCAGCCCCCAAGTGCCTGTGTCCAAGAAAATCAAAGTTGCACATATACAGTAACTTGTACTTCTCTTACCTTAGCACAACTTTAGCATACATGTACATGCCACTGCCTGATATCATACTCATCTATCATTATTCGATATAAATATTGTAATTTATTGATGTTCTGACAAACAGGGTAGAGTTTACGTGTTTTATGGGTCTGGTAAAGACAGGAACCAGAAACCAGATATCACTCTAACATGTCAGGTACATTTTTGGCAATGTTTGTATCAATCGGTGGTATTTTCAGCAAACAAAAACCTTGATTTCTTGATATACAACAAGAGTATTAGCAATAAAAGAAAATCTGTTTCATGAAACAAACTCTAAACAAAAACATACTTATTTTGACTACATATCTTGCATACAAAAAATGATTAGTTTTGATAAATTTAATTTCTTTTATTTAAAGTCTAAATTCTGTAATCTTGGATACTCGTTAACATCTGTCGATGTTAACAAAGACGGACATCTTGACTTAGTGATGGGTACACCTCACTACAGTGGAGGAAACCTAACACAGAGCGGAATGGTGGTCATTCTCGTCTCCGCATCAACAGGTTATTCTAATTTGAAAAAAATATATACATATACACGCTGATAAACTGCTACCTAAAATCTAGGAGGTAAACTATAGATTCTTTATTATTTACTTCACCTGTGAAGTTGCCGTTGTCTAACCCTTCTTTTAACTAAATTTTATACACGTAAATGTTACCCATGAAACTAAATAATGCAAAAACTCTATTTTCTTGCGAAATTACTTCATGGATACACTATACTGAATTCTAAATTCTGTTTAATGAAAAATATTTTCATATAAGAAAAAATAGTATTGATTTAAATACATTCCATTGTTATTTATGTGGTTTTGTTGAAATTTATATTGGACAATTTTATGCTATATAGCATCTGGTACAACCATACCTGTGGAATCTCTTACAAGGAAAATATATGGAGAACAGGTACGTATGCCGTGAAAAACCTTATATGGATACTTTTTTTTTTTGAGAAACGATTTCAATTGAAACTAAAACTTCCCCTCCCTTGAATAGTCATACAGTTGGTTTGGTCAACGGATAAGCGGAAAGAATGGCACTCTATTGGTGAATCAGCCATACTTCAGGATCTGCGAAAAGTATGTGCTGATATTTAACAATTCAGACACGGATTAACTTACAATGATTGGTTGAAAAGATAGTAATGAAGCTTGATTGCATCATTGCAATTTGAGTGATAGAAAATATACCTACAATTTTCATTTTCCTGAGATTAGATCAACTTCAGCATAATCATGATATATTTTGACTTTTTTTCTGCAGCCCAGCGTGTCCATCTTTTTCTGAGTCAGACCAACAAGCTGTTGGAAAATTGCACGTCTATAACTTTGGCAACAGGACTGCAATGACCAACATGTCTATTGCTGGTCGGGAAGCTTATGACCTCGCCGGACATAGTAGTGATTTTGGTGACCCCTTTGGCAACGGGTCATTGGTCGTTGCTGTAGGGGTTCCAGGTGCGGATGTAGATGGAGAAATCCTTACTCTAAAAAGTAAATGGACGCAAGCTGGAAAAGTAATTTTATTAAAACTGGAGAAAGGTCAGCTGACAGAAATAGCAAGCTATGAAAGTGACAGAAGATACAGTAGATTCGGAATGAGAGTCAATGTAAGAACTTCATCACCTATCTAAATTACATTCATTTCATTTAATGCATGAGCTTTATTTACATAAACCTAGGACAATGGTTTTCCTGATCAAGTCTTTCTGTTGACCCTCCGTCTGCACTCTATAAGCTTTTCAACCACTATGTTGAGGTAAAATACCTTCCCTTCAAAGACGGGTAATTAAAACTGAGAGCAAGATAGTGTCAAATTGGAACACAATTGGACTAGAAATAACTAGAGAAAATAAAGCACCCTCATACCTCCCTGGGATACATTTTACAAGATTATAAAAGATAATTACTTTTCTTAATTATATATTCATCATTTTCAGACTGTGTGAATTATCTTTTTTTTTCTTTTTTTTTTTTTTTTTTTGTAAATATGCCTAGCTCTTTGGTCGATGAAATAGGATATAGAGTCCAAATTTTATTGTCTTTACATAGCAAAAAGATTGTAAAACAATTTTAAAAGCTTCTATTTAATGATGTAACAAATATATTCGGATAAAAAAGTCTGTTCAGAAATATACAGAATACAATATGGCAATTCTTTGACGTGATTTATGAAGACCTTTAACTGCCATTGCGTATGTATTATTTTTTATGAAACTATATGACCACAACTTGGGGTAAATGTGACATTACTTATGTCTTTTTTTAATTCGAAGATATTTTAAGAGCAAAATCTATCACGATATTAGATGTATTAATGTCTCATTAACGTTTCTTAATTCTTAGTAATATAAATAAAAGGAAAGGTTAAGATTAAAAAAAAGCTGAGGTAAAAAAAGCTGATGACGTTATACAAATCTCATCAACATGCATCAGCATATTAGGTTTGTTTAAAATATCTAAAACAGTTTCTTTGAAACTGAGCCAAACAATAATTTAAGAACAGTGGGGTCAATATCAGAAGAAAGTTCAAGGTAAAAAAAAAAAAAAAAGAAGCTGACGCTGTTGAATAGCTCTGATCAATAGGCATTCGATAAAAATATTTTTAATAGTTTCTTAGAAACTGATGAAATTGTGATGGAAGGACAGACGGAAGGACAGAAGACGGACATGACAAACACTATTCATGGCGGGGGATAAAATGCTATTCTCATTTGTGACACTTCCTCTCCTTGCTTGATCAGTCGTTCAAATATAATCAGAATGTTTTGTTTTATAACAGTTTGCTGATATTAATAATGACGATATCGACGATTTACTGATTGGGAGTCCATACAGAAATGATGATCCGTCAAATCTTTTCAGCATCAGTAAGGAAATTGCTTTATAACTTTTCAAATTTTTCAATTTTCATTTTTTTTTTCTCTCTAAATAATCTTGCAAAAAAAAGAATGAATTTATAACATATGTTGACAGTATTTGATGGGAAGACATACGCTTTTTATGGAGGAGGAAATTTTCCTGTTGGTAATGCTACAAATAGACGTTGTGAGAGGCTATGGCCCTGTCCAGACCGCAATGTAAATTTTTGTATAGATCTTTTATGTAGCCCCTCTAGTGTATCTCGGTGTAATTAATGTACATGTAATGAAAATGTTTAAATTGAATAAATAAATATTCCATATTTGGTAACTCTGATATGTATCACTGCAAGTGAACTTTAATTTATTTTCTGTTTTTCTTGTAGGCTAATCATACATTCTCCTCATACCTTTCGGATAAGAACTATTTTGGAGATAATTTTGTAACTCTTCCAGCCATTAATGTGGTGAGTAATAATAAAAGAAAAATTACGACTAAACTGGCTTCCCAGGGTCCTTCCCCATCAATGTACCGACCACAAGATTAAACTGAGCAGTGTTTCACTGATATGAAACCATGAGTCCATGGTGGGGACCCTGTTGACCTTTACTGTAGAGAGCAAAGAATGTCTAAAAATATCGCAAAAAATTTCTTACTATATAAGGCCATCTTTAAAAAAAAAGTTTGTTTACCCTCTCGGGATAAAACAGTTGAGAAGTTAGGTAGGTATAACACAATTTTTTCAGGAAAAAAATCAACATTAATACTGAGTTTTCTAAATTTATTGAAATTGAAGATGTTAATTTAATATTTACAAGAAAATGGCATTCAACAGTGTTCGTCTCACAGTTGGCTTAGTAGAAAAACACAGCAAATGTAAATATTTGCAAATATAAATTTATATCATAATATGAATAAAAATATATAATGTCGTTATATTATAATCGTACTTAGCCAGGTGATTAATGATTTATTCCAAAAAACTCATTTAATGTGAAGACTATAAATGTAGTTCAAACTATCTTGTTTTTTTACTCTTTTGAAACGTACTGACGTTGCGCACGGTGTTGGTACTATAAAATCTGACTCTTTAGATGTCGTAAAGAAAGTGGCGTTTTCAAGATGTTAAAGTTACTAGAAATTAAAAATGAAATTAATTATTTTATCCAAGGTAATAAATTATTCTAAAAATTCTCTTTTTAATAATCTAAAAATATATTAGTTATGATATGGCTTTATTCATTATTGGTTATTACGGCGAAATCCCCGTGTCCAACGTTACATAAATTATTGTTCGCGCAACTACAAGATATAAAAAGATCCACTTCCAATCCTCTAAATTAAATAAAATTTAGGAAATATAATAATATGTATGCATTCTTTGCGATATTGTTGAATTTTTAGCATCATTTTCTCAATTTCACGAGTTTGGGCTGTATCTACAGTGCGTAAGTAATATGTCCAACAGGAAAAAATCGTTTCCCAAAGTTGGCATTAGCCCGCATGGCGATGTGTACGAGACATAAATGCCAAACAAAGATAAATGTTGATGAATAATCTTTCAGTACATATGTTTCTAAAATTAGTTAGTACATTACGCAAGTTTCGAGACTGTACACACCAACGATAGAGGCGCAAACAGTATCCATATCAGCATGGAAGTGGGACAGGTCAAACTTGCATCAATAAATGAACGATGGCTAGGGCTTTTAAAATATATTTAATGTTATACATGTAGAAAGATTATACATGTAGATAATGTCGAGCAGTGATGATTTTGATGATTATATTGAGCTACACTTTACGTATTTTACAAAGCTAGTCTACTTCTTGAAAACAAAAGAACCTCATAACGTTTCTTTGATAGTACAAATAAAATATATATATATATATATATATATATATATATATATATATATATATATATATATATATATATATATATATATATATATATATATATATATATATATATATATATTTGGGAGAGGACTATCTAAGTTTTTAGAACTTGTGTCCAATCCCTTTGACACATTGTCAATAAAATATGTTCAAAACAAACAAATATATGGAGATAACGAACAGTATTTGAGCTCAAAAGTCCATTAAACATTACAAAAATAGGAGCAGAGCAAACGCGGACCTCTAAGACATCAGAGGTGGGATCAGGTGCCATGGAGGAGTGAGCATCCCCTGTCTTTTCTAAAAAGTTGGTGGACTGTTTGAAATTATTATAATGATAAGTGTCAGTGTGTCATTCAGAAAACAATGTGCAATGAACAGATGCGTGTATATTTATTAGAGATCCATGTCTCTTAATTTTCTTCGTCTGATGTCTTATCCACTGATTTTCTTTTGTTCCGATTTTTTGGGTAGAAAAAATGATGCCTTCAATTAAATTCAGTAATTTTCGAGCTGAACTCAAAAGTGCAGCATCATCAACCTGACGAACTGAGTTATAAAAGACCGGTATATCGATAATGTAACGTATCCAAGATCATAAATAACTGGGAAGAGTCTATGGGCAATAACTATCCCACCTGTCAGTTTACGCAGAAACTAAACTCCCCTCCTTAATGAAAGAGCGCTCCAAGGGAGATAATCGCGAAACTTGAGTTATGAAATGATAAATTATGGTTAAATTATTGCAAAGGATAATTAGTTTAAATGATCTTTTTTAATGATTGTCTTAATTTGTCTTATATTGATTGTCTTAATTTTTTGCAGACACAATTGGTAATATCAGCTTCTATATGTGCAGATGACTATGATGACTACGGATCAGATTCCAGCTACGTTTATGTATTTGATACAGGCAGCAAACTGAAAGAAACATAATGTTATAAACCTTTAATACATTAATTAAAAGAGAACTTTCATACATGAACATAAAGAGCAAGAGCCACTTAAGGCCTTTTTTGGCCCTGAGAATTTCTGAAAAATCGAAACTACTCAGTTTTAGTTGAAAATGCAGTATTTATAACTTGCACCCCTGGTGACAGTGTATCTATTGAACATGACGTAATTTTCTCTCTAGTCAATACATTATGACGTCATAAAATGCGTCATTTTCCCCATATCCTGTAAATTCTCTTAAAAATTGCCAAAAGTTGAGGTATTTTTTCAATATTACATATCGAGCACAACCTCTGATCCAAAATATGCAATTTCATAATGAAAGATCTGTTTCTGAAGATCACAAAACATGTTTTAATTTTTGGATCGTGGGCTGTGCTCATATTTTAATTCTTTGCTGAAGGTAGTCAAATACGCATGTTTTCTGCAAAATTCAAGAACATTGCATTTTCCCAAAGCTTGTTTTCGAATACCTGGATTCTCAAAAAGAAATTTTGTGATAGGAAATGAAAGCACTAAGTCTCTACTTTATTTTGATATATGAAATGGGATATAGGTTGATAGTCGATTAACTGATATAAGGACAGGGCCATTTTATGCATAAAGTGAACCTAGCTTTTTATAAATGCATCACCATTGTAAATAATTTCATCACATTAAATAATAGTATACTTTAATGTAAATTACTTGAATTTGATTCATCGAGAAACATTTGTTGAAAACACGCTGTTACCCTCTGAAGAATGAAACTACGCCCTCCAGCGCAAGAGAACAAAGGTGAACAGTCAACATTGCTTGACAACGGGTGATATTCGAAAAAAAAATATTGACTGCGCGGAATCTATGCGCACAAGCTTCACCTATGAAACATTCAGTATATAATAAATACTGCATATAGCTGAGGGTAACATTGAGGCTGCGCCTCGGTTGTTACCCTCAACTACATGCAGTATTTACATAATGTTTCCATTTTCTATTCCAAATACTGTATATGTACATGTTCAGTATGATTTATATTTTTCTTAACTTAAGCTTCAGCCCTGAATAGGGATAACAAATAATTAAAACCAAACTTACCTTATTATTGCATTCCGTCCATGCCCGTCAGATGAGCTAAAGGATCAGTTCGTTATAAATGCAGCACCGACCTATGGGATCGGGATTGGTTTTAAGCTTTACAAAAAGTTTATCAATCTTCGTTCCGGTCAATGACTTTAGGCTATGTACATCATTTCAGTGGTTGATCTAGAAGTTCGAAGGGGGAGAGTATGGGAGGGGGTTCGCTCGCCTGGAGAAATTTTTGTTTTAAATGGCTCCGAATGGTGCATTTTCAAGCATTTTTGGCCACTTTTCATAGTAAAATTTGTAAATAAAAATTTGGAAATATTTTTAACTTATATATAAAAATGAGACTTTTCCAAAAAAAAAAAAGTCTTAAATCTTATATATTAGGAATATCGGACTATCTAGAACATGACAACTAAATTTGTATATACTCCAACCCAGTAAATTCAAAATTTAGAACATGACAGTACGAATTTCACAATTTTGATAAAAGGATGAGTACTCATTATAATCATTTAGTTTGATTGCTAGATGTCATGAGAAAAGAAAAATATTTTCAAAGATGCAATATACATATATTTCCTAAACATGACCAACTAAGTCGGCATCCTAGGGCATGAACCCAGAGGGTATGAATTTCACAATTTTGGTCAAAGTTTGAGTACTCATTATAATCATGCAGTTTGCCCGCAAGATATGAATATAGAAGATTTTCAAAAATGGAATATATTTACAATATATGACCAACTAAGGCCAGTCCTGCAGCCTGAACTCAGAAGTCATGAATTTCACATTTTTGGTAGATGGCTCATTAATTGCTTATCATAATCACACCAGCGGTTTGACTACCTGGGGTGCGTTCAACAGCCTAGCTGCTACGTAAAGCTACGCTCTTGAACGGAGAGCTAGCCTAGCCGCTACGTAGGGAGAGCTAGCATAAATATTTAATGCTAAATACCAAATCCAAGATGGCCTCCTTAGTTACAACTTCACAGCACACTAGATTGTAATAAAATGGGGAATTATTTTCTACATCTTAATGAATTAAATGTATATATTTACATAATTTTCGCTTGAAATAATTTTTTTTTGTTCCAAACATAAGTTTTTAATAATATGTTTTATCCCAAATCTTAGACTTAGCAGCTAGGCTAGCTGTCTGTTCAATAGAGATAGATATCTATCACCTAGCTGCTAAGTTAGCCGCTACGATCTTGAACACAGTCCTGATGTCCAGGAATAACAAAGATTTGATTTGCATTGATTTTGGTACTCCTCAGCCCCCGGGAGGGAGAGACCATGAAATTCTCATTTTAAGTTAATTACTCTTCGTTATTTGAGCTCTCATAGTGACCATCTTTTAAGTATCAGTATCCAAGTTTCGATCAATGTTTGCATGTTATGAAAGGCATTTTGTGATTATGATCACATTAAATGAAAGATGTTTCACTTTCACTCATATTTGCCCTTGTGTCCATATTCTCTGATTCTGTGATCTTGAGCACATCATATCTGAACAAAATAGAATTATTGCGAGCAAGGTCTTAAAATGGTACTCCCCCCCCCCCCAATTTCTGCAGCATATTCTTTCAAACTATTGAAACTTCTGCAGCATATTCTTTCAAACTATTGAAACTTCTGCAGCATATTCTTTCAAACTATTGAAACGTCTGCAGCACATTCTTTCAAACTATTGAATGAAATGTTTTTTATTACAAAAATATGGTCCAGACATAAATTTAACACCTTTTCTGCCCGTACGAATATGCATACCCAAATGACTATGAAATACACTCAAGTCATAGGTAGTTACACCTTTGTGTAAAGCATAAACTTCCAATGTCCCTGCATTCGAAGTATTGTACCAAACTCAAATAGTACACTTTTACTGCAGTGACCTTGAACATGCTAAATGTCCTTGAGTCAAGATCAAACATGCCCAAATGATCTTTGGTCAAGGTCATGACAAACCTGCAGATCATAAATAAACTTTGAGTTAAGTATAAGCTTTCAAGTCTTTTCATTAGAATGTTATAGAGTGGGCACAGATTCACAGATTGCACTACTAGTATTCTTCTACCAATGACCTTGAACTTGTTCAAATTACCTTGGGTCAAGTTCATGACACATCTCCAGGTCAAATGCAATCTTAATATCAAGTATGAACTTTCAATGGCTCTTCAATGAAATGTTATAAACAGACATGTTTGTACGGACATATGGATGGATGGACCGATGGACAAGGTGATTCCTATACCCCCTCCCTTTCCAAGTTTTGTTTGTGGGGAATATAATATTCCCTTTGAAACTGAATGTGCATTTATCACTCAACAATAGTAAATTTATGAGTAAGCTTTGATCAGAAGCAATATAACCAATATAATTGATACTGTACATGTATTTATTTTTCCCCCACCCCTTCAAAAAAGCTTATAAATGCTAGATTGACACACATTTTGACCTTTTGTAACTTTTTTCTACTAAAGTTACCAATCTGATTAAAATCAGATCTTTGTTACGCTCAGAAATTCTGAAAGTCGCTGTAGATATGACATATAGGTGACCTCTTACAAGTACACAGCATTCATTTTTCCAGCGGTGGTTGTAGATTTTGTGTATATTATAGTGATAAACATAGGTAATTTTTCCAAAATTAATAAGTACTGATGTCATGTTCTTTTCCTGTTGTTATGGCAACAATATAACTACAAAAATTTTGCTTTTGTTACTTTTAAGAAGTAAGGTAATTCATTCTTTCAACAAATAAGGTAATCAAAACACCTTATTTTCTCACATACAGAAAACATATTCATAAAAAAAATGGCTAAAAATCATTGATTTCATAAGGATTTATGAACCCATTGCTAAGGAGATCGATTTCCTTGGATACTAGTCCCTTAATATGTCCAAAAAAAAATTTTATTGTGTTTGAGCATTAGGTAGGACAACATCAATTATATACATTAAGCTTTTGAAAAACTAAAATTTTTGACTTTCCATGAAATGCCTGATGCTTGCTGATTTTGGCTCTTAAATATCTGGAGATGTTTTTTTTTTTCAAATGGAAAATGATATGAGAATAATAAATCACATTTGTAGTCAAAATTTCAGAACTGTAAGTTAAGATTGGAATAATCTTAGATCGATCATGACAATGAGCACACTGCCAGTGTGACAGGTCAAAAGGGGATGCTTACTCCTCAAAGACACCTGATCCCACCTCTAATGATTTTTAGAGGTCAATGTTTGCTCTGCTCGGTTTGTAATGTTTCAATGGACTTTTTAGCTTGATTACCGTTTGTTATCATATTTCACTGACAAAGGTTTAGTATTGTCACAACAGAAAAATTCATATTAGAAGGAAAATTTTCTTTTATAGTATCCATAGTAGGCTTTTCTAGCTCTTTCTGACAATTATTCCGATGAGAATACTATTTTTCCATCAGATTTAAACATAAGTCCCAAATATATATATATACTGATGTGTTATTTTTATAGAACTGTGATTGTACGATTTTCATTATTTGTACTTAGAGAAAAAAATCATAACATTTGTTTTTCACACACAATTTCCATTCATGGCAATATTTACTCAATATATCTATACATTTCTGTAAACTAGTAGGTGTCTCTGATACAAGAATATGATCATCTGCAAAAAACATGTGGTTAATAGGCATTGAATCTAAACGAGTTGGATCTGTGGATATATTATTGAAATATTTTACAAAATCATCAGTAAAATTATTGAAAAGAGTTGGGCTCAATTTATCGCCTTGTTTTACTCATCTATTTCCAAAAACTGCTTCATTCATTTGATTGTCTTTTTTACAGGAGTAGTAAGCATTTGTGTACATATTGTACTTAAAAGTTGCAGAAAATTGCCACCAAAGCCTTTCTCATTAAATTTATATAAAAAAGCAGATCTCCAGTGTCAGAAGCTTTGGAAAGGTCTACAAAACAGGTAAATACTTTCTTTTTTAAATACATATTTGTTTATGTATTCTTAATACATGTATGTAGATATTTTCCAAAGTTCTGTGGTTTTTTCCTAAAAAACCTGACCGATATTGACTGAATAAATTATTAGTTTCAATTTAATAATTCACGCATTGCTGAACAATGCCAAAGACAACTTGTAACACTAAGACCTCTGTAGTTATTGTATCATTTGGAGCATCATTTTTGTATAAAAGTAATAAAATTAACTAATAGGCACTTACTTTTCACGTTAAAACATGAAATATACATGTTTTTCCATGAAAGATTCAATATGCAAATCATGTAAATGGAAACATGTTATAAGAACAATGAATGAAGACTGACTTTTGCTTTAAATGCTCTTTTACACATACTGAGTAGTGCTAATACCATACTTTTATCCAGCTAAAATAATCTGCCCTTATAAATATACAACATAATAAAAGGAAATCAATAGCATATTACAGGATTTGAAATTGATTCAAGTATTCCTAAAAATATATCACACCAAGATAAAGAAATTGATTTTTTTTCTTTATTTACATGTACATGTATTTTCTTCATTTATTATGTCTGTTGAGTGACACTTTGTCTTTGAACATTTAGGGGAAGAATGTCATACCCTATTTTGAAGGTGCATTACATAAATTCAATATATACATATTATATATGTAATAATTTTCTGACAGTCCAAAAAAAATTTTGTACTAGTGTTAAAAGCCTCTATAGCTATCACTTTGCCTTAAACCTACTAAGAATATCAAATTTACTAGTCTACCTAAACCTTCTGTCTTTCTTCTTTCTATTACTACAAAAGGCATTTTACATAATATTTTTTTTTTACTGAAAAAATATAACCCCGTATCTTATAAGTCAATCTGATAACTAACAGCTGAGTAAAATACAATGTTTTATTCTGAACATTTATAACATTATATTTATCATATGCCAAAAAAAAAATGCAAACAAAACATTTCTCAGTTTGAAATGCTGTGCCAAATGTAAAGTAAGTCACTTTAATATACCCAGCTGAGTCAAGAAATTTAATTATTATGGCAGTTTTTACTGCACCACTATGTGCTCCAGCATTGATAATACAGTTATAATTCCCTATTAGGATTTGAAAATACAGCATTTAGAATCCGTGTCAAGAAGCTGCAACCTGTGATAATGGCTCCTCCAAGTAGCTTGCCAATGCCTCCATCTACAACAGAGAACATACCAGTACTGAACAAACTGCATACTAGCTACAAAGCCTACAATGTATATTGTTATACCTTTAAATAATTGTTCCTACCCGGTATATAAATCTTTACTAAAAAAGTCTAACATTTCCAATGTTTTACTGAGCGGTCAAAAAAAAATCGATGTTTGACCACGGAGCGAGATATTGGACCTCTTGATTAGATATTGGACTGCTTACGTCACACAATGGGCGGGATCAGCATTTATATTCGTTGGTTTTCGAAAGTGACTGAATTGACCAAGTTTAACCTCAGTACCGGTAAAGGAAATTTATAACAAAGAAGCCAGCAAAAGATACATGCATGTCAAAATATAATAAAGGGTAAAACAAAACATTTATTGACTGTCATCGTCGCAAGCCACGGGTTTTGTGTCCATTCTATTTCCACAAACCCTTGGCTGCCTCCTACCAAATTCTCTCGTTCTCTTGACTGAATCATTGAATATTTATTAAGTGATGCCAGATTTACCTTGATTAATGAAATCACTCTGTAGCAATTTTTGGTACACTTAAATGGCGGCGCCCACAATGAAATCATGTTTGCTATGCGTGGCAGATTTATTGAAAAAAAAAATATGATAGATCCTGAAGAACAGAGGTGAGTAACGTATATTCTAAAATACTTACAAGGTTTTACATTAAAATACAGGGTTTCGAATGTAGACGTTGTGTGGGAACGCTGAATAGCGTTACTCTTTAAGAAAGGAAATTCGAACCGAAGTTGATGTACAGCTCGTGGTTATGGTTACATCCAAATACAAGATAGACTGATCATTTTCATTGGTTCTGACTTGAAGCGTCAGATGTTATTCCATTGGTTGAATTTATGTTATTAATATTCATGAGAACGAGAGAAATTTGTAGGAGACAGCCATGGGTTTGTGGAAATAGAATGGACACAAAACCCGTGGCTTGCGACGATGATTGACTGTGTTCTCCTAAAGGCCTCAGGCAAACAGTTTGATTCTTGGGTCCGACAAAATGCATGTCACCCTCAAACCCAATCAATAAATGTATATTACTTACTGCATTCCATGCAGCTATAATGTATATTACTAGGGCCTTGTTTGGATTGAATTCAAACTCTAGTTTGTCATTGTCTATGATCAAAAAACGTCAAAATCGTGACTAAAGATCATTAAAATGGTAAAAGTCACTTAAAAAAATTTAGTGTTCAGGGTTGTGGGTAACCACTCACCCACTCGCAAATGCGAGTAAAATTTGCTGTGGGCAATTAGATATTAAAAATCTGGTCACCCACATGGTGAACAATGTTTTTTCCCGAAACATATTCACATTTCAGTTTTATATTGTATGTACTTTCAGTTTTTGAACAAACATTCTACTAACCTAGATTATTTGTATTGCATGCAAGCATATTAGTCAAACATGTACGTAACATAGATCAAACATGGCTATTTATCGAAGCGGTTAATTTGCAATCTTGATGATACGAGAGCAAACATTTGAGATTGTTCTTAAAGAAATATTGTAACAATCGGCTATGGCTGTGAGACACTCCATCAGGACTACTTATTCATAGATAGAATTTGAATTATCGTGTCAAATACACACAAAAAAGATTAGAATCAAACTTCAGAACAGGTTGTATGTAATTTAATATGCCCGGTTAAACCATACATGCGTCAGTTGTAGGGTTAAATGCTACAAAATGAAATGAACAAATTACTGTATCAAGATTTTTTTAGAAAAGAGAAAACCTGATGAAAATTCAAATGCTGCAAACATATTGATACTAGGAATCTAAAGAAATCAGTTTTAAAAAATTTAAGAGTTTTTATTTTTAATTAACATATAATTTGGGCCCCTGGGTCACATTGTGGGCCCATAAAATTTCAAAAGTTAGGAGCCCACATGGCCCCAAAGTTTTCAAAAGTTAACCACAACCCTGGTGTTGGAATTGTGTCACAAATCTTGTCCAAGCAATAATTTTCTGATATTGCCCTTGATAACATAAGATGTGTGTCTTGATTCTGTTTCAAATTCCCATCAAAAAAGAAAATGGCTGAGGTAAGCTGTTGAAAGAGATGAAATGATTACTATATTTCTTTCTGAAAAAATTATTGATTGCACAGTTGCTGAAAGACTTTTTACTTACCTTAGCCTTTAGCATACCAAATCCCACATTTTCTTTAGAACAAATGCATAACAAAAGATTGGCTACTTTAGTAATGGCAACTTTCCCCTCCTACAAAGATATGTTGCAATTTTATCATAGGCTCTACAACTGAGGAAAAATCATATTTTTATAATGACACATGATAATTGTTAGGAAAGTCATGGTCTGCTGTATTATATAAAATTTTGTTCCTATAGGTTTACTAAATGAAGCAATTTGAATACATGTATATGCACATGATGCACCTAAAAATTCATTTCAGAAGTCCTGTCATTTTCATTTAAGTAATAAATGAAATGTTTTGAGAACTTTTGAAAGCATTTGAAAACCATAAAATCAATCAATGTCTAATGATTAATACTGTAGATTCCTAAATGTACGCGAGGAATAAATTAACGCGTAATTACGCGAGAAACACCACTCGCGAAATAAAATTACTCGCTTTTATTTTTATGGTGCTTTAATACATGTAAAATCTCTAGATAAATCACCCATTCGCGAATTATTGTTCTCGCGATTTGACGCCCTTGGGCCTTTTCGCGATATTAAGTACTCGCGTAAAATAAGGAATCTACAGTAGTCTAGGTCACAAACCTCACACTCTAACATGATGAATTTGAGTTTGTCGTCACTGAAGGCAACAGCCCCACTTTTCTGGTATGACATCCAGACGTTACTGGCAATGGCAGCTGTAACAGCCGCATCCTTGTCTCCATATCCAGAGTAAGCTAACAAGGCACCCTCATTGTTTAGGAGTCTGATAAAAACATTTACGATACAAATAACATGCAATATATTGAGCTGCTCTTTGCATGCTTCACAATCAAAGTTAGAATAGAATTTCTTCTTCTCATACTAAATCATATTCTTAAGAGTTTTTTTCAAACAAGTATTCCATGTTAATTTATATAAATATTAACTTAAGAAAAAATTATGTTGTAAACACACAAGTTAAAAAAATATCAAAATATCATCCCCTTTTTCTCTTCCCGCAATGAAGAACGTAAACCAAAAAACATGCATAATATACTTTGCCTGTGAATGTTTCAGATCGTATCTACGTACAAAGTACTTTGAACACCGCCTGTATTAGCCTGACTTAGAACTTGAGTGAGTGCTTTAGGCTTTAACATGTTTTTTGTTTTTATTTGGTGGAAGCTCCTTTACTTTTACTTTCCCATGTCAAGTCACATGACAAAAGTGTACAGGTTTGTATCGCGTTTTATTATTGGTTGTTTTAATAGGTCGTGAACTCTTACTCACACTTCCGTAAAAAACACGACAAAGTGACGATGGCCGAGAGAAAGAAAGTACGGGAGGACTGTGTAGAATATCGAATTTTTCCAGCAGTCAGCGGCCACAATGACCACCAGACTTTACTTAACACATTGGACACTTGCTTGGCCGTAGTCAGCCCCCACGTGGTGGATTACATTTGGCACATTGACCCATTTCAGTTGACTCCTGTGGACGGTATGTCAAGACTACCAATTGGGCTACTGTGCAAAAACCACCGTTTCTTTCTCTTTGTAATTAATTTAGAAAAGAAATGATCTCTAAAAGTTCATTGTGTCTTTTTTTTTTTGAATCTCGACTGATAATTCAAAAATTCAAATAACACTTTCTATGAGCATTAGACACTATGCAAAATTGTTAATTTACGAAGTAATCATTTTTTGGCCAAAATGTTGTTGTATTCATCATCAGTGTGACTGTATCAAGACATTTGGTACTCACCATGTTGCGCTCTTTGGCCATTTGGCCACAAAATGCAAAGAATGCAAAAAGTGGGTAAAAATAGCTACTTTGGGTAGGTTTAAATACCTACGTAGCTATTAATACTACGTAGGTAGAAATGGTCTTTGGACTGGACCTGTTAGAGGTATACATGTACTGCTTATAATACATTGTATTTATGGTAAATTTAAATAGACACTCAAAATGTTATACGCAAAAACAAAGTATTATGTATGTTTTAGGTATAATTGATTTATTTTAAGTTTTTGTGATTTGATTCTTTTAAACTTTTTTTTTTACTATGGATTGATTAGTTTTCAAATATTTAGGAACAAAGGATTGTCCCCCTCATCTTTTTGGTAAAACCACTTTTGGAGACAACATTGAAGATGAATGGCTCATTGTATATCTGTTATTTGAGCTGTCCCGACAAATTCCAGAACTCGTAATACAGTAAGTTACTTTAAATTTTAGTCATGTATGTAATTTTTTGAAAAGCCTGTGTTCAAGAGGACCTTTAACTTCAAGTGTGATTGAAAAATTATTAATAACTTGTGAAATTATTCGGTAATTTAATAATCAAACAAGATTAATATTTCTTTATTTCATAATTTGCATACTATTTTTAGTCTGAATGAAATTTTTATGTTTTAGAGTTCAAGACATTGATGGAGAGTTTCTATTGATAGAAGCAGCTGATGCTTTACCTAAGTGGGTAGACCCTGAAACAGTAGAAAACAGGGTAATGTTAAAACAAAAAACAAGTAGAAAAATTATACGAACTTTTATACTACTGTATAGGGGATTAATTTCACAGGTTGTAATTTTCACGTTTTTCTCTCCTCTGACATGATCACGGTTTGATGAATTCACGGAATTAGTGTAAAATAAAAGTTATCTCCCTTGGCTTTAGAATGACATTCATCATTGTTATGTATTAACTTCATAAACAATACTCCGGGAGGTTTAAATAAAGTGGTTAGATTTGGTAATTAATTTACAATAATACAAAACAAGTGCCGTTAAACGTCTTTCACTAAATACGTCGAATGACTTTTTTGTATGCTATTACGATGAGTGCATGTACACCTGAAGATTTTCTTTCCGAAGGAATGACATATCGCAACGAAAACCACTCGACGATAATAATTGTGTTACATGTAATGTATGTCGACGAAAAAATATTTTCCATATCTACAGTAAGTCCGAGAGTTAGTTGAATAAATATTTTTTTTAACCAAAATGTCGGGAAAAAACTCAATACGCATGGTAATATTACTTACGCACGGGTAATCAGTAATCAATACCCACAACCCATGTGCTTTGATTGATCAAACATGAAGTGTTGGCTATTAAAACAGCTTTTCAGCAATAAGTAAAGGTCATTATCTGCTGATTTCAGTTAAGTAAAGCTTAATAATTGAAATAATTGAATGACAATTAAGTACCAATCGTAATTACAGAATGACTACTGTACGTAAATATACCTATCATAGTCTATAATCATATTTCCAAAAAAGGTTTATTGAAAACTTATTCACTGTTTCTTGAATTCACGGATTTATCAACACCGTGTATATAGTGAATATTTAAACCGCGAGTTATTTTCCCCCTATACAGCTATACTTTTGTTTTTCATAATTATATAAGAAATTCAAATAACTCTCATACAACTAATTAGTTCTTGATCTCTTGAGATCCTCTAAGCTCAGGAAAAACATGGAATGCTAATCTGTGTATTGTGTTGTTCAGGTATTTTTGTACAATAATGAACTACACATCATCCCAAGACCACAGACACCAGCTGAAGTGACAATATTCCCAGCATCTACACCCACCCTACAAGAAGCAGTCAACTGTGTGAGACAGTCAGCCTTGAAAACTAGAGCAAGTCCACAAGTCCAGAAAGCTCTGAAAGCCAGAGTAAATGAGTAAGTCATTTTAGTTTTGTGCAGATATTTTGTGTATGGAGAATTCATTAGAGACACTTTTTTCAATGATGTCAATATGGCCATCTTTAAGAGGGCTGGGTGGTTGTGGCCATTTTTAGACTATATTGATCTCCTTTAGAAGAAGAGCTCCATATAAAGATATACAAAAATGATCAAATTTTAAAACTAGAATGTGTGAATTTTTTCTTTGCCAAATGATAGTTGACAGCTTAAGATATCATATCTAAAAAAATAAGTTATATCTGATGGTTAATTTGTTGACCCCCCAGCCTCCTTAAAATAATGTTTGATTGCCCTCTCCAGACTCTGAATGAAAAAAATGGGTCGGTAGGTAGGTAAGAAATTTTTTTTCCATGAAAATGTCAAGATCAATTCTGAATTTTTAAAATCTATTTTCCAGAAATAATTAATTAAAATAATTGCCTTCTGGATGTTAAAAAAAGATTTGAGTCGGGCCATTTTTAGCCAGTCAGTTGGGAGAGGGCAACCAAATAATTTTTAGCTCACCTGAGCTGAAAGCTCAAGTGAGCTTTTCTGATCACATTTTGTCTTAGTTCGTCTGTCTGTAAACTTTTCACATTTTTTACTTCTTCTCCAGAAACACTGGGCCAATTTCAACCAAACTTACCACAAAGCATCCTTGGGGAAGGGGGTTCAAGTTTGTTCCAATAAAGGGCCACACCCTCTTCCAAGGAGATAATTAAAAATTGGTGAAAATTTGGTGTCATCTTTTAAATGTCTTCTTTTCAAGAATCATAAGGCCAGAAAAGTTTAAACTTATGTGAAATCTTCATTACATAGTGTAGATTCAAGTTTGTTCAAATCATGACCCCTGGGGGAAGAGTGGGGCCACAATGGGGGATCAAAGTTTTACATAGGAAAAATCTTTAAAAATCTTCTTCTCAAGAACAACAAAGCCACAATTAGTCATATTGATATGGAATCATCCTCAGATAATGTAGATTCAAGTTTGTTCAAATCATGACCCCCAGGGTTAGGATGGGGCCACAATGAGGGATCAAAGTTTTACATAGGAATATATAGGAAAAATCTTTAAAAATCTTCTTGTCAAGAATAACAAAGCCATGATTAGTCATATTGATATGGAAGCATCCTCAGGTAGTATAGATTCAAGTTTGTTCAAATCCCGGGTAGGGTGGCAGACATCTTCAAAATTCCGTTTTGAAGAACAGCAAAGCTATGATTAGTTACATGAATATAGAAGCATCCTCAGAAAGTTTAGATTCAATTTCTTTCAAAACATGGCACCTGGTGGTAGGGTATGCTTAGAACAGACAATCAAAGCTTTACATACGAATATAGGAGAAGAAATCTGCTCATGAAGAACAGTAGGGCCATATTGACTCAGGTGAGCATTGTGGCCCATGGGCCTCTAGTTTAAAGATGGCCTAAGTACTTAGTTTTAAACTCAGATGATCACAAATGCTCCTATGTATTCTTTATTTTACAAGTCAAATTGCATGAATTGATTTGTAAAGAAAGAAAATGTCAGTGTTGATGATTATGAAGTCTCAAATAAATATCAATTTGAATTCCAAAGTGGCATAATTTCAACATGCACCCAATTTTCTATGATATATATGTAGGACTCCAAAGTGCGTTGGTCACACCAAAGTACGATGGTCTGCGCCAAACCCTGATGGTTTGACACGCCAAAGTCCGATAGTGCGGAAAACAGTTAATGTTTTACGCCGTGCCATGCCATAGTCTTAAATAAGTATAAATAAATATCATTATGCAAAAACTGACCCTAATCTCTCGGATAGGTGGGAAACTAACCCTAAATTCGCTCGAAATGTGTTTAACAACTATAACCTAGATATCTTGGGTGGGTGTGAGACTAACCCTAATCACTCGACTTGTGTGCGAGGACTAACCCTACATCTCTCAGGTTTGTGCAAAGCAAGGACTCGCCCTAATCATTCGAGTGGTGTGCGAGGACTAATCCTAACAACTCTGGAAGGTGCAAGCAATAAGCAATATCGATAATAGTGTATGCGAGAACGAATCAGAAATGATGTCTTTTGAATGCAGGACAACGTATTCAGGGATTGACCTTGGATTATTGTTCATAAATGTTGATTATTTCTCCGTACCATCGGACTTTGGCATGTCAGACCATCCCACTTTAGTGCAGCATGTCTCACAGGAAACGAGCCATTGGACTTTGGAGTGATCATCGGACTTTGGCATTCATACCGACAACAAACCATGGGGGTTTGGCGCAGACCATCAGGGTTTGGCGAGACCATAGGACTTTGGCGTCACCATTGGACTTTGGAGTCTTACATATATCTGATCACAATACACATAATAAATGTGTTGTGTGAATTATTCAAACAATTTATTTGATATTAATTCATTTCTCTGTTCTGTGTTGAAGGTATCCCGAAAAGATACAAGAAAACATCCATCACACCCACTGTTATATCCCAGCTAACTTAGCCGCAGCCTTGGAGAGAAAACCTGATCTAGTAGCAGCAGGGGTCCAGGCATTTTATCAAAGGGACCCTATAGATCTACAGGTGAGTGTTAGCAGAGAGCTGAGGTATTCTACATCAGGCTCTATGGATCTACAGGTACAGACTGACAAAGGGACTAGGCTATGAGAATGTAGATATGCAAGTTAGTATTAGTAGAGAGTTCATGTATTCTTAACCAGGCTAAAAAGATCTACTATTGAGTGTTAGTAAAGAGTCCAGGTATTATACAAGATATAGGATAGTAGTAACAAAGAGTCTAGGTATTCTACCTCAGACCTTGTAAATTGACAGAGAGCCCAGCCCTTTAGGTCTACAGGTTAATATAAGAGAAAGCCTAGGCCTATACTTCATGCCCTATAGATGTACAGACTAGCAGTAACAAATCACCTATGGATGACCCTATAAATCTACAAGTTTGCATTGGTAGAGAGCCCAGGTATTCTGCATCAGACCCTACAGGGCTACAAATAGCCCAGGTTTTCAACTTCACACTGTAAATATGCAGACAGCCTTGGCAGGTAGTCCAGATATATAGAGGGATATGAGAAGACTCCTACCTTCCTATCTTTGGTAAATTTCCATTCCTCTAGAAATGTACAGGTAGATGTGTTCTGTTTATGTTTTTATGTCCCTGTAATTGAAGATTTTGGGCCATATAGTTTTTGGTCTGTTTGTCCACTAAAACTTTAATCTCAGCCATAACATTTGAATGGTTAGAGCTATGGCTTCATATTTCATGTGTGTGTATGTGTGTATTCCTTGTGACAAGACCTTTTACTGGATACCAACATTTCTGACCTCATGCCCTTGACCCCACCTTTGACCCCATGACCTTGGAGTTGTCCTTCTTTTGAAAAGCTGCCACAGGGACATCGGTGTTTCATTCTAGTTAATTAATGTGTCAAGCCAGTAGCAAGTTCTTTTGATTCAATGCAGATAAACTCTTTTAGACTAAAATGAAGAACAATATTAATGATATATATTAGGGATGGCAATCGAATACATAATTGCCAATCGGTTAACCGCAAGACATTCCGACCAATTAATCGGTTAATCGTATCTAAAATTCTCAACATATTTCATCCTTGTAAGCTTTAGATTCAAATAAACAAAGCTCTAAAGATGTTACATGTATTTTGTATTGATTAATGGACTTTTGAGCTTGAGTACTGTTCGTTATCTCCATTTCTACCACAGTTATTGACGAGATCAAAGAAATGCCGCGGACATTATTCTCCAATAAATCACGAACGTCATCAAAAAATTATCGGATCAGAAACACATGTCAAACCTGTACAGTTGAAATAAATATTTCAATGAAGAATCTAATACTTATTTAGACCATATCGATGTGTCGTCTTACGCGGTCTAAATAGTGTGTATTGCCTGAAACTGCTGATAAATATCTTTTTTATAGCCAAGTCGGGCTGTTCCACGGACCTCCCCAAAACATTTACACTCTGTGATTTTACAGATGAAGCAATGAAATAGACAACTGATTTTGTTATTTTACATTCATAAAAATTAATCAATATATGTTACAAACAAATTTATAAATAATTAAAGGATATTTTTAATCCAACGAAAACTGAAACGGTCTGCATTTTATGCAATCGATACACAAGTAAACAAACAAATTGACTCTGGTGGTAAATGGAACAGCAAAATTTCGACATGGTGACCTAATTCGTTTCTCTATAGAGAAAACGATCGGCCGTATTTTAGAGCTGTTAGTAGAATAGAAATAAAGTCCTTGTTGTCGTGAATGATGCAGGATAACCTCCTCGGTCTCGAAATGTTGTCTGAAATATAAAAGCCTCGGCTTTATATTTCAGACAACATTTCTCGACCTCGGAGGTTATCCTGCAACATTCACGATAACGCGGACTTTATTTCTTAAATATTTCATGTAGAAAAATATTCTGTTTATATTTGATCAGTACACTATTTATATTTTATTTCAATTTTAATAGGAAAAACAAAAAATACGTCATAGGTGGCTTTAAAATACTCATGAAACATGCTTGAAGTCTCAGATTCATTAAAATAAGAAGAGATGTCTTGTAAGCTCATTCTGCATTGTCTTAATACTCAAAATTAACTATTAAGTCTGATTATATTGGTAATTTCATAGGAAAGAAGAGGTAAAAACACATTTAAATCAGTTCACGATACTCAACGATCATTTAATTAAAATCATTAAAGAAACACAGGACAGACTGGGTAATGACATGTGTTTATACAGCAATTAACATCTCGAAAACTGACCAATTATCCCTGCGATGTCAATCCGGAGAGGCTTAATTATTAATTATCTCCCAATCAGCTTAAATAGACAGGTGAAAAAACTAAAGTCTCAGATATATTGTGGTTTTTTTAATTGAATTTTTTGGAAACTGTGTTCAAATTGACACAAATTTTATTTCTTTCTGACTAACCGATTACAGATTTCCTAACTGATTACCATCGTTCCGACCGAGTAACCGGTTAACCGATTAGAAATTGCCATCCCTAATATATATTCATTTCTCACCTCAATGAAGTTGTGGGGAGCATATGTAATAGCCTTGGTGTTGGCATCCCAGGTTAAAGTTTATGGAATAGATTTCTTTTCACGTACTTCTATGCCCTATATTAATCAGAGATGCATGGATAATGCTTGTACATGATTGTATATTTCATTGTATCAGTCAAGGTTTCAGATGCTGCAATTTCAGCTAAAGAATGACCAGTTAATGTTTTTGGAGCAGGTAAAGTTTTTGTCTCATTTCCAAGTAACTACAACCCCTATATTGACCAAACTTGCATGGATGATACATCTACAGATGTGCACTACTAGGCTTGCCTCAGATGCTGGATCTGACCTACATTTTCTGGATGAATGACAAGGTTAAAGTTTTTGGAGCAGGTCCATTACCAAGAAACTATAAGGCCTATCTGAACCAAACTTGCATGGATAATGCATCAAGGGATGCACACTACCAGGCTTGCTTCAGATGCTGGATTTGATCTTCATTTTCCAGATGAGTGACCAGGTTAAAGTTTTTGGAGCAGACTCATTCCAGTGCAACTTCAAGCCCTACCTAGAGCAAACTTGCATGGATGATGCATCAATGGATGAACACTCTCAAACTTGCTTCAGATGCAGGATTTGACCTACATTTTCTGGATGAGTGACTTGTTAATAGTTTTTAGAACAAGTCCATTCCCAAGTAACTTCAAGCCTATCAGACCTATATTGCATGAAAGTTGCATATAGGGAAGCACACTACTAGATTATCTAATAGTTTAGTGTGGGACTTTGCCTTACTTAAAGATTAAAATTCATTGAGATGTGTTCTGTAATCTTTGATTTACTTATGTTTGATTTTCATTTCAATGACAGGCTTGCAGAACAATGCAGTATTTCCGACCAGGAACCCGTGTGACAAGTAGGGTAAGTTAATTGATTTTAATGAATGAATGCATGGACTTGCACATTTTAAATTTTTCATGTTCAAATAAATTACTTTTTTAGGTGAAAATGACAAGATGCCTGTATGCCCAGCTTATGCAGCAAAAATTTCAACCAGACAAGAGGTGTGGTTTCACCCTACCCAGCTCCAGTAATCCCAAGTTCACATCACATGACTTGGGAATGAAACTGGTAATGCATCCATTTTAATGCCTTACATAGGTGTATCAACTATAATCTCAGCATTAATTTCAGCTTTGGAAAATGTTCTCTTTGACAGATGTATGAAAAGCATATTAAACTTTAAAAACAGTATCAAAAATGGTTACCAGTATTTAAAAGGAGGGTTTATTTTTGAGTGAAGCTTGCCCATTTTTCTTCTTCTTCTTTAATATGTTTTGTAAGAGAATTTTGTGGAGAATTCTTTAATAAAAACAAATTAGATATAAGGAATATATATAAGGAATAGGTACTGTAGGTACTCAAGTTTTATGGACATGCATGTATGTTTAAAATTACTATTGTATGTGAAAATGTTTCTCGTTTTAAGGCACACGGTTTTGAAATTTTATGTTCCAAATGTGATGAAAATGAAGAGAGATCACAGAATGGTCATCAAGTAAGACCAAATGATGTCCGATGGAAGAGATATCTTCAATCCTTAAAAGAAAAAGGCTTTTTCAGGGTATTTATTTCGATTCAGTTGTCAAGTTATACTGAACTGGTTGAGTTTCATATTGAACATTTTAATGTTTTTGATGTTATAATTTGAGGGTACAGCAAGTCATTGTTTTATTTGATCAATTTCACTGTTATTGTAGGGGGAAATAGAGGGCTCCAAGAAGTACAATGAACTTCTCTCCAAAGCTAGAGAGTTCTACCAGCAACAGTCATTTAGTGCTCAGAGGTAATCTATCATAAATAGAGAGACAGTGGAGTCTTGTTACTATAATGTTCCTTTTGTAACAGTAAAATACCATAATACCAAGGCCTACAAAATTTCCTTTTTAAAATCAATTTAAACATCATTTTAAAAGTTCATGTTATCTGTGGATGGAGGTGTATTTTTTCCATTCTGTTTTCTTCTACTGTCCACTTAAAATTTTTCAGTGAAAACAGTTTGACATAAATTGTACACTTTTTAACAGTTCCCAGAATTTACATTGTAATAAATGTATCTATTTTATATAGGTTTGTTAAGAAACTGTTTTGTGCTTTGAGTTTCCAAGTTAAAAAGCATTCTATTATTAAACCTTCAACATAATAATAATAATATGCCACTGTATATAGTCTATTTTGTCCTCCTAAAAGAGAGAAAGAAACATGAGTCAATCTTAGAATTTTTCCACATTTAGCAGGTGGACTGCTGGTGATGTGATGCTAGATTTGCTTGATAAAGTAACATTTGACATTGATGCCATGCGGAGAAATGAAGCCAGGTTGCCTCCGCCTGATGGTAGGTTTAAATACAACTTATCTACATATGTATTCAGTTTATTAGAAATTTGATTATTTTTTCAATGAAAAACTTAGGTTTTAAACATAATGTGTTTATGAAACACTGGTGCCCCCTAATGGCAGCTCATAGCCAAGGTGAAAGTTTTTCAAAAAGTAGGTCACACTCCACGGTTAAGGTCATGAGGTAAAAAATATTTTTTCTTAAAGAAAAGTTTTGTCATAAGGAATACACATGAAATATGGAAGCCCCTAGCATCAACTGTTCAAGTTGTTGGTAAGGTTAAAGTTTTTGCAGAGAAACAGCATAGCAGATAGAGTGACAGACCAAAAACTATATGCCCCCGAATCTTCAATTACAGGAACTTGGAAAAGAAAAAGGTCTGAGATGTTAATTTTTTGAACAAGTAAACAAAAACAGAAGGATTGAGGATTGTGTAAATACATATTGTTCATGTTTAAACAGATGACAGTTGGCTTGATATTTCCCCCGAGGAACTAGATGCGTTATTAATGAAGAGATCAGGTGCCCGTAATGGAAATTCCACATCTCCAGATCTAGGCAAGGTGGCCAGCAGTATGAAGACCTTTGTGGATCAGATTTCCAGTGTGGATGGCGTCGAGTTTCCAGGGTAGGTGGAGTTTAATGCAGTTATATGAAAGAGTGGGGATAAATTTTCATGCCTGGATGAAATTCATTTTCTTGTGCTCTGTTGTAGAGAAGGAGAAGATGAAGGGATTCAGTTTGACAGTACAGGATTTATTTCAGCCATGACTAAAATGTTTGGTAAGACTTCTTTGATATAGATTTTCTTATTAAGGTCAAATACTGTAGATTCCTTATTTTACGCGAGTACTTAATATCGCGAAATGGCCAAAGGGTGTCAAATCGCGAGAACAAAAATTCGCGAATCGTTGATTTATCTAGAGATTTTACATACATTGAAGCACTATAAAAATAAAAGCGAGTAATTTTATTTCGCGAGTGGTGCTTCTCGCGTAATTACGCGATAATTTATTCCTCGCGTATATTTAGGAATCTACAGTAACATGTTCCTCAAATATATGTTTTGTATCTCTTGGTATTATATCAAAACTTATTCACATTTGTCATTCTCTTGTGATTTCTAAATTGTTTTCAATATGTTTTAAAAAAAATATGTACACCTAAAATTGTGACATTGGAAATTCAAAGATTACCCATAAGGATTATAAAAGAAATATCACCTTCTGGTATCTTGCCCAAATGCCTGGTAAGATACCTCAACATTTTGTGAGGAAACTTGTTCAAGTATCAATACTTCAATGACAAATCTTTGGGGGAAAATTATATATTTTCGAGGAACGTGTCATCTGAACTAAGTCAGAAGTCAATTTTCCATGATATTTATAGTTGATGTTCTGTAACCCTTTTGACAGACAAAAAAAAAAAATTGTCAACTCTGTAATTCCTTGATTCATAAAGATCAGTGATGATTCTGTGAATTGTCCAAAATATCTGAAATAGTTTGGAAGTTGAGGGGCTGATGAAATATGGGCTATAGCAAGCCCAAAATAGGTTTAAATGAGGGAGAAAAATTGAAGTGTAACAGTTTATTCAACAACTTTTACATCTTGACCTGGCTGAATGAACCGCCACACCATTATAAGGAAGTCTCAATCATCCCTGCTTTTGTGTTTACCTTACTTGAAGATATAAGAAACGTCTGGATGATGTAGATTAGATTAAAACTCCGATGAAACAACTTGAATTTTTTTACCCGGACAAAAATTTAAATGGATCGCTGCAAAAATCGAAAGTATTGAAGTATCTGAAAGCACTCGTAAATATCGGATTCATGAATTCAAGTAAGCAGAATTCCACTAAATATCGGAGGAGAATCATAGCTGATAAAGACATTATACGGGATAGCTCTTTTATCAAACCCGCGACAGGAACTATTCCCCGAGGGCTTGCCCGAGGGGAATAGTTCCTGTCAAGGGTTTGATGAAAGAGCTATCCCACTCACAGCCAGTGGATAAGCGTTTTATTATACTGATGTATATCATAATTTCTAAGGGTTGGATTTACCTGATACTACAGTTCGATAGTAAAAACATGAAAAAAAAAAAATAAATATAAAAGTTTTGAACAAGTATCTGGAATAAGATAACACTGCTAGAATGAGCTGAAATCCTGATGACGTCACAATGCTGCTGAAGTCAGTATGACATCACAAGTCTATAGATTGATTACAGGAAATCAAACTTGGCGGCAAAAATTGCATGAAAATTTTCCGAGGGGTGGAAAGCAAAAACTATACCCCGGGGTATAGCTTTGCTATGTGTGGAAATCTTGAGACTATAAAAGATAGTTTACCTTCTTAACTTTATATAGGAAACATTTTAACAGAAGTATAATAATAATTTTTGTCTAAACGACATTCACAATATATTCTTATGTAAGAAAATTGGAAAATTCTAATTCAGGAGATATTTTGGGAAAAGGCCTACTGCTTATTAGAAGTACTGTATATTGTATACATGTATTTCATCTTAATGGGAACTTTACCACACAAAAAAAATGGATAGTATTTATACCGTTGAATGATTATTGCCAAGAGGTGATAAATCAGACATTATTCAGTAATGTTACATACTGTAACTATATTTTCTACCAAACAGAATTTGAAGACAACAATGATGGGGAATCTAGTTCTGACATGGAGGAGTATGGCTGGGACGATTCAGACATAGATGTAGATGATCAGCCACCAGTGGTCCAAACAGAGAAGAGGAAACAGAGTGTGAAGTCCTCTGGGGGTCTAACAGTACAGGACTACATGGATCTGATGGACCAAGAACTCGGTCAGACCAGTGTAGGAAAAAGTTTTGAGAAAGAACCTCAAGTCAGTGAACCTACATCTACAAAACCCCAGGTCTGGGCTCTTTTATGATTAATATTTACATTGTATATAATTGTTTTATATTAAGTTTACTTATATTTGAACCTTGCCAATCAAAAATTTAAAAAGTGTTCATATTTTTACAAACAGAATGAGTCAAAGAAAAAGTCAAAGAAATCTATAGCTGAGGAAGATGATGACTTTGAGCCTGTCAACATTGACATCAACATTGTTAAAAACATGCTGGAGTCTATGAATGCTCAGCCAGGCTTAGCAGGGCCTGCCTCGAATATTCTCCAGACCATGGGTGTTAAGATTCCTACGGAGACAAAGGAACCCCCAAAACGTCCCCCTCAGCCGATGAGGAGGTCCTCTGGTCCAGAGGAGAGACCCTCTGTCCCACCAAAGCCTACTAACCTTCCTGTATCTCAAGCCAAACAGAGACCACAACGACCACCCCCACCTAAAACAAGAACAATACACAGGCAGCAGTCAAAGGAAACAAATGTCTAAACATAGCATAGTGATGTGGCTCACAGCCTTTCCAGTTTGATTAGGTTGAGAGGAGAAATGTGCCATGAAATAGGGTTTATGATTTAGTGAAATCTTAATTAGATCTAAGGATACAACATACATGTACAAGGGTTGTCTATAAAGTGTGTAGACAAATGCTTTATAAATTTAATATTTTCTTAATAATTACCACACTGCCAAATGTGTACAATAATATTTTAATATAGACCATGATTTAGTACCAGGTAAATATATAAAAATTAAAACAATACAAACTATTATAGGTGTGAATACTTTGTATATGCAAGTCACACAGCCCAGTGTGACATAAAGCTAGTTTCATGATAATGTCAAAAATATTGATTTTGAATTTTTTTAACATGTTTGTGGAGACACACTATTTTAATCTTTATTATACCACACTGCCAATTGTGTGCGATAATATTTATATATTAGACTATAAATGAGTAAATTTTTAAAATTTAAAAACTATACATGATAATTTACAAACCATACCAGTATAAAAACTTCATATACAGCCCTATCTGATATTGTGCTCCATTAATAACAACATCAGGAAGATGGATATCTTATTTTTATCAATTAACTGTGGTTTTCCATTCTTGTAGTGTCTCCCCAATTTTACCACTGAAAAATCATACATACGAAATTCAAATCAATGAACTAACTATATTCCAATAATTTCCAATTGTTTAATTATTTTGTCTTTGACATTGTTTCAACCATAATAAAACATAATTTTATGATTGGAAGCTGTTCCATTTAGATGGCCAATGTTGCTTTTTCTGTCAATTATTGAAAAAAGTTTCTTGTTTTTAATATTTTCAGTATCTGACCAATAAGTGAAACTAAAAACATCAGAAAATGACAACAGCCACTTTATTTGGAGCACATTTAATTTTCTGCCTAGGATTTTTGTAACAAATATTTTGGTAAACAATAAGTATATCTTGGACCATTCAGTTTGACAAAAATGTCTTTGTCCATGAACTTCACTGACAACCTCATTTATCCTCTTTTACTCTAGAATGGATCAAAGGATGTTTATACTCTTATCTACATGTATTGGCTATTTACCTATGTCATTCATTATGAACAATGTTATAAAAAAAAATCTTAAAATATGAATTTACCCCCTTGTTTCAGAAGGAAATGTTGAAAATTGTTGGCAGAAAAGATTTATTTTACATAAATTTATCTGGTAAGAAAATCAGAAGTTACTGTTATACCTATGCATGTTGGGGCAGAGTTTAATCTGTTAAATAACTTTATATTTACTGCTGGTGCTTTCAAATATTGAAAGTTGTTTCTAAGACCTTATATTGGAAAAAGTTTTGTAGCTTTTTATTCCCAGTATTCACAAAGCTTAAATTTAAGCTTATATTTAAGATTTTAGGAGGCAAGGATAAAAAATAAAGTTGCAAAAAAATGTTCAAGGAAGGATCTACATGTACAGGCATTGTAGAAATGTGTCTATTGAACAAGTATACAACACTTGATCTGAAAATCAGCCCTTTAAGGGCATGATCTAAACCATGTACATAATGAACTGTAATAATTAGTAAAGATCTAAACCATGTACATAATAACTGTTACAGTAATAATTATTAAAGGTCTACCAGTAGACTATGTACATAATAAATTGATAAGTAGTCAAGATCTAAACCATGTACATACATGTAGTAACTGTATTAAGTGCTTAAGCACTATAAATTTTACACAACAAGAGAGAATTATTTTACTTCAATCAGAGAAATTTCAGTATAAATATTTCCACATATTGTAGATCACCAACTTTTTGTGTTGTAAAAGAAATCAAGAAATTGTTGTATTTAATCTTTACTAATGCAAATATACGTCAGATTGAAATTATCGCAAGCAGGCAGTCCCATGTCCATTTTTTAGGTTAATTGATTACTGTTGTGCAATAATGCTGAGATTTTTTTCTTCTAAATTTTTTTCTTAGCTTTAAGATCTTACTTCGGTTTAATTAATACATTTGTAGTACAAATGAAGTCTTTGATCAGTATCTGTCGCAGATAGTTAAAAATCATAATTATCAACATGTCACACAAGTTATTTATAACCATGATTATTGACTACATCACCATATTTAGTTTATAATATATGCAAATTAGGAATATCATAAATCTTCTTTATACATGTATTTATATATATGCATCCTACAACATTTTCATTTTACCAAATTTTCCTCTGATAATATTGAATATATTATTACCCTCAAGTACATTTAAGTATATAACAAGCATAATCTTTGTTGATTTTTGAATGCAATGTTTTTTTGTTTGCTTTGTGACTGTAAAAAGCACTTTTTGTTTTTAGCTAATTTTTATGTGTAGCTTAAAGTCTTTTCAAAACCTTCCATAACATATTCCTACAGAAAATAGCAATGCCATGTAATGTTTTTAAACACTCTATCAGCTAACTCTGAGAAACCATGACAGATCAAAATGAAGCATAAATTTCAAAACTTCACTTACAAAATAAATGCATTATTTTTAAATCCTTTATATTTACATTCATTGAATATTTTCTCTCTTATTTCTTATGAAAACCACTTCCTTTCATCAATCCATTAATGCCACTAAACTAGTTAAAAACTGGTTTTTCACAGCAATTTGTACGAAAGTGTGCTTTTTCATCAATGAAACACACACAACATACAGATCAATAATACAGTATTTAACAAACTTAAACCTTCTTTGTACAGTTACTTATACAAATATAAATGTGAACAATAAAATGTCTTTTTTTTGTTAATGCAGAATTGTTGCAACCCTTGCAGAAAAAAAATAACGTAACATCCATAAGCTGGTGACATATTTTCTGCAATAGTTGCAACTGTAAATTCCCACATTAACAAAGAAATTTTAGTGTTTAAATGATATTGCTTTATTGCACTGTTATAAGAAACAGATTTTTACATCACAAACTTTTTTTTAAATTTACATCATAAACTTACAAGATTCATTAAAAAAAAAAAACAATTTGGAAGTTGTTTTTTTTAAAATACCGGTAAATGTTGGTGCATGCCACCTTTTTAAAACAAAGATTTTGATAATCGATTTTGTATAAAGTACATGTATATGAAATGCAGATTTGTCATTTTGTATGTCTATATACACTTTGTATATGGTGTTTTGGGCAAAGCTTCGAAGGAATAATGAATGAATTAAAGAGCTGTTTATTTTGATATTTTATGAGAGGAATTTATACTGCACCTGTGTACAAAAAGTACATATAATTTTGCTTTTAATTACATTATGTTTGTTGGTTTTGAATTATACTTGTATAATATATGTAACAGCCATGTATAACAACTTACTTCAGTGCATAGAGCAGCACTTGATATCATATCTAGTCAGATTACATTATACAGTCCACACTTTAATGTCCAAGTACATTGTGTTCTACATAAATGTTTATATAATCAGCTTGAGTGTATATATGTATCTTGGTTTTTGTGACATTCCATTTCTTTTTATATATCAACATGCTGCATTGCTTAGAACTTTTGTTAGAGACTATCAACATGTTGTTTAGCATACATGTAGATTAGAGGCTTCTCCAGAACTCTGTCAAAAGTGTTTTTCTATATGCGAGTTTTGAGATTGTAACTCTCCTACGATAGAGGCGCAAAAAGAATCTATATCAGCATGGAAGTGGGACAGTTAGTTCATGTATACAAACTTGCATAAATAAAAGAACAATGACAGTGGCTTTTAAAATTCATTTGATGTTATAAAAAGATGAAAATGCTAAGGAGTGATCATTTTAAAGATTTTGTAAAGCTCTTTTATATATATTTACAACTTGAAAATGAAAGAACCGTACATCATGGTCTTTATATATTGTTATAAAAAATAATTATTTAATTGTACAAACCTTTTCTAAAAAGTTATTGGGTCTTAGAAGTTATTATAAGAAAAGAGTCATTCAGAATGCCGACGTACAATGATCAGGTGCGTGTTTATTTATTAGAGATCCATATAGCTGTATAGATCTATTCCCTCGTTTGATGTTTTATCCACTGATATTTTCTTTTCTTCTGATTTTTCTTTTCTCTTGTTCAGGTTTTTTTTTTTTTTGCGCCTTTACTTTAATTTGGTAATATGTACATCCCGACAATGAGTTGGATAGACTGGTATATAGAGGATGTAATGTATCCAATATAAATAACTGTCCCACCTGCCTGTTTACGTGGAAACAAAACTCCCCTCCGTAACGAAAGTGCACCAAGGGAGATAATCTCGAAACTTGCGTATTGTATACTGAGGGTAGATCTAAGGATTTTCAATGAATGATGAGTAATCAAGTAGGCCAGAGGTAAAAAATATTATGTTATGTAAATTTTAGAGTGTAACACTACACACATTAATATGCCACCTATTCATCACATTTTCCTCAGTGTTTTATATAAACCTACTTTGTAAACAAATAAGCATACTACAGTAATTTTTATTGGTATGAAAGTAGTTTTGCTGCAAGGCATTTTGATTTACCTATTACATGTACGTCATTATCAATGATTTGCTTCATTTTTCTTGCATACGTTTGATCGTATATGTAGAGCATTAATTTTGTTTTGATGGAAGGAATATGCAAAGAGTTTTTTTAAGCCTTTTTTTTTCCTTACAATAATACAATGTTGCATTACATTTTCATTCCCATCTGATTTAAAAAGGCTGGGTGGTCTCTGCCATTTTTAGATTATTATTATTATATGGAAAAGAAGAGCTATGTATAAAAATATAGGATGTATAAAAATTATAGGAAACTGCATTATTTTTTTTTTTTACTAAATAATAGTAAATGGCTTGAAAAAAACATATTTTGGATGGATCTGTTGGTTAATTAGTTGACCACTCACACTCCTTAGTGACTTATTTTCTTTTCATTTTCATTTTTTTTAATTTATTTATTTATTTTTTTTTTTTTTTTTTGACAACTTTCATGATAATCTAATATTTATATTAATAATCTTTAACTTTAAACAAATTGATAAATAAGTTTTTATATAATAGCTCAATACCAATTTTAACCAGTATTAATACAAAAACCAGTGTTGTACTGCTCTTGATTATGATAAAGTACACTTATTGGAAAGGTTGTGTATTATTAAAGTGAAATATTTTTTCTCAGACAACTTTTACATTTTGTTTATATTTTACTTGTTTTTTTTTACAACACATATTTGTATACAGATACAAGCAGCAATAAATTAGGAGACTGTTAAGGGTTGTTTTTTTTTCATTAATATAACACTTTGGCCAAACATTTTTTAAGTTGTTTTATACCAGTAGTTGTTTTTCAATACTGAACAAACAAAATTTTCAAGAATTCAGCAAGAAGTGTTTGTGAAACACTGATGCCGATATGGCAACTCAAGACCAAAGTTAAAGTTTTTCAAATGTAGGTCAAACTTCAAGGTCAAGAGTTCAAATATGTTGGTACCTAAAGAAAGGTCTTGTCGCAAGGAATATACATGTGAAATATGAAAGCCCTAGAACCAACCGTTCAGAAAGTATGGCCAAGGTTAAAGTTATTCAAAAGTAAGTCATATTCAAAGATCAAGATCATGAGATAAAATAGATTGGTGCCAAAGAAAAGGTCTTGTCAGAAGGAATATATAAGTGAAATATAAAAGCCCCAGCACCATATGTTCAAATGTTATGGCCAAGATTAATTTTTTTTTTCAAATGTAGGTGACTCAAAGGTCAAGGTCATTAGGTCAAAACAATTATTATCCTAAGGAAGGTCTTGTCACAAGGAATACACAATGAAAGCCCTTGTTCCAACCGTTTAAAAATTGTGACCAAGGTTAAAGTCTGGTAAAATTTTGCAAAAGTATGTAAAACTCCAAGGTCAAGACGTCAAATATGTTAGTACCCAAAGAAAAGTCCCCACAAGAAATACACATCTGATACATGAAAGCCCTAGCATCAACGGCCAAGGTTAAAGTTTTTCAAAAGTAGGCCAAACTTCAAGGTCAAATGGTAAAAAATGCTGGTATCAAAAGGATTGTCTTGACACATTGAATATGCATGTAAAATATATAAAAGCCCTAGTACTAACTGTTCAAAAGTCATGGCCAACGTGAAAGTTTGGTAAATTTTTTGCAAAAGGAGGACAAACTCCAAGGTCAAGGTCAAATATGTTGGTACCCAAAGAAAGGTCTTGTCACAAGGAATACACTTGTGAAATATGAATGCCTTAACACCAACCAAATTTAAGTTATGGGCAAGGTTAAAGTTTTTGCAGACAAAGTGATCAACAGACAGACATAACAAAAACTTTATGCCCCAAATTCTTCGATTAGGGGGGCATAAAAAACAAGAGGCCCATGAGCCAAGCACAGCTGAGTCAATGTGACTGCTGTTCTTCATCAGCAGATTTTGCGGGACTTTAAATGTCATTCATCAGTCAGTCTGTCACAAAAACTTTAACCTTTGTCATAACTTTTAAACGAGAGAAGATAGGGCTCTAATACTTCACATGTACATTTCGTTTTACAAGACCTTTCCAAATGTACTTTGACCTACTTTTCAAATATTTTAACAATGGTGATGACTTTTGAATGAGAGAAGAGCGTTTGTTTGTTTGTTTATTGATTAACGTCCCTCTCGAGAATTTTTCACTCATATGGAGATGCCACCACTTGCAGATGGAGGGCTGCAAATTAAAACTTATACTCTGCACTAAGGGCCATTGAGCAGTTTTTCTTTTTTATGCCAACACCTACTGCGAAATGGTACCTCGGTTTATACGGTCTCATCCTAAGGACCGGTCTCCACATCCCGCAGTGGATTCGAACCCGGGAGGTAAAATCAGCTCCTTACTTAGCGACTCTAGAGCAGATGCTCTAACCACTGCGCCATGGAAGAGTGTTCATATTGACTATGTGTAGAGTGTTTGTATTCTTTTTAATGCCAGCACCTACTGCAACATGGTTTATATGGTCTCATCCGAAAGACTCTCCATGTCCTGCTGTGGTATTCGAACCCGCTACGTAAGGATCAACTCCTTACTCTGCGAATCTAGAGCAAACGCTCTAACCACTACACCATGTGGGCAACAGAAAGGTAAAGTTTATAGTCTTGCTCTTACAGTACTTTGCCATGCACTATTTCTACTATTTACTCTCTGACCAGGCACCAAGACCATAAACTGAGAACAGACTTAACTCAAAATTTCAAAGCAATATAACTTTTGAAATAATTTTGATAATGAAACAAAATTTTCATCATATGTTTGAACTTGAATATACATGTGTATTACAAACCTGCTTATTTTTAAGCACATATGTTAAATAAAACTCAAGATATTCAAAATCAAAATTTGGACTTAAGTCTGTTCTCAGTTTATGGTCTGGAGGCCTGATCCATACCATCCACAGCATTCTCAGCCACAGAGCTTCTATACATATGGCACTAATGCATTTACATCCACATAGCCAGCGCGTTTCATGTGCCAGGTTGAGAGGGTTCAGAGGTAGACTCAAAGTAACTTGCCCAGATTTTTTTGTGACAGACCAGACTCACTGGGTCTGAAGCCATCCATGCCAACCACTGCACCATCATTAAGTAAGCCACAGTGTTAGTCCAAGGAACAAAAAGAAATACCATAAAATCCCTTTTAACCACCCCGGGCACTAAGAAAATTGCAAAAAGGGGACGGTTATTTTGGTATTCTCATAATAATATTTAATTTCATATTTTAACTTCAAGAAATCTTTCGAAAAAAATTAAATTCAGAGAACCACTAGTCTTACTTTCCTTAACCATAAGATAATCCACCCAAATTATGCTTAATGATTTATTTTTCCACCGAAATACATAATGATTAGGTCGTTCTAAGAATCTATCAATTTTAGGAATACTTTACATACAAATTACCCAATAACCGAGTTTAATTTTCACTTTCTTCAAAATATGGCGGACTTTCGATAGGATTCTAGATATTTTTAATCACAGTACAGGGGGCCCTTATTTCCCAACAATCGAAAGAAGGCCTAGGGGGTACGTGCTTATTGGGGCAGGTGCGGTTAATAGGGATTTTATGGTATTTACATTGCTGTGTTTTTCTTCTTAACCAGCTATGAAATTAATTTGAATGCCATTTTCGTTTATACTTACTTAAAAAACAAGAAGTCTGAGAGCCAATGCTCACTAATAATATCCCCGCTCTGATGTAAATACACAAGTTCATTTATGGACAGACACAGGGATAAACAGGAAGTTGACATGAGATTCGTACAAAAATAAATTCCGCCATATGACAAGCCTAAACAAAGAGTGTGCTAAACTCTCAAGCATCTGTGATAAGTACTGGTAGTTGCTGAGAAAACTGCGCCAAAATTTGATATGTATGGTACGACAGTCGCATGAATAAACGGGAAGTTAACATCAGATTCATACAAAAATGAATCCCACCGTATGGCAAGCCTAAACAAAGAGTGTGCTAAAATTTCAAGCATCTGCGATGAATAGTTGCTGAGAAAACTCCGATCAAAATTTGCTATGCATGGTACTGACAGATGCACTGATAAACAGGAAGTCAACATCGTATTCTCACAAAAATAAATCCCACCACATGGCATGCCTAAACAAAAATTGTGCTAAAATTTTAAGCATCTGCGAAGAGTAGTTGCTGAGAAAACTACGACCAAAATTTGTTATGTATGGTACGGACAGACACACGGATAAACAGGAAGTTGACATCGGATTTGTACAAAAATGAATCCCACTATATGGCATGCCTAAACAAAGAGTGTGCTAAAATTTCAAATCTGCACTGAGTAGTTGCTGAGAAAACTGTGACGAAAATTTGTTATGGACAGACACATGGACACACAGACAGACACACAAGGGTAGAACAGTATATCCCCCTCTCCTTCGGAACGTTGGTATCATTAACATCAGCACAAAAAAAAATACTATAAAACAAGAGGCCCAAGAACTTAAACAGCCGACACACGAGTATAATACAACCCTGTTAAAGATCATGGAATGGTAATTATATAATAACACAAAAATAAACTGACTGAAAAAGGATTATCAGGGCTCAACAAAATAGTTTAATTTTCTGGTAATCAACAACTCAGAAATTCGCCTGTGTATCTCAGTGCTTATAATCTATACTCTACCACTATATTATTATCAAACATTACAATTATTATAGTGCTTTAGCATAAAACACAGTGTTCACAAAGTAACAATCCCATGATGTTTTCTCTTGGTCTTTGAATAATATTAAATTAGATGATGTAATGTGCAAGTAAAGAGTAAGAACATTGTTAAAGAAAGCATTAATTTTGATAGTTTTAGTTCCACCCCTCAGGCCCTAGGAGGAGTAAGGACCATAAAATTCACAATTTTTTTGTTTCCCTTTACTCGTAGATGGTACTCATAGATGGTATATGCCAAACTGGTAGAAACTGGTTTGGCGGATCCAGAGAAGAAACTGAAAATGTTCAAAGTTTAACACACGGCAAACAACGACAGGTGAAAACACACGGGTAACAATGACAGGTGAAAACAGATAGTTACCTGAGTGACTCAGTTGAACTAAAAATGAAATGAAATGTTAATCACAAAATGAATCCATTTACTTTATTCATTTTTTAATGGTAAAACCAGGCTCCGGGGCCATAAAACTTAGATGAGCTCACTTTTGATCTCAGTCTCACTTTTACTAAAGGAATTAATAGAAGAAAAGTGAGACTGAGATCAAAATTGAGTTAATCTAAGTTTTATGGCCCCGGAGCCAGGGGATATTTTATTGGGAAAATTCTCGTCACTTTCTTGTGTAAATTAATTGTGACAATTATGAAATGGTAAAGGAAAATTTGTTAGTGTCTAAGTTATAAAGCATGAAGTCATGACTAATGGCTGTTTCTTGAAAACCCGAAAACCCTATATTCCAAGCATCAAAATAATCCAAAATTTAAATAATACACTGTCTTTAAATTCTAGAAATGAAAAATATACCCAAATCTGACAATGTCAGTATACCCAACCAACGTCCAGAGCTACTATAAAGTAGTCTTGCATAAAGTGCTCATAATTTGGGTATTTTTTTTTCATTTGTTCCAAGAAATGAAGATGGGTATATCTATGACTACTGAAATTAAAAATAATGCCATGTTTGTGGGGAAGAAATCATGACAACAGGAAAATTGTATGTTTATTATAAGAAATTGTGGAATAAAGGCCCAAAATGACAAAATTTCAAATCACTCTTTATGGCTTGATCCATCCTTCAACTGTCAATTAGAACAAGAGGGTCATGGGTCACAGCACTCACCTGATTAATCTTAGCCCTGCTGTTTCTCAGAGGCTCTATACAAGATCCCCCTTCTTTAATTCATGACTCCATACATGTATTATGGCCCCATTCAAGCTCAAGGGGTCCTGACAGAACTTGAATAGATACCACATGGAGATTCTTCAAAATCAACATTGCCTTATTGCTCTGGAGAAGATTTTAGTCGCATCCTAACTCCAGGCCAGTCCAGGGTCCAAAATTAAAAAAAAGAGAGAAAAAAGACACACAAATTGAGAATATAGTTGCATATTAATTGGTTTAGTATGAGCCTGTTAATTTTGACATTAATTTTTTTTTATATATTCCCAAATAAGCCCCTGAGGCCATGTAATGAAAAAACTTGAATCTGCACTTCATTTGGATGCTTGCATATTTAATATGACTATTATCATGGCCCACTGATTATTGAAAAGAAAATCTTTAAAGATGTTTCCATTATATTCACATGTAAAATATTATACATTTATTGCATGATCATGAGGGAAATATGAAGATTTATTCAGCCAAGAAAAATCATATTCCCCGAGGGCTTCGCCCGAGGGGAATATGATATTTCTTGGCTGAACAAGAAGTCTGTGAGCCAATGCTCATTAGTAATACCCCTGCTTTGATGTGAATGTACACAAGTTCAGTTATGAACAGACACAAGGATGAACAAGAAATTGACATCAGATTCGTACAAAAATGAATCCCATCATATGGCATGCCTAAACAAAAAATGTGCTAAAATTTCAAGCAACTGCAATCAGTAGTTGCTGAGAAAACTGCGACCAAAATTTGTTATCTATGGTACAGACTGACACTTGGATAAACAGGAAGTTGACATCCGATTCGTACAAAAATGATTCCCACCATATGGCATGCCTAAACAAAGAATGTGCTAAAATTTCAAGCTTCTGCAATGAGTAGTTGCTGAGAAAATTGCAACCAAAATTTGATATGTATGGTACGGACAGATGCACGGATAAACAGGAAGTTGACATCGGATTCATACAAAAAAAAATCCCTCCATATGGCATGCCTAAACAAAGTGTGTGCTAAAATTTCAAGCATCTGCGATGAGTAGTTGCTAAGAAAACTGTGACGAAAAATTTGTTACGGACAGACAGACACACAGACAGACAGACACACAAGGGTTAAACAGTATACCCCCTCTCCTTCCGAGCAGGGGTATAATAAATCTTCATGTTTCCTGAACATTCATGCAATAAATTGTTTATTACACCGAAACAAGCAAAAACTTTAAAAATAAACATAAACTTTCAAATTTGGCACTGCTCTCAATTTTAATGCAATTTTACTGAAACAATTTACAGAAGTTCATCAGCAATTTTGTGACATGAACCAGGCTATTGTGATGTCACTACTCTCGGGAGTTTTCGTTCAGAGACTGATAACTATTGCGGGAAAATGCATTAGGTCTCCTAAGAGGTTGAATATGATGAAAAACTTGACGACGACAGGGAAATCTGAATTTTATGGCCCTGTCACGTGATAATCTAGAACCAATCAGATAATGCGTTGTATAGAATAATTATAATGAGGTATAATAATATCCGTAATTGTTGCCCTACCCCTTGGGCATTGATTTGTCAACAGATTTCATTCTGCACTACCTTGGGATTCTTGCATGTCAATATGACAAATCATAGAGCCACTGTTGTTCTCCAAAAGAAGAACTGAAAGGGTTTTTTCCCCTTTATATTCCCATGTATCCCATATTTTAGCCCTATCCCCAGGGACCATGATTTGGGGAGGAAAAAAAATTGAAATATGTAAAATCCTTATGATGCTTGCATGTTAGGACCATAGTGCAGACAATTTAGCAAAAATATTGGCCCAACCTTAAAATAATTACAACAGAAATATTTAGTGATTTAAATGACATGATTTCAATATGTACATTAATTTTTTTTTAATCCGGACTCTGAGTACTCCGGAATTTTGTCCATTTCGGCTATAAATTTTAGTCCCATGCAAAAATAGCAAAAATATTGGCCCAACCTTAAAATAATTGCAACAGAAATATTTAGTGATTTAAATGACATGATTTCAATATGTACAGTAAAATTTTTTTAATCCAGACTCTGAGTACTCTGGAATTTTGTCCATTTCGGCTATGAATTTTAGTCCCATGCACTTCTTTAACAAATGCATTATGAAAAATTCCGTGTAGTCCGAATGCAAATACAATGCAATTAACACCTTTGTGGTAGATGAGCTAACGTGTGTTTACATAAGTCTAAATCTGAAACGCGGCGGTGACTCAACCCACTTGAGGAAATATCAAGTTAAGTTAAAAGTAGATTTTAAAAAATGCTTACATGTTTAACTTGCTTTCAACTCCATATAACACAGTATAATATAAAATCAATGACAATAAAGGTACATGATTTACAAATCAAAACATAGATCGGGATCGAAACTCATTGACAAACATCTAATTTCAAAATGGCGCCATAACATTGAAGGGAAGATGTAAATGTTTAAATATTAAGAATTAAAATGTCAATTCAATAATTATCAAATCGTAAATAATGATGTTTATGGTTAAGTTGAATGCGCTTTCCAACTTGCAAAACCCGCACTTAAGGCCATCATTAAAAATATCTTTGTTTCCCCTAACCCGATCAAAAATCTCAAGTTGGGTAGCAGCTTTGAAAATACATTCTTAAAATTAGATGGAATGATATCTTTATAAATAAGTTAAGTACAAAAGAGAGCGATTTGTAAACAGCTAGAATAATATACAAATGCCGTTAAGACTAACATTTAAGATTAATTCACAACTATTATTCAATCTAACTTGTGAAATATCTCATACCAGAGTGAATTTGTTGAAATTGAATACATCTGTTCAAAAGATTCTCAGGTACGCAAATACTGGACATCAGAGTATATTTTTCATACCTACTATCAGCTCTCAGTGCTTATATATGCAATGTACTGTTTCAAGGCTTTTGAATTGTGCATTGGTTCTAGAGCATTTCGTTTTGGAGTCTCGAAGGAAGGAGCTATTTCTAAGTTGCATGATCAAATCCAAATGCGGGACGTTGAGACGTCTTCGAATGAGATCATAAAAACTTAGGTCCAGTGTCACAGTAGATACTGGCACAAAAAAGATCCCTCACTGCTCAATGGCTTAAGTGCCATGTACAAGTCTAAATTTGGAGCCCTTCACCAGACAAATGTTTAAATAAATGTTGTTGTCCCAATAATTATCAAACGAATTCAAATTAAAGAAACAACCAATCTTTAAGGGCCTTCTTAAAGAAAAATACATGGACGTCTCAGGAAGCTTGTATCATAATTTCAAATCTATTTGGAAAGTATGTTAACAATATTTAATTGAGACAAACCACATCTAAAAATGAGTAAAAGGCATGAAGAAAGGAAGTTTGAATTGAGACATGTGTCTGTAGATTTTGTCTCCGTTAACATTTCACGTTGAAAGTCCCAAACTTTGTGAATGAAAAAGAAAACTTAACAGTAAGTCATGTGATACTTTTGAATAATTTTAGACTTCATATACAGTGTATATCAAATGATTTTACCATTTAATTATAGCATTGTACTTGTTAATAAAACAGCAGAAATAAATTTCAAATATATTCCGGCATTTTTCCTGCACTCTGGATTCTGTCAAATCCAGCCAAATTTTATGGAACTGTTGGTGTCCAGTTTGGACAAATTATACTGTACCAAATAAATGAAATAGAAATCAGAAAACCAAATGAAGGGAAAGCATAATTTTGGCTTCATTTAATTACCTATGGGAATGAAATATTTTTGATCCAATTTAAAAAATCATTACACTGTACTTCACAATGATAATAATTCAAATGGATGTTTTGAATTTAACTTCATATTTTTTTGTTATTTTGGAAATGTTAGCATTTTTCAATAGATAGTGAATACAGAGTTTAGAAAAGAGTAAAAATACACAAATTTCCTTTGAATTATGATTTAATATGTACTAGGCCTGAGTATCACAAGCTACGAATTGAATTAACCGTTATCTTAACATATTATTCTTTGCTAACCTCCACAGTTATAGAAAATACAAAAAAGAATGTCTTGATACCCCTGGACCAAAGTTAATAAAAGAGTACAGTTATAGTCTTGACATTGTATTTTTTCTTCGCTACCTTTTTTCAGCCATATTAAAACATTAAAATTTGTTAGGTTGTTAGACGTACCCTGATCAAGATATGTATGTTTCATTGCAACTGTTTTTCTTTAGCATTGCTTCACAGTTATCTCAAAATCAAAATTCCCAAACAAGAGGCCATGGGCCACATCGCTCACCTGAGCACGTTGACTAGGAAAATAAATGATTCGAACAAAGTTGAATCTACACTATCTGATAATGCTTCCATATCAATATGACTTAACAAAGCTTTGCTGTTCGTGAGAAGAAGATATCTGAAGTTTTTTCCTATATATTCCTATGTAAAACTTTGATCCCCCATTGTGACCCCACCCTACCCCTGGAGATCATCATTTGAACAAACTTGAATCTACACTACCTGAGGATGCTTCCGTATCAATATGACCAATCATGGCTATGCTGATATTGAGAAGAAGATTTTTCAAGATTTTTTCCTATATATTCCTATGTAAAACTTTGATCGTCCATTGTGGCCCCACCCTACCCCCGGGGGTCATGATTTTAACAAACTTGAATGTACACTACCTGAGGATGATACCACATGAGTTTCATCTTTCCTGGCCCTGTGGTTTTTGAGAAGAAGATTTTTAAAAGATCCTATTAATTTTTCACTAATTTGTTATTCTCTCCCCTTGGAAGAGGGCATGGCCCTTCATATGAACAAACTTGAATTCCCTTTACCCAAGGATACTTTGTGGCAAGCTTGGTTGAAATTGACCCAGTGGTTCTTGAGAAGGTCGAAAATGTGAAAAGTTTACAGACAGACAGACAGACGGACGCTGGACAAAATGTGATCAGAAAAGCTCACTTGAGCCTTCGGCTCAGGTGAGCTAAAAATAATTTTCATGAAATATGAATTTTATTATAAAGGAAACGGGGGTGATGTGGCGAGGGGTTATTGCTGCTTAGCGGTGTGTTTACAGGTTAAATTGACAAGGACAGTGGTAACCTTTCCATCATTGGAAACCCTCTCTCTGAAGCGAAGCGTAATCAGCAGTGAGTTTCCAACGATGTAACCATTCATGTACAAAAGTAACTACAACTTCGTTTCTTATAGCCAACTTGCCAAATAGACAGAACTGTATCTGGTAACACTTTTTCTTATCATTTAAAAATTTACAGTAATCATGGTAATGAATTAAGTTATTTTCTTCTCTCTAAATTTTGGACAACCAAGTTTTGTATTCGGGCAAGTCAAAGTTTAATTGAGATTACTTGCCCGAAAGGCAAGTGAATCTGAAAGTTAATGTCTATCCCTGTGGTAATTTGTATTGCAACATGAAAAGAAATAAACCATCCTTTTTTTGGTCAGAGATATTAAAAAAACTTAATAAATTTTTTTTCATAATTATATAGAACTAAGGTAACTTGAAAATGAAGGACAAGAGGCTCAAGGGCCTTAACGGTCACCTGAGTACAATACAACAATTTAGAGGATCCATAAAGTGATAAATGAAGTTTTGTTGCCCAAAACCAAGAAAAATAGTATGATTAGCATCAACAAAATAATTGGTCTAGTATCTATCTGTCCCCCATTTATCACTATTACCATGCAGACTATTAAAAATGTCTATTTTTTATCCCAATATTATTACTTCTCACATTGGCCTCTCTTGGCCTTTGAAGAACATTTAAAAAAAATAAGTTATTTTTGTCTCATTTTTATTCATCTATTATTTCCAAGTCTACCTGATCATTAAAACTACAGGGCTCGACATTAACGCTTGTCTGCTTGTCCGGTACCAGTGAAAAAAAATTATGGACAAGTGAATATTGCTGGGTGCTTGTCCGATTGGACAAGTGCATTTTAATGTAAAGAAGTCTCAAAATAATAAAAAAAACGACTGTCTAACATTTACTGGTACTGTAGTTCAAAGACGGAAGCAGTATGTACCTAATACCCAACTTCGATCCCAATATGGATTGCTATGTAGTTGAGTTCACACTCAATCAGGATCGAAATTCACTAATTGCATACTACTGCAAAGGCTTAGAATTTATGAAGTTTGGATTCTGTTTGATGTTGGCAGTCCATTTATGTTGTTGTTAGGACAGAAAGTCTAGATAAAATTTTGTGTTATGTGTTTGTTGTATTTATCAATAACATCATGAATCAATCAAGCACATGTAATGGAATTCATTTTAGTTTTCAAGTTGACAGTATTAGATCTTTATTGAAAATTTTTCGGACAAGTGAAGTTTAAGTTTGGACAAGTAAATGTCTTGGTCACTTAAACAAGAAGGAAAAAAAGTTAATGTCGAGCCCTGAACTATGAAAGTACTTTTTGTATTATACAATAAATATTCTTGCATAATTCTTGTATTCTATTAACCTTTCAAATACATTGTTTACAGTGATTAATTATCAAAGGTATATGGTAAAGGGGAATAACTTTGCTCATCAGAATACAAAGTAATAGAGCCCTGGCCAGGACCAGAACACTTGACTAAATGGTCCAAGTGTTCAAAATTCTGCTAAAAATACCTTTGCATATTAAAACTTTTACTCTGTTTGCCTCGAATATGCCCAGAAGCATAGCAGATTTTCAAAGAAATGCATTTTCATTATATTATTAAATAAATAAAGCCCCACCCTTACACCAAAACATCTGACCCAGGGGCCATGAACTCACAAAATTTTGAAGAAGCACCCTTGCTCATCATAACTATACACTTGTTTCTTTGCTTTATAACCAGTGTAGGAGAAAAAAAAATATTTTGAAAGAAATTATGCATTTTCACTAGATAATCAATACAGCCCCCTCCCCCCTTCACCAGAACCCCTGACCCAGGGGCCATAAATTTCAGAATTTTGGAAGAGGCATTCTTCCTTATCATAAGGCCAAAAAAAATTATAGTCTTGTTTCCTGCTACCGGCCTGAAAAAAAAATAGGGTAGGTAGGTAGGAAAATTATTTTATTTTATATTTTTATTTTATTTTTTTCTGACAGCATTTTTTTTGGATATGAACTAATACAAGATCAAATTAAACATGTCACAGGTCAACGTTGTCTTTTAAAATTAAATTTCATGTCTTTTTATGCACAACTCAAGTGGTATTTTATGAAAGTCCTTATTTAAAACAAGAATTTCATGAAACACTTGTTTTGTATTAACACGGAAACCGATTACGGTGACAGAACAATGAAATTCCGGAAATTCCCAAATTTTTTCTTCCAAAACTTAAACAAGAGGCCCATGGGCCACATCGCTCACCTGAGTAACTTTGGCCTTGCTGTTCATTACCAGACTTCCCCCCTTGTAATACCTATTGTGGCCTCACCCTACCCCCGGGGGTCATGATTTGAACAATTTAGATCTACACTATTCCAGGATGCTTTCACATAAGTTTCAGCTTTTCTGGCCCAGTGGTTCTTGAGAAGAAGATTTTTTAATGACCCCTCCCTATTCTTGTCTTTTCTTGATTATCTCCCCTTGTAAGGAGACTTGGCCCTTTATTTTAAAAATTTAAACTCCCCTTCACCCAAGGATACTTTGTACCAAGTTTGGTTAAAATTGGCCCAGTGGTTCTTGAGAAGAAGTTAAAAATGTGAAAAGTTTACAGACGGACAGACGGACAGATGGACGGACGGATGGACGACAGACAAAGGGTGATCAGAAAAGCTCACTTGAGCTTTCAGCTCAACTTCAGTTCAATTTTAGGGTCGGGGGCTAATAAATAGGGTAGGTCGGGTAGCAGGAAACCAGACTATTATTTTTTTTTTGCCTAACCATACACTTCCTTTGTTTGAATAATACCCAGGAGCAAAGAAGAAGATTTTGAAAGAATTTATGCATTTTCCCTGTATAATCAATAGAGCCCCACCCTTAAAGACCAGAACCCTTGACCCAGGGGCCATGAAATTCACTATTTCTGAGGAGGCAACCATGCTCACCATAACTATGTTCTTAGTTTATTTAATATCCAGGAGAAAGAAGAAGTTTAACTTTCAAAGAATTAATGCATTTTCACTATATAATCAATAGAGTCCTGCCCTAACACCAGAACCCCTGACCCTGGGGCCATGAAATTCACAATTTTGGGAGAGGCACTCTTGCTTATCATAACTATGTACTAAGTTACTTTATTTAATATCCAGGAGCAGTGAAGAAGATTTTCAAAGTACTTAGTTACTTTATTTAACACCCAGGAGCAGAGAAGAAGATTTTCAAAGAATTAATGCATTTTCACTATATAATCAATACAGCCCCGCCCTAACACCTGACCCTGGGGCCATGAAATTCACAATTTTGGAAGAGGCACTCTTGCTCATCATAACCATGTACTTAGTTACTTTATTTAATATCCAGGAGCAGAGAAGAAGATTTTCAAAGAATTAATGCACTTCACTACATAATCAATAGAGCCCCATCCTAACACCAGAACCCCTGAATTTCTACAACTTCTTTTTCTATTTCAGTTTTTTTCATTTTTTTTTTTTTAAATTAAGTCTAAACAGAAATTGAACCATCTATAGTAATAGTAGTCAGCCATTGCTATTGAGTGGAGCGGGATGTGACGAGTACTTCCATTCTTTCAACTGGTCCGACAGTCCAGCAATCGTACTGGTGACTGCATATTTCATATTACTGCATATAAGTTAATATATTAAAGCATTTACAACACTTCATGAAATGAACATCTCAACTTTGCTGAATTTAATGTTGTGAGAATCTGGAATATTCATCATTACTGAATAATAAGAAACTAGATGTGTTGTTATCACCACGAATGCCCCCGCAAGGAGGCAAAATTTCAAATGCAATATTTAGTTTTAAATTTGTATTCAAACTTGAGCCATATTTTTTGGTAAAATACCTGCATATGCAATTTCAACCTTCAAAAGTTAGAGAGCAGAAACTGAAAATTTCTTTTTTTTTTCTAAGTTCAAGAGGGATAACTCTGTCAAAAATCATCAGTCCATGACCAAATTCGAGCTTTGGAGTGGGGGGGAGGGGGTGGGGGGACTGCCATACATTTTCAGTTGAGGGGGCATTATCAACTACCAAGAATTCCTTGACTCACCCCACCCCCCCTTGGATTTGTAGAATTATTAAATGTATACATGTAGGTTGAAACAAATAAAACAAGCTAATTCAGAGAATTTGTGTCCCCCGCTTAGGGGAAAAAGAAGAGCATGCGCAGTTCAGGGGGTTGGGGGGTCAGACTCCTCCCCCCCCCCCCTTAATTTGTAGAATTATTAAATGTATACATGTATATTGAAGCAAATAAAAAATGCCAATATGGATATAAAGATTTGATTGCTTATTCTTTAATATGTGTATAGAAAATTCCTTTTGTATAGAATATTTATCACACTGTAATAATGATTTTATGAGTTTGTACAAGCCAGACGTCATAACTTTTTCATTTTACCCCAGTGTAAAATAGACATGAAGGGTTATATACAGGTTGAATTGGCATCATGCAGTACCGATTTATACAACCTGCGTCAACGTTATTTAGTCCGTAAGCTTTTGTTTTAATGAATTTCTATCAGTAAGCCATTATATGATTGATCAGAGTGATATATATATATATATATATATATATATATATATATATATATATGTATATATATATATATATATATATATATATATATATATATATATTATAGTCTGTCCCACAACCGGAACGTCACCACTTTTTGCAAGATATCTCAAAATAAATAAATACCTTGGCCTTCAACCTAGGTCCGATCGGTAGATTGATTTTTTTCCAAACTTTCTGCTTTTATACGAACCATCGAGGTCAACCAGTGTATACACACGGCGGCAAATTCAAAGTCTACGGGGATTTAACATGGTAAACTCGTCCATTATCGTCTAGATTACGGGGCGGAGAACCAGTTTATCAAGGGAGTAGTTGTTCTTTCCAAATGAAAAATGAAAAAAATGTATTTAAAATGAAAGAAATTAGTTCAACGTGTTTTTAGTAAAAATATGAGAAACACATAATATTCAAAAATATTTTAGCGAGTTTTATAGTGAAAAATGAGTCAATAGTCCGAATATAGTACAGTACAGCTTATGGACGCACTCACTCATCATTCACATTAGGCCGGAGGTAGATGCAAATCACATCATCCCTTGTTCAGAAAGGTAAGTTTTTTTTTAAATGTTGTTTTTTTTGTTGTTTACTGCAGTACAAATGTTCAATGAAGAAGTGTTTCAAGTTTTATGATAAATATGCCAAAACGCATGGTACACGCACGTCCCTGTAGATGACAAAATACCCGTGACCTACTATAGACAACATGTATTCGTCCAGTTTTAATATGTTAACAGGTTAACATTGTTTAATGAACTGATATGACCGTATAGAGCTACTCAGGAAAAAAAGATAAAATTAAAAACACAATGCTGACTTTCTTTTTATGTTGGAAATTAATTTCTTAAATTTTCTTTATTCTGTTGATTATGCAGAATGTCTACTTTCGCTTTTAACAGTTTAACACTACATGTAAAGATGTATAATATAGTTGTATTTATGCATAAATTTGATAAATTGACAGTAACAGTGCAGGAAATAGTCAAAATAATATACCCTAACTAAGCATTCAATATGCTATTTTCTATATATTAATAATACCAATATTTTGGCACTCAAATTTCTTTCCTGATTTTTTTTTTGTTTTTTCTTATGGAGGATTTCAGACATGGAGCACATGCCCTATACATGTATATCATGTATATGGCAATCTTACGGCACATTTCACAAACAATCTCCAAGTCAATGAAGACATGCTAAATGATGATACTATAGAAATCAACAATGATCAATGATAATTGAATTTTATAAAATGTAAATGGTTGTGACTTATTTGACATGTATATTTTTAAAAAGGTTTAATTCATTGTGCACACACTGCGACACAGGTCACATGCCACCCACATTAACAGTGTTTGCTTGCTGATGCAACCTCTATGTACAGAATGGGTTTAATTTACATTATAGTACTGTGTAAAAATTGCAAATTGCTTAAGTTGATCCAGGTTTACTGTTACAGGAAGCAAACATATTGTTTAGCCTCGTAAAATCCAAGTTAAGCTTTAATTGTCATACATGTATTTGCAGGTGAATAGACTTCTACAGGTGTTCTGATGGACCTCACTGTCAGGATAACCTTTCACCTTGTTTGAAACAGGTATCTTTTCTTACCCATATTTTTCATATCTTGTCAAACAACAAGTAGCTGTATATAACAATAAATATGACTATTCAATATCATATACACATAGTAATGCATTATGCAGCATATTGTCTAAGGATATGGGATTTCATACTTCAATTATGAAACTTCATTATATCTTTGAAAGAAAAACAAATATAGTATGGAATTCAACAAAGAATTTATTTCACAAATTTAAGAAAATCTGCATGATAATATGTACATATATTATATAAGATGAACACACATAACAGGATAAGTTGATACATGTAACTCATATTATTTTACAATTAATCCTTTTTACTATATTGCACAATATCCTTGGTATCGGGTGTGGAATAATCACAAAATGCATGTATAAAATCATTGCAGAATTTTTAGTTTTCTTAACCATGTTAACAAAATATTTTAAAGAAAATTTCAGAAATTTGTAGTGATCGAAGTTTGTATAGTGTCATCCCATAACATATTTAACAATGATTTACTGAATACAACACATATTATACTTATCAAAGAAATCAATATAAAGAGTTCAGACAAACATTTGAAATATTCCTATAGTATTTCAATCACAGACACTACTTGCTTTATGTATTAATATGAAATTAAGATATTTTGGGAATTTCTGAAATATCTTGCCCTGTATGTAAGCATTTGGTAATGTCACAAAGACGGAAGTTTACAGACATCTCTGTCGTGCCAGTGACTCCATATCATGTAAACCAACAATGAAATGTGTACTGAAAATTACCACTGTAATCATATGCCATTCATGGGTCCATGTAGAAATGGGCTCAGTATTTGTATATATAACTTTATTGTAGTCTAGTTTATAAATATATTTATCACATGCAGTAAGTTACTGCTATGCTAGACTACAAACTTGATAGCTAGTTTAATTTTTTTTTTTTTTTTTTTTTTTGACTAGCTTTGTTGTTGTGCATATCAAACCAACACCATTGTACACATTCAATGTTTGGTTGAAAGAACCTTAAGTATTACATGATATATCCATAATGCAAACATACAGTCATAGTCAACTGTTTATGGTATAATTAGAGCACAAAATCGTTGAATAAGCAAGTTATGTCCCTGTATGAAACTATAGCATTTACAGTCAGTTAATAAGTAGCAGTAAGGCAATGGTTAATTTGAAGAAAAAAAAAGATAATTAGAAAAAAGAGGGTGTAATTTACAGCAAATTTTTTTTTCACAGAGAATTTAAGAAGAGAAAAATACTACAGTATATATTTATGTAAATATATAAAATATAGTTGAACACAAATATGCATGTTTCAGATTAACATGATTAAGAACAATCACTGATACAGAGTATTATAGGGTTGAAGTGTGACACTTAGTTTGTTGTTGAGTATTTCGATATTAAATAAAAGTAATAATCACAGTAAAGTTTTTATCACAGTGCCAAAGTGCATAAAAAGTAGATTGAAAATATAAAATAATGAGAAAAAAAAAATAAAATGTAAATAATCACTTTAGAGTAACAATACCATTTATAGTTAATTTGTTGTTATTACAGTTCATATGTTTAAATGTACATATTTAGTTAAACAATAACATTTATCACAGCAGATTTTATCACAGTAAACATGGTAAACTGATAAGTCAGAAATGGAAATACAGTATGCTTTTTATATTAAAGCTTAAATTTAATAAACAGTATTATGTATCATGATAAAAAAAAATCACAAATGAATTAAAATCACTGAAATTAATTTGGTTTTTCTTGCAAATAATTATGTACATAATATGTTTTAAAAAAAAACCCAGCATATATATCACAGTAGGTTTTATCACAGTAAATTGGTCTTGTTAAGTTAAGCAAAACTTGAAATGCAGTAGGGCTTTTATAAAAATTGAATAAATTATGTATCAATATATATATCTCATGAATGAAAACCACTGAAATTTGTTTTGAAGTTTTTCTTGCAATTAATTTTACAAAGTGTATGTAAGAAATGAAAAAAAAAATATTGATCATGCAAGTCCCAATTGTAGAGGAGAAGTGAATCACAATAAGGAACTGAGACTAAATGCTGCCCTGTGAAAATTTAACATGCATGGAATACAGAGGAGGGGAAGCAGCTTCACTCATCAAAAGTCAGGTTTGTTGGTTCGGTAGGGGGCATTGTGTGTAACTAATCAGGCAGTATATTATCATGATTATGTTTACATATGCTGTACTCTATTTGAACCCTGAAATAACTGAAATAGAGCTACAGGTACAAGGAGTGTATTTTCAGTTCTAACTCATTCCAAATGCAGTGAAATTATGACTTGTTCATTAAAGTTTAATTCTGCACTTTACTAACTTGATATGGTTATTTATGATCTATAGAACAGCAGAGTAAAACAAAATTCATATCCAAGCATGTGCATATAGTCTATAGATTTAAGTTTGCATGGATCTACAATAGGAATTCAAATCTGTAATGACCTTTTTATTTTCAGTTATAGCTGATCCATACTGTTGAAATTTCACCCAAAGGACAAAAGTGTGATTACAGCAATGTATTAAGGTAAAGTCTCATGAATATAGGCAAGATACATAAAAAAGATTAGTTACACACAGGCCCACCTTTTGAAAGACAAATTAATCATTAAACATGCATGTATCATAGATTCACCAATGAATTGAAGAGTTTTATTGCCCTAAGAGACTTTAAATATTTTTCATTTTTAAGTAATTTAATTCTGGATATAACGTGATATTTGATTGGATAAAAAAATTACTTTATATTGTATAAATTGGGTTGCCTACATCACAATGACTGTGTCAAAAATGTATCGATCCGCCTGACGTTTATATATTTAAATTTTGTACAATTTGGAATTATTTTCAAGGCAATAATCTTTTTTCCTTACACTAAATGAAATGAAAATTAAATTATAAGGAATTAATTTAATAGCTACCCAATTTATACATTATAAACTGTTTATACCATATAAATTTGGGTAGCTATTAAATTAATTCCTTAATTATTTAGTATTCAATATTTAATATTAAATTGAAAAATTAAATTTTGTCAGCTGAACTATCGGATAGAAGATGTGGTGCACATTAAAACATGTCTGATGAGACTGTAGCTCTACCGGTTTGTTCTGATAACAAAGAAAGAGAAAAATAGCCCATGGATTTGAAACTTTCCAACAGCTATGAATAGAATTATGTAGTTTACTTGTGTATTAAGTTATATTGAAATCAGACCAAAACTGTAGGATGAGTACATTTTGAATGTATTTCACAGAAATTTTTATTTTTAGTAACCATGGCAACACCTTTCATTGAAATCAAAAACCGATATTTAGAATTATGTATCTTAGTGTAGTCTATTTGTGTGCCAAGTTATATTGAAATCAATGGATTTCATCTGTTTATGAAATTATCAATTGCATTCCAACAGTGTCAAAATTTTAGAGTAAAATTTTCTGAATCCTAGTTTATTGCAATGGCTTATTTTTCTCAAATAGGAGTACTTAAAACTATAATTAAACACTAGGTGATACATGCATCAATGAATGATTAATAATCTTTCTTTTACCTTTAAAGAGGAACAGTTCACCAATCATCAAAGCAAGGCTCATGAAGAAAGAGGATTCAGTCCATACAAACTGTTCCAGCATCGAAGGCACTTACCTGACTTTAGAGAGGGCTTGGTACATATGCGGTGACTCCACCTTTCACACAACTCACATTCCACCCACGCAATCTTTCGAGACCTTCCAGGAGCATTATAGTCACCACATATGCAACAAGTGACTTCATCATCAGATTCCTCGACGGAGTTCATGGATACGTCAGAGTCGACGTCATTTTCGTCATCACCAGAATCTGTGTCTAAGTCACTGTCACTGTCTTCCGAGTCCGTCAAGTCAATGATCACCGGAGCGACCTCATCATCCTGAACTCCGTCAAGTTTCCACAGTTTTGTCTCTACCTCATTTATCACGTGGCTCTCTACCCTCCTCCACTTCTCCACATCGTATGCTGATCTTGCTTGATTGAATAGCTCCATCACTTTATCTTTCTTAAATGTGGTATTGCTCCTGGCGACGAAGCTTTTCAATTCAGCCCAAACCAGCTCGATGGGATTCAGCTCACAATGATAAGGAGGTAGACGCAAAACTGTGTGACCTGCCTGTGAAGCCAAATCGTCAATCACATACTTTGGTCGAGGCTTATGCTGCTTCACCAATGTGAGTAACTCAGCCTTAATCATTGCCGGAGTGTAATGAATACCCTTTCTATCAAGCCAAGACTGAATCTCGGCCTTTCGCGCCGACGATGTCGGACACTTAGACTCGGGATCCAGATGACTGTGATAGGAAGCATTATCCATCACGATGACTGAATTACCCGGTAGGTTAGGGAGCAACTGCTCAGTGAACCACCTTGTGAAGTTTCCTGAGTTCATCTCATCATGATAATCATGAGTGCCAGTTTTCGACTCAAACATTAGACATGACCCCGGGATCATGCCTACAGCCGAAGAACCAGCATCCACAATTATCAGACGAGAGCCTTTCCCAGGTGGGACGAAGCGCCCATGACCTCCACGATGCGACTCAAAGGCAGAGGTAGATGTCCTAGGACAGTCCACCCAATCTCCCCTTGCTACATGATTGGTGTTCAACCAAGTCTCATCCAAGTACACGATAGGACGACCCGCCTCTCTAAAGTTTCGGATGGACCTCAGGTAAGTATGGCGCATACTGACAATGTCATTACGCTCTCCAATGTACCTCCGATCTGAACCAGACTTGTAGAATCTGAAAGAGAATGAAACATTTTTTTAAAAAAAAGATAAAGTTCAGTTCTATTTTTATGCATGCAAACGATGTTTATTTATATACCTTTAAAAATTTGTTCCTACATAAATCTATACTAAAATAAGTCTAGCATTTCCTATGTTTACTGAGTGGTCATAAAACAAGAGACCCATGGGCCACAACACTCACCTGAGTAAGTTTGGCCCTGCTGTTCTTCACACCTGACTTTCTCCCATGTAATACCTATTGTGGCCCAGTCCTACCACAGGCACTTGTTTCGTATACGGGGCATCCCTACTTATTTTTACCACAAGGTACCTCGAAAATTCCCTCAATAGATATTAAGACTTTAGATGGGATACAACTTCCGGTTGGGGGTAGGATAAAACCAGAGACTTCCAAGTATTCCATTCCAAGGTCTCTGGTTTTATCCTTTGTTTATAACCCCAACCGGAAATTTGTGTCCCATCTAAAGTCTTGAAATGTATCGAGGTAATTAATGAGTGGTTTACAATAAAGAGGCTCGACCAGAGATGTCTGAAAGGATTTATTTGACAAGGAAAAAGTCTCTCGAAGTGAACAATATAATTTTAAAGTAGGTTAATGATTGATATATGAACAAAATACGAGCTTGAAGAGGGGGTGCCTGAAACTGAGTTAGGTACCTTGTAGTAAAAATAAGTAGGTGCCCTGTATACGAAACAAGTGCCTGTGCGTCCCACCCCCAGGGGTCATGATTTTAACAATGTGTAATCTACACTATCCCAGGATACTTCCACATAAGTTTCAGCTTTTCTGGCCCAGTGGTACTTGAGAAAAAGATTTTTAAAGATTTTTCTTTATATATTTCATTGTAAAACTTGGATTCCCTATTGTGGCCCTGCCCTACCTCTTGGGGTCATGATTTTAACGAATAAGAATCTACACTACCCTAGGATGCTTCCTCATTAGTTATAGCTTTTCTGGCCCAGTGGTTCTTGAGAAGAAGGTTTTTTAATGATCCCACCCTATTTTTGCCTTTTCTTGATAATCTCCCCTTCTGAGGGGGCTTGGCCCTTCATTTTAACAAGTTAACTTCCCCTTCATCCAAAAATGCTCTGTACCAACTTTGGTTAAAATTGGTCTAGTGGTTCTTGAGAGGAAGTTGAAAATGTGAAAAGTTTACAGACGGATGGACGGACGATGGACACGAGTGATCAGAAAAGCTCATTTGAGCTTTCAGCGCAGGTGAGGTAAAAAATCGATGTTTGACTGCGGAGCAAGATATTGGACAATAATAATAAAATAAAAGGTATAACAACATTTCTTGACTGGTTCAAGGGCAAAATGCATTTTGTCGACCCTGTGGGTCTGACAAAATGCTTGTCGCACTCGAACCCAGTCAATAAATGTATATTATTAAACAATTTTAATAATTATATGCTTTATTTGTAGGTTATATTTTTTAATTGATTCTTACCTGAACCCAAGTTTCTTCACAAGTCTTGCCAGAGATGACTTGGTGAGCCTGATTCCCCTTTCCACCAACACACCTGACAGTCGACGAAGAGATACATACTCGCCCCTCAACTGCATTTCATGGATGGTCCTTTTCACCAGGTCCTCATCGAAGTCATCAAGCCCCTTATTGGAGTGGACCTTCTGCTGTACAGGAGGGACTTGCAGATCCTCAATCACAGTTGTTACAGGATCAACCAGGATGTTTGCTTTCAGGGTTCTTTCAGATATTCCTAAAATATATTAAAATATTTATGTACTTCACGTACCAGAGGATACAATGCACAGACTATGTTTTCAATTTTTTTTTATATATATTTTTATATATTCTTTTTATATAATTTTATTAAAATGACTTATTGTGTAAGTAGAGAACTATATCTAAAATATGATAACTATGTCATTTCTTTATATAATAATAATCTTTTTTTCTAAACAATTACTCACAATTCATTTTAATGCAATAGAAGCAAGACAGTTTTAGCTCACCTTAGCCAAAGGCTTAAGAAAGCTTTTCTGATCAAAATGTGTCTGTTGTCTGTCGTTTTCATTATTGTCGGCAACATAAACATTTCACTAATTTATCTCCTTCTCCAGAAGCACTAAGCCAATTTCAACCAAACTTGCCACAAAGCATCCTTGGGTAAAGGAATTTCAAATATGTTCACATGAAAGGCCACTCTCTTTAAAGGGGAGATAATTTTCAAATGTTGGAAATAAAGTGGCATCTTTTATAATTCTTCTTAAGAACCTCTGGGACAGAAGAGATGAAACTTATGTGAAAGTTTCATTGCAAAACTTGTGTGAAAGCTTCATTGCATAGTGTAGATTCAGGGTCTAATCAAATGGTGCCTTTGGGAGTAGGGCAGGGCCAAAACAGGGGATTAAAGTTATACATAGGAAGATGTAGGAAATATCTTTCAACAGTCTTTTTATCAAGAACAACTGAGATATTATTAGGGACATTAATTCTAAAGTATCCTCAGTTAATGTAGATTTAAATTTATTATAATCATTACCCCTGGGGGGTATGGCATGGCTACATTAGACAATAAAAGTTTTACAAGGGAATATATATGGAAGAAGTCTTCTATCAGGAACAGCTAAGTTATGATGAAATAGAAGCAAGTTTGTTTCAAATCATTACTCCCTGGGATAGGGTGAGACTATATATATATTTTTTAGACTTCTCAATTCTGAACTAAATCTTGCTTTTCCTAAACAGAGTGCTCAGATGAGCAATATGACCCATGGGCCTCTTGTTTTATCTAAATAACTTAGATTTTCTTTTTTCAGAATTGGATTTTTTTTGGTGTTAGTTGCAGGATATCTTGTGAAAAGGTCCATTATTACAGATATCTGTCGGTAACAAAATATTTCTATGATAATTAATACCTGTTGCTGTAGAAAGTCTCTTCAGAGGGTTAGAGATGTTCTTTACCCTTCCCTGTTTGCTCTCATGCTCAAAAGTCTGATAGACCTTATTAAGAATGTCAAGAACCTATGTATTATAAAAAAAAAATGTTAAAGTAATAGTTTTAGACCACCTTAATATGTATTTTATTAAGTTCATTCTATGGCTACTATTTTTGTTTATATGAACTCTTTTGAGCTATAAGATATTCAGAACACCTATGAAATCAATTTCAAATCTTTTCATACGATACAGGTGAGCTAAAATGAATTTAGGTTTATTTTCTCCCCTTCCCCTTTTCCAATGAAGAACAGTTTTTTTCCCCATAAAAAAAATTTGCCTAATTGGCAATATCAGCTTTACCAACTCATTAAGTATTGGAATCCTAAAAGCCTCAGGAGACACAATGTTCATTCTAAACACAGCAGATTTATCATTTATTTCAACAGCTGAATAATGATAACAATGATCCTTGAAAATATGCAATATTTTCTGTGTTATTAATATAGATGTATTATCTAACTTAGAATAAAAGAGAATCATAAATCTCTAAACTCAGCTGTGCATTAAATGAACACTATAACCTACATGGTCGGGGGGGGGGGGGGGGGGGGGGGAGTATAATTTTGCCGATATATAGAAAACATATTAACTACTATATGCTTGTGCCCCCTCAATAAAAACATCTGAAAATGTATGGCTTTGCCCCCCCCCCCCCCCCTTCCAACTGAAATTGCTTCCTACGGGCCTGACCCATAAGCCTTTTCATATGAATTTCAAGACAATGTGCAAGGTTTTATAATGCACTCTTACTGTGTTTTAAATTTAAGAATGCTGTCCAATCACAACTTCTTGCATGCATTAAAAGAAAAATATTCCTGATTTCAATTTTAAACAAGTACATATATGTACATTACTTAGAAGAATGAAAATTTCATCTTGAAGTTGTGAAAGGCTCATATTTGACATATACATATAACTTTTACTTGAACCTCATTTATAACATACATATTATAACAATAAAAATAGATAGCTTATGCATATAGATTTGCAACTCATGGCATCACTATATTCAGTTTTTAAATTCATCTTTGATATTTAAGATTTTTGCTTCTGTACAAAATATAAGTTTTGATTTGTTGTCCTTACTGTGAAAAATGAAACATTATGGTAAGTTTGTCTCGGTTTATTTTGCTTGAGTAGTTAACTTGTGTGGGAAGTAACTCTTGCCAGCAATTGAGATGCTAGTTTTTATTCAGTATCTAAGAGTTGTCTTTCTTGTTTATAAAAAAAAAATAATAAAGACGTGCTTTTTGGTTTTTGATTTTTTTTAATTTATTGAAATGTGAAAGAAAAGGCATGGCCAGGTATGAAACCATATACAGTGTATGCTAAATTTAGACTTCTCTCTCACTAATTATGTGCCTATATTAATAACACGGGTAAAATTTACATGGGTGTGAATAGACCTTACACCACACTTTTTAGAGGGCAAGGTCGTTTCTTGACGTCATTTTTGAGCAGACAACAGTCAACACAACAGCTAGAACTTTCAAAACTGTTGCCTGTTATATTTTACCAACTATGGATTTGTGTGTGTGTAGAGTGTTCTGAATATGGAATGCAATTATAGTGTTTAAGTTATGGCTGAGGTGAAATATAGCACTGGATATAATTTAACAAGGGTGAACGTTATAGGCCTATGTGTGTGCAACTGTTTGGTGATACCGAGATTCTGAAGTATACAGGCTTAATGCCCTGTCCTCTGAGTTGGATTAACTATACCAAGGTATGCTCACATAAGGTAAAGTCAATTTTTTCTACACAAATGCTTGTTCTAGGAATTTATATGGACATTCCAGAATATAGCCTAGCACCGTAGGTCCATGGTTGCAAAAATAGCTGCATAGCTCAAAGTTGTCAACATATAACGTTATACCTCAGTTATCATGCTTATACATGTACCTGTAGTGATTTTACAACTTGTCTGTTCTTTTTCTGCCGTGGCATTTTGCAAATTCTGCTGTGATAGTTGGTTATTTTCTTTAAAAATTAAATGCTTAAAGCCTATGTGAATTGCAAAAACACGTTATTTTTGTAACGCATGCGTAAATAGAGCCAACGTGCGCAGCGTTGAAACGTCAATGACGTCACTAACGGAAGGCTACGGAAAATTCCGAAGAATAAAAATTAATGACGGATCCCCTTCCGAAGTGGCAGCCATTTTGGCAATGTTAAATCCCCGTAGACTTTGAATTTGCCGCCGTGTGTATACACTGGTTGACCTCGATGGTTCGTATAAAAGCAGAAAGTTTGGAAAAAAATCAATCTACCGATCGGACCTAGGTTGAAGGCCAAGGTATTTATTTATTTTGAGATATCTTGCAAAAAGTGGTGACGTTCCGGTTGTGGGACAGACATTAGTAGCCGATACACTTTTATCTATAGTATTCCCTTTAACTGAAATAGTACAATATTATTGTTGAAATGAACAATGTCATTTACAAATTGTTATACTATCCATTGGCATACCTTTTTCTTATAATTGTAATAATTTCATACTTGTCTGTTAAGGACTCTAAATTAGAAAATAATTGTTCTGTTTTGTACGTTATATTTGCAAGTGTTTTATTCATTTTCGAATTGTCCGTGACATTCATTTTAAACTTATTGTTATAGTTTCGTCTTGTTTATAAGTAATGATAGAGTGTAAGATGTCACAATTATGCCAGTATATAGGCTACTTAACACTCAATACGATCACATCTGTTGTTTTCTTGCATATGTATAAATAATAGTTTAGATGCGTTTATGCCAGTTTATATGACACTTTCCTACTCCAAATTTGATCTAACATTTATCATGTGGCCTTGTGTTTTAATTTTGTGTATTACGTTTCTTGAGCGCTGTAACATGAAGGCATCTTTTCTAAATATTTTGGTGGCCGTGAAAACGGCCGTTTTGTGTTTTGTCTGGAACAAGAATATGTTTAAGCTCGTTCGCCACGGATACGTCTGGCAAGCTGGATGTCCTTTGGCATGATGGTTACTCTCTTAGCGTGGATAGCACACAAGTTAGTATCCTCAAAGAGTCCGACAAGGTAGGCCTCACTGGCTTCCTGGAGGGCCATGACGGCAGAGCTCTGGAAACGCAGATCGGTCTTGAAATCCTGAGCGATTTCACGGACAAGTCGCTGGAATGGGAGTTTCCTGATGAGCAATTCGGTGCTCTTCTGGTATCTCCTGATCTCACGGAGAGCGACAGTTCCTGGCCTGTATCTGTGAGGCTTCTTAACGCCACCGGTGGCTGGTGCGCTTTTACGGGCTGCCTTGGTAGCCAGCTGTTTTCGTGGGGCCTTGCCTCCAGTAGATTTTCTTGCAGTCTGCTTGGTACGTGCCATCTTCTCTGAGTTCAGATAAAATGAATGACGAGATCGTGTGTTTACTATAGTTTTATACGGTCCTGTGGCTCGTGAATATTTGATCAAACTTCGAAATCAGCGCGCACGAAGTAAGGATGTTTGCGATTGGTTCCGGAGTTAAGAAAGACGCCTTGTGATTAGTCGGGCACATTGTGCTTCGATTGGTCTTAGCTGGAATCATTTCAATCCACCTTTCTGCACAGATTTTGTACTTGGTTTAAATCTAGGTTATTTGGTTAAAATTATATAATTCTGATAATAAGGATCCATTGAATGAAGAGATAAAAACAATCACAGTAATAATGTTAACAATCGTAATGATTTATCCCTTGTTTTTGTTTTGTTTTGTTTGTTTTTTTTTGTCATTTTATGTATCTATTTAATTGTTATTATTATTATTATTTTTTATTTTCTTTTATTTATCTGTAAGATTGTTGGATTTCAAAGCCTTCCCTAGTATACAAAGCCATGCAAATGTATAAATGTATAAAAGGATATTACCATATATTTATTTATTTTATTATTTTTTTTTTAATTCTATATACATTGCCCAGTGTTTGGTGGGTGTCATAACACTTGTAAATCAGCCCAACATTGCTTTGCTCTCTTTAAGGACCTGATTTTTTTTTCTTTCATTGTGTTGTTTGTGTTTGTCTCATTTGATTTAAGATATTTCAAGAACTTATCTTGTCAACACATCAAGTCCTGTCAAAACAAGTCCGAAGGGTCAAAGAAATTTTAGCTCAAAAAAACTGATTCTGTAAATTAAAATATGTCAAAGTGATGTATCATGTAATAATAAGCACTGGTATGCAAGTGGTTTTGCTTTCAAGAATTCTTTGGTCATGTACGGGTTACACAGAAGTTGCATCAATAGTCACTACCTTACAAATTTATCTCAGAGTACCAGAGTATGTGCCATTTCATTTTGTGTATGGCTTGATAGTTAGGAAATAAAACAGACAAATTCAAAATATCTGATCATAAAACTTGTGTACTTAACACTGAATTTTGAACCAGTGTTTTTGTGTGATAAAATGGTCTATCATACTTCAAAATTTCATATACACACTTTCACATCCCCTGTTTATTGTCATTCCCCATTATTAATGTTGTATGTGAGCATAACTTTTTTTTTTTTGGGGGGGGGGGGGGGAGAGGGGGAGATATCATTTTCCAATTTCTTGTACTTTAAAAATATTACTATGATCATATAATTTTACTTTACCCTTAGGCAGTGTTGTATTTCTAATACTTTAATTTTATTGATTTAGAAATCGCAACAAAATTTCCTAATTTTACATTTTCAGCACAGCCTTATTACAATGTGAGACAAAAAGAGAGAGGAGGGGGGGGGGGGGGGACAGAGGCAAACATGCAGGCTTTTCATCAACGACTGTAATTGAAGTATCTTTTCTAAAAATGTGGGTAGCCCTGAAAAGGGCTTTTTTTTTTAAGTAGACAGTCTGTCTGGAATGCAAAGACTGCTTATTTCTTGGCGGCTGCCTTCTTGGGAGTCTTGGTTTTCTTGGCTGCTGCCTTCTTGGGAGTCTTGGCTTTCTTGGGCTTAGCTGCTGCCTTCTTTGGAGACTTGGGGGCTGCCTTTTTCTTGGGGGACTTGGTCTTCTTGGGTCCGGCTGGTTTCTTGGCTGCTGTCTTCTTCTTGGGAGTTTTGGCCTTCTTCTCTCCGGCAGGCTTCTTGGGCTTGGCGGCGGCCTTCTTGGGCTTGGCTGCCTTGGGCTTGGCAACCTTTTTGGCTTTAGGTTTCTTCTCGGTCTTGGGTTTGTCTCCAAGTTTGAAGGAGCCACTAGCGCCAGTACCCTTTGCTTGCTTCAGAGCACCTTTCTTAACACCGTTCTTCAGGGCCATTTTCAGGTGGGCGTTGATAGAGTTTACATCGTTGCCCACTTTGTAGTTGGCCATGATGTACTTGAGAATGGCCTGTCTGGATGAGCCACCGCGTTCTTTCAGAGATGCAACGGCGGCGCTAATCATGTCAATGTACTTAGGATGTGCAGCAGGCACCTTAGGCTTTGCGGCCTTCTTCTTGGCTGGGGACTTTGCTGGTGCAGCAGTATCGGCCATGGCTACTTAGGAGAGTAAAACGACGACTTACTTCTCGGGAACAGTGAACACTGGAATACTTGGGTCACACGCACTTGCTGTTTTTGTTTACACTGAGCGCGGACCGCCTAGAAAACATCCAGTGTGTCGAGACGTACGTGTTTTTGTTCGTGCATGTGTGTTTCAATGTGGGTATTTGCATCCGCGCTGCAGCTCAACGAAGGGTCTCTATCACAAAATATGAGCATAGTCCCAACCTCTACATTCCTCTCTATCATTCTATCTATTTACATTTTTAGATTGTTCTCTTTGTAGTGTTCAAAATCAAGAAAATAGGCCTCCAAACTCGCATGTCTGAATTTCACGTTACGATTCAAGTTGAAAATTTTGCTTGAAAAGACAAATTTCAGTGATGATTTATCTTAAACTTTTCCTAGACACGTTTAAGAATGCCAACTGGATCTCTCCGTCCTGTGAATATCCTCAGTTTGCCCTAAAACTGTGAGAAACCCACACAGACTCTGTATTGTATCATACCTTCCTATTTAGGCAGTATAGAAGTGCAACCGACAGATTGAAAATAATGAAATTTAAACTATTTTTCACAATTAATTTATTTATATTTTGAATTTTTCTGTTTAAATCTGTTTGTTTTGATGTTCGCAGATGACACCGTAATATTCGCTAACTCACCCGAAGAATTACAGTATATGCTTGACGCGTTACATGGATATGTTACCTCGTGGAATTTGACTGTTAACACTGAAAAAACCCCAAAATTTTAGTATTCAGAAAAGGAGGATGCGTAAATTTTTCATGGACATATAACAATGAAATTTTGGAAATTGTCGACTCTTTTAATTACCTAGGATTATATTTAAATTATAACGGTAAATTCAATGGTACGCAAAAGAAATTAGCTGAACAAGGTCAAAAAGCACTATCTGGTTTAAACCGTAATATACAGAAATTTGAATTCAACGTCGAAACCCGATGTCAACTCTTTGATACATATGTTGGAAGTGTTATCTCGTATGGAAGCGAAATCTGGGGTTTTCATAAATCTCCGGAAATTGAAAGACTGCATTTATCCTTTTGTAAAATTACCCTCGGTGTTAGGCGCAATGTATGCAATTATATGATTTATAGAGAATTGGGACGATATCCACTTATTATACAAAGGAAATTGAAAATTATGAAATTCTGGTGTAAATTATTAAAAACAGAAAACTGCATTTAAAAATCTTCTTATGAATACCTGCGATATGATGCAGAAAATGGGTCGGGAACAAGTATAAACTGGGCGCCTGATGTAAAACTTGAACTATTTAGATTGGGTCTGGGAGAATTTTGGATAAAACAGCAAGCAATAAACTTTGCTCATTTTATGCACGTGTATAAAAATAGAATCCTAGATATATACCTCCAAGAGTGCACTGCATTTATGGATAATTCGTCAAAATGCTTTCTATATAAACATATTGTCCAATCTGACTTCTGTAAAATGCAATTCTATTTAACAAAACCTTTTCAGAGTAATTTAAAAAAAAACAAAAAAAAAAAACCATATTTCCCGCATTAGACTTTCGTCTCACTATCTTAACATAGAATGCGGAAGGTACCAAGGCAAAAGTAGAGAGGATAGATTATGCGATGTTTGTAATACACGTGAAATAGAAGACGAATTCCATTTCATTCTTCAATGCCCTAGATATCTTAATTGAAGAAAAAAATATATAAATGAATATTATTACAAATTGCCAAGTACTTTTAAATTAATCCAATTGTTGGGTACCAACCGCATATCTACTTTGGTTGGTTTAGGGAAATATATTCATTATGCCCTAATATTACGTAACGAAGATCAATCAGGTTAACCTAATTTCTATCTGTGTAAGGTTTATATTTTCAGATGTCTGTACATTAAAACATCATTGCTGTATACTGTATTATAACTTTGAATTATGTATTGTACTGCTTATTATATTGTACTTCATTTGTTCAATATATATTATTGTATACTATAAATGAGTGGAACTGTGGGACTGAGGAACACTTGACCAGGGGTTTCACCCCCCAATTTAGGCTCACTGAGAGTCTTAAATTTTGTAATATATGTTATTATATGTTATTTTTGTAAACTGATGGGCTGTATTGCCCAAAGTTATATCCTGAATAAACTAATATACAACAACAACAAACAATGAAACCTTAGTCTCGATATATAATATGTTTGTCTCAGCCAGTGTGTTCCCTTGCGCCTGTCCAAATATTCATATGTACATGATTATTTGCATTTTATTTAAAAATAAATAAATAAATGAAGAATATAGTAGGGGGAAAATGAAAAAAGAAAGAAACAAGGCGTGACGTTTCGTATTTATTATTAATTCATTTTCATTTCAAGATAATGAACAACGTTCTGAGCTATATTCATACAGCAAATATTCAAAGTTTTTAATCTGAGCACATTCAGAGATATATTTTGGACACGTTTGAAATCGAGCTGTAGAACACGGGATAGTTTTCAAAAGACAACATATAGTAATGCAGTAACAACGATCGATTTCCTGGATAGTAAATTTCTATTCTCTATCCGTATAACATCCCTGCGTACATCAAATCTAGCAATTTCCACAGGAAATGAACCATGCATAATTTTGAGGCGTGTTTTTACAATTATAT